>NC_044028.1:9756759-10062685 GCF_900496995.4 Aquila chrysaetos chrysaetos | reverse complement strand
TCCTGCTCCATCCTCCAAACAAGCATCTCTGTTCTCAATGGCAGATGCAGTCTGATTCACCCGACTGCACTTGTTAATAATATGTAGGTAAGGTGTACTTTATCAATGGATGTGAGTAATTGTTCTCTTCTAGGAAAATCAAAAAAAGATTTAACCACTAGCCAAGGAAATTTGCATTTCAGTTATTCATAAAGAATAAAACCTCCTTTTTCCCTTGTTCTTAGAAGCCTTTATAAACTGCCAAAGTCAATGTGGGAGCAGGGTAGAAAAGATTTATGCAAAAATCTTAATAAAATTCATTTGGATCTATTTACAAGACAGAATCTACTTGGCAGATATTTTTTAAGAACCCGCTTAGGAAAGCAGTAAATACATAAGCCACGTTTAAAAAAAAAAAAAAGCATGGTGCTGCTCCCCACACATCATCCTACTTAATGGTGCTTTAACTTTAGCTGTGAAATTCTCTAAATCAACCTGAGTAAAATTGCATAGTCACTGCCCTAATGCCCAGTGCATGGGCTGGGAGATAGCTGGCATTGCCCCACTGAAAACTGTTGACAGCAATTGCTCCTGCAGGTCTGAAACTGAAAAGTGCTGCAGCTCGAGGCGAGATGTCTGCTTTTCCAGCTCGCCCCCCAGCTTTGCTCCCCACTGTCTTCTCCGTGCCCGCGCTGGCTGAGCCCAGGTTCTCCCAGGACTCCGCACGTGCCGTACCTAAGCAGCTTGAATCCAGTTCAGGTTTCAGATGTCTGCAAATCTCAGCTGCCCTCAAAACAGGCAAAGTCAGGTCCCTTGTAGGGAAGGGCCCATCTAATCTGCCCAAGACGTAGACGAGGGCCGTATGCAATGTCCTTTCTGAGTGTACTTTCAAGAGCAAGCCCCAGCGGGGTTTCCTCTCAGGCCGCCCAGGGCTAGCCTCAAATGCAGGCAAATAGCATGGACGGGGGGGCCAATATGGCCCTGAGTCAGCTCAGCTCAGCACCGTAAACGAAGCCAGGCAGGTGGGGAAGGCAGAAGGCTGCCTCTCCCTTGCCAACTCCCTTTACCACCAGCCTCGTGCATCCAGGAGCTCTGTCTCAGCCTTCTATGGGGCCAGGCCCACGACAGCTCTGTGCTTCTCTCTCCTATCTTCTGGTTGCTCTAATCAAGCAGACAGCAGCGATTTGCAAGCAGTGACCAGGAAAACCCCTCAGTCAGTTTTGGACAATGTTTTCCGTTGTCTCAGGCTGTCTTACTCCATAAAGGATGTTAAACTGCTTCTTCTGGTTGGTGTGAAAGATGGGTGGATGCTGTGCCCATTAGCCCTGCAACTGCAGCTACGTCAGAGGCATGCTTCGTGGAAGCCATTAATATCTTTTAAACTAAGTACATTTTTTCTACTGACATTTTCTTTAATGTGAAGCTCTAGAACTAACTAACTTCCTTCCTCCTTCAGCGCATATTAGCCTTTCCCTGCCAGATCTTCAGCTGGAATAAATTTGGCCTCCCAGCCCCCATTCATTAAATGATGTGAACATGTGCATTCAGTTAAACAGGCTTTTCACATGCTTTATGCTTACAGGTGAATATTTGGCTTGTGTAGGCCTTCAGTTGCAATTCAGAGGAGGACATGGCCCGGTCCAGGCTCTTCACCAATATACCTGTGAAACAACGCGTGCTCCAAACAAGCTTTTCTGAAATAGGAAATACCCAACTTTCCAGGCATTTGTTCAATTACTGCCTGATATTGTGGAACATAAACATCACTGAATAACATCATTCCTTCAAACACGGAACAGTAATGTTTGAGTAACTGGAGCATAAATATAGTTCACCTCAGGCAAGAGATAAATTACATTAATAAAGTGTGGTAGTGTTCTTTAATTAGTTTGATTAGGCATGACAGAAGACGGTATTGTTCAGAAAAGCTCCATTTCCTGAAGTAAGGGATTGTTGCTGTAGATCCCAATCTCTGGGTTTTGTTGGGTTTTTTTTAAACAGGTTCATTAATTGCTAGAGCATTGCTTTAAAGAGGATTTCACAGAACAGGCAAAGATGGCATCATTAGCACAGGCTGATGCTGCTACACTTGTCATTTGGTGTCCATGGTCCATTTCCCTCTCATACCTGGATTCAGTTGTGCTCCTCTGCAAATGGATCCTACAGAGCTTCATGCTCGGGGGGTTTCAACAGCTGCACCCTCCATCCCATCAACCTCCTCCAGACTTGTGGGGAGACAGCCAGACTGTGGCCAGCTGCCCACAGTTCCTCTTTTACAAGTCCATTTCTAATATACAGAGAGAGAAAATTAGAAAATAGTTTCATTACCTGTCAAGGTAACTCTAAACATTCAGAAGACTCTGCCAAGTCACCACGCCAACACTCCATAAGACAGAAACTTCAGACAGAGCTCCCATCTTCTCCACTGTATATTACTTATTTATTTACTAGATTTACTGTGCCATTAAACTCAGCAAGACCTGCTGTGCTGCTCATGCTTTGCAAATACTTGAAGCTGTGAAGTGTCAGGTCTGGAGGATCTATTTAACAGTGGCCTTGTGGTGCCAGACCTGGCTGCAGAGGCTTTGCTCAGGCCCTGAACCTGTTTCTGTTTGGGTCAGACCCCTGCACCATGCTCCCCACTACAGACTTGGCCTACGAAAAACTATGTACACGTTCCTAATTCACTGATGCACTTGAATAAATTCCAAAATATACCTTTAGGTACCCAAATATTTCTGTGCATCTGACTACTAGGGTATGATACTTACCTTCAGAAATCAGTGCAAGTTCACCCTTTGATTTTGCAGTAAGAAGATCATATTCTTTCTGAACTCAGCAGCTGGTTTTCTATTGACATACAAGAAGGTACAGATTGTGGCTAAAATTTAAAAATCATCACTATATGGTTCCAGAACAGCTCGTGTCCCCAGACAGGAGAGAGCTGGTCCTGCCAGAATACAAACACCTTGCTGACACCAAACCCTAGTTTTGTAAGTCAGCTCCGCTAAGGTGGATAAAGTGGTCTTTCCTGCCCATTGATCACACAAATCCAATTTGGAGACTTGTTTTCTCTACATGACAGTTACAGGAGACAGACCTGATTAAATATTTCTGTTCTGATCAAGAAGCATCTCACAGGCAATCCTGTGACTGCAAACCAAATCCCTCCCCAGCACTCAGCCGCACGTTCTGCCTGATGGGCTGTGCTTAGCTATGCTTCTTCCAGACCTGCAAAACAACGCGCTTTGATACCAAGGCACAATGTGTTTTGAGCTTTAGGAACAGAAACATATTCACCTTCACACTCTTATCCTCGAGATGCAGCAAAGATTGCTTGCAATCAAAGGACACTCAAGGTTTTTACATCTTTCCTGAAGTACATACAGAACAAGTGTTCATCCACTCTTGTGCATCTCTCCTTAATGCCTTCCAGTTAAAATGCTGATCGAGTACTTTATTAACGCCCAAACACCCAGATGTCAAGGCTCCACGTGCTGTCTGTTTATCAAGCAGCACCAAAGACTGTACTACCAAGTCTGACGATATTGAATTTGATTTACATTTCAAGTGCAACCTGTTCCCTACAGGAATGCTCTGTTACAGGTCTTCTCATGGCACAGGAACAACAACTGATCAAACACATTTCTTGAAGTTATGCCAATGGCTATTTATTTGTTGTGTTTGCGACTGCTCAGTAGCAGAGATTATGGCCTTGATGTTACTCTCAGTTGAACAACGGAGGATTAACTTCTGTGAAACCAGTGCAGTTACCCCAGCATTACATTTGAAATCAGAATCGGTATTAGCATAGCTGAATAATTACAGTCAAGTTAAGGATGGCAAAACACAGAGGCTTTGCTGTTTTCTCCAAAATGCTGCAATGTAGATCCTTTTGGACCAGTACAACCCAAAATACTGTTCCCACCAATGCCGACTGACATCATCACACTTCGTCTGGTCCGGAGCCTGGTAGCTCAAAGGTAACCAGAAGCACAGTGGATCTCCCAGGGTGATCACAAATTTCAGAGTACATTCTTGTTTCTGCCAGTCAACCTCTGCGACATGCTTAGCCCACTGCTGTGCTGCCCCCGACCAAATGGTCTGACAAGTCTGACAGTCTTCAGCTCAAATAATTTCTCTCGTCCTTCGGCTCCTCTTACAATATCGTGACCTCTTTTCATCCCACTGTGGAACATCCAAAATGCTCCATGACACAGTTATTAGGTGGATTTGAAAGGAAATTCCCCTGAGAAGATTCACCTTTGAAAAAGCTCCTCTTGGAAAATTTTAGAGATCCCAATGGAAACAGGCACAGCAGGAGGAAAGCAGATTTCATGTTTGCTTAAAGTGTTAAATAAGCTTTTGATTCCAAGCTAAGTGATACATTTTCATAAATAGGAACACAATTTAAATTATTTCTTTTTATCCTAAAAAGATGATTGTTTTCCTTCCAAAATACCTCATTTTAATTGGTTTTTCTAAAATTACATTTTTAGGCACAGACAAAAATAACAGCCCCAAAACTCTATTTTCAAAAAAACACCCTCATTGGATTCCTTTTAAGCTGGCAATACTTATGACTTGTATTGAAAGAACAACCAATAAAGGCACTTTCTGCCTTTCCCTTGCTACCCTTTAAACCAATCTGTCCACCAATCCAATTGTTCCATCTGTTTCCAAAACAAAATTGCATTTTACTACTAGGATATTCTCTATCCAAATCCTGAACAGCTTGTAGCTAAGTATTAATCCATAAAACGCTGAAAACAGTATCTTATTAATTCACAAAAATCAATATTCCAGTACACATTTTAGAGCCAGTTCATTACAGTTAAGCCTAAATTTATACGATGGTCAATGGAAAACTGTCCAAAATCTATCTGTTTACCTATAATGAGACAAACTAGTTGCTAAACCTCATTCCACCAAAACCAAGCTCTGTGACAGGACTCTGGTTCAGGGAAAAAGAAAAAGTGATCTTAGATTGTATGTAAACCTGGTGCAGTAGTTATCTCTTCTTTAACAGAGAATAACACAGGTGTGCTCTGGTTTTTTTGCTCTTCTTCCCCTGTAGCCAGGATATTTAAAAAAAAAAAGAGCAAGCTCTCTGCCTGTTCCAATGACAATTCTTCATGAGGGCTGTCTGTCAATTCAAATATCCTTGAAAAGAATGTGGCACCAGAACAGGCTTAGTTGCATCAGTCTGGGTGTCCCATCGCATTCCTTTGAACACTGAATCCTATAAAGGCTGATTTTTCCAAATAAGTCTACTATCCTCAAAAATACAAGGGGAAAAAAAAAAACAACCCAACTTTCAAAGCCTATAGCTCTTGTGGTGGTGTTTTTACTAGTAGTCCAAATGCAACAACCATTGATACTGATGAGAATTCTTCCACTGGTTTCAGTACATATCTGATCTGAGATCCTGAAAGTAAATGAAGCCTGAAATTCCCAGAAATAGAACTCCATTGTCATCCAACAAATATATATATGTACATAGGTATGTATGTATGCATGTATACACACATATATGTGATAAATTATTATATTTCATTTGCCAATAATGGAAAAAGTTTATATATTTCTATTTATTTATGTATATAAGTTTTTTCATTACTGACAACTAAAGTCTGATCATTTTTCACACGGTGACATCAGGCTCTAAGATTTTCCTTCTCATTCTCCCTAGTTCCCAGAATGAAAGTGGTTCATGAATCATGAAGGTTAAATACAAATAACTTGCATTACCATTCACAGAAGAGATGTGGTTAATTGCTGTCTGCCTTTATTGTTAATTGCTGAACAACAGTGCACTGGCACACCTACCACAGGCTTCTGAAGATAAACACAGCATATGCCCTCATTGTTTGTGTTCTCTTTACATCACTTTTTCTTCCAAAAAACCATGGTAAAATTCACAGATCCTGTGCCTTAATCTCCTTTCCCTTACACTAAACACATTAATTCCTCTGGCTCATAACTCCTGTGTTACACCAAGTCAGAGAAGAGTCAGGCCAAACAGAAAGACTTCAAAGCAGTTCCAGTAAATTAAGTCACCTGCTCGCCAAGAGCAAGATTTCCTCTCCACCTCTTTCCCATACACAAGCTGGGTTAATTCCGCTCCCGCTTCCCTTGAAAATGCTGAGCTGATGTTCCTTCCAACACTGGAGTATGACGTGATCACATCAGACATACCCTGCACCAAACGAAACCCACAGAATGGAGGAAAAAAAAAAAAAAAAAAGATTTAACACTCACCACAGAGTAGTTTAGGGAGATGGAGTAGTTCCATCATTTGACCAAGCATTTCTTTCAGGTTTAAGTCCCTTGGAAAGGGGAGCCTTTCCACCGAGGAAAGCGGTCACCCTGCTCCATTGTGCTGGTGTTCGCAGCCCTCCCAGGCTCCCTGAGCCCTTCCTAGCCCTCCCCTGGGTTATCTAAGAGGTTTCTCATTGCTGTCAAGAAAGAAAAAAGACGGGTCAGTCAGCCCCCAGGACGAGGACCCCCAACAACGTATTTTTTTCTGTGAGACTGAGTCCGGCTAGCCATGAAGGCAAATCTCCCCTTCTGAAATAAATATTGATCGTGCAAGGAATTGTCCTCTAACAGGCAGCGCTTTAGCCTTCCTGCAAACTGTAAATGCCTCGGTAGCTTGGAGTCCCAGCCTCTGAATATGCAAATGCAATTTGATTCACAAGATGAGATGCATTGTCAAAGGATCTCTAAGAAAGAGGACTGCACAGATTAGATACAACACATTTCTCAGATCAAATCAATGGATTCAGACAGGAAAATAGCGTAAGTATTTGCTGGGATGATACACCATCTGCATGGTGTTTCTCTTGAGTTCCCATATCATGTTCTTGTTAACTTCCCCATTGCTATCCCTCACGGACATTTTTTTTTCTCTTTCCCATGACATTAACCAAGGTCTGATGGAGAGCAAGTGTTTCTTCCCATCGGATTTAATTTTCTGTCTGTAGAAACAGACTAGCAAGAACCATATTTCCCAGCCTATTCTTAGCCATGCCATGTTCCTGACACTCAGGCTGAAAAACCTAGAAGGCAATAACCTTGCCAGAAACTTCAGGTTGGCATGTAAAGGAGATAAAATCAGTAACAGAAGTGATTAAGGAGCTGTAAGTGCTACTTTACAAGGAAAGACTGAAAAAACTAAATCTGTATAACCAGGCTGAATGATAATTAAATCAGCACATCTACAGGCTATTGAAGCATTAAAGGCCAAATCTCCAAAGACATGGAAATCAAGAGGATTTGGGCACCTGAATGCCTCTGAGAAGCCAGGTGAACAGGCCAGAATCTTTTTTTCTTTTCCTCCAGTCTTTTGAGGAGAATTTTTAATTTCAACATCACGTCACTGGAACCAGCAGAGTTAGAAGAACTTTAAATAACTCCCTACTTGTTATGGGAAAAGCAACAGAATTACAGCTGAAGAAATGAGAGAATATTCAGTGTGATCTATGGAAATGTTGCCAAATAATGGGGTAAAACTGAAAGAAAAAAAGTCAAAGGTGAGTGTCTCATATTTGCGTATCAGTGGCAATGAAGGAAAGAGTAATAGTGGAAGATGAAAGCATCAGTTACTGATGCATTGAAAAGTGGAGTGGCCAAAGGATGGGCAAGGAGAGTTGCCCTAGCAAGTCAATGAATGTTTATATCTAATTCATATTTTACATTTATTAACTGCTGTATCACTCAGGACAGAGTAGCCAGGAAATTAGAAGCTTATCATTACTTTAGAGAGAGGAAAGAAGGAAGCAGGAAAGAGAGGAAAGGATGTAAGAAATCCGTAGCAATCCAACAGTTGAGAACTCATGTATGAGGTGTGGAAGGCAAAGATTCAGATCCCCACTCTGCACCGCATGGAGCCTTGCTCCCTTGTGGGAGAGTTTCAGTGATCTCATGTCCTTGTTTTCCTGTAGAAAAAAATGAAACACTGGACCTTGCAGTTCTTTACAGAGCAGGATTCCTGGTTCCTGGCCAGTTCTACCTCGCAGTCTAGCTAGCTTGCAAAGCTGGCTAGCATCAGTATTTCCACTGCCCAGATGGAGACACAGAGGAGGGTACACTGATTGACCAAGGTCACCCAGCAGGCCAACAGCAGAGCCAGCAAGAAGTCCCAAGTCTCCAGAGTCCTGCTGTGAGCCATCCTGCCTCTTCTTACTGGCTGTTTCTGTTCTTGATACCCATCACTCATTAAAATCCAAATAAAACACAGCAAATACTCATTATTAATTTCCAAAAAAATATACAGGGCTGTTTTTCCCATTGATTCCTGGCAGATTCTTTCCTGAAATTTGCCAGATTGGTACGAAAACAAATACATATAAATTAGCAATATACGACATGACATGAATTAGAACATTCACTCTCTTTAATCATTCCCACAAGCATTTTGTCATTTTTCTGTCAGTTCTGTTGATAGGAAAGGAAACCGCTTCACAATTTTAATCTCTTTTCCCTGAGCACATTTTATTCTTAAAGTTAGCTGATATAAAGCTAATGTATTGGAAACGGGAGAGGCTGGTGAGAAATTGGGAAGAGCTCTCTTTGTTTCTCTCTATTTCAGAATGAACAAACATCCATTGGCACTTTTGCAGGCATCTCACTCCTCTCCCCCATCTCCTCACCTCCTTAAAATATGCAAAGACATTTTCTCTTTGAACTTTTCTGAGAAGGAAAAGGACAGATACTTCAAGTCAATCCTCTTGATTAATCCAAAAATTTTCAACAACAGCCACTGGCTTCTTCTGCATGACCTTGATGTCAGGCCCAGAACTGCACAACTGTATTCTCACATTTTCAACACCAGACCATGTCAAAGGCATCTACCATTGCCTGCATCTTTATTTTCTGGCCCCAGTCAGATGAAGAATAGAGGCACAGAAGAAACAAATGGTGAGTTGGTAATGAGCACCATAGCAAAGCCATCCTCCCTGCGCAACGCTGCGGAAGTTTGTTGTCACATTTGGATTTCAATTTCTCATGTACTTTCTCGCACACCTCAAAGCAAGCCTAGGGTTCCGTACAGCATATCAAGGGATAATCAAAAACAACATGATGAATTTATGACAAAAATGGTGCAAAGATGCAATATGATACCTTGCAATAATATGACTATTACATTGCACAGAAGGAAACAAGAATGGCTGGGAAAATATAAAAGGATACAAGAGGCCATTATTTGTTTGACATGAACTGAGTAAGACATCACAAGAAAGAAAGGGATGAGGAACTTCACCTTGTGCCCCAGAAGTCAGTACAACTCGCAGCAGTTGCAGCAGATGTTGAATGGGGCACCAAGTGAACAGGGAAGCATCAATGACTTTTGAATAATTGGGCCCAAAAAGCTAGTGTGGTCTTTCTGAGGGAAGTCTAGGTCAATGAGACCATGAGTCTGGGTCCATGATGTATGGAATTAACTCTTCAGAAAGGGATACTTCCGTGTAACATGTCCGAAACACATTTTATAAACTAGAAAGGCAACTAGCTCTTGTGAATGTAGATGTTTAGCTATTCCCCAAATCAGAGGCATCTAATAAAAATCTGCTTTCATATCAGATTAGATCACATTTCTTGGCTAGAACCCATTTCCTATGAATATAAAGTGTGTGTTTGTGCCTATTGTTTTATCTTTTTCATGCCTCTCAGACCTAGCTATTATCCATCTTGCCAATAGTTATTTATTACTTTGGGATTATAGGTAAAGTAGGTAATGACCTATTAAATCACAAACCAACACTTATTATCACCAAACCCAAACTCCAATTGCTAGAAAAGAATCACTTAATTTCATGTGGTTAAGAGTTTACTTTTTTTGCAGCCAAGATAATAGATGGTCGTTGCAAACCTTTTTCCCAGGAAACTGGCAGTTGGAGTAAGTACTCCATAGCTCATGTTTAAACTGTAAACAGAGGAATTGTTCTTGATACATATTCCAGGCACAGAGCTATGCTCAGGGTAGCAGAAAAAAATAGCAAATATATTTTAGATTTTATCTTACAACATGCTCTAAAAAAGTGCTGGCATTTGTCAACACACTACATTTTCCCTTTGAACAGCTAGAAGTGGATTACGCAAACAGGTACAGGGCAGGTGACACACACAACCTTCCTCCAATTGTTTCAAATTCTCCCACAAAACCAGGCACGACTGCTCTAAATGAGGACCAGGTCCAGCATAGACAGGGGCATATGCTTCCACTTGCAGCAAGAGAAACAGGGAGGCAAAAAGGGGTGCCAAACCTTAGCACCATCTTTCGAAGGAAATGCTCCCTTTGCCAAACAAGAGTGGCAAGTGTCAATCTGTGTCATCAGTTATGTGCTCATGCTCTTGTGATTTTTGATTAATTATTAGTATTGGCTCTGAAATGTACATAAAATCATATAGTGGCAGAAACAAACCCTAGCAAGGAAACATCAAGAAAGAAACATGATAGATATTTAGATCAGGTATAAACCAACTGTATGTATTCTACATGAGATACTATATTTAACTGGTAATCAAATAACTACCCAAGAGTCTTTGCTAGCCAGAGGCTAAAAAATCTTACTTGGAAAGAATTCAAAATCGAGGCCAAATAAAAAAAGAAGTGTAGTTAAGTTTGACATGCTTACATGAAAGACTTTTGTGATAAGCAACTGAGAGTCTTCTGCCAAGGTCTGACTGACTGCCAAAAGGTCATGTTTATAAAGGTTGCAAGCAAATCACTGGCTCAGGTCTCCATCCAGAAACCTGTTGTCCTGGTTTTGGCTTGAATAGAGTTAATTTCCTTTCTAGTAGCTGGTATAGTGTTATGTTTTGGATTTAGTATGAGAAGAACATTGATAACGCACTCATATTTTCAGTTGTTGCTAAGTAGTGCTTATACTAAGTCAAGGATTTTTCAGCTTCTCAACCCCAGCCAGCAAGAAGGCTGGAGGGGCACAAGAGGTTGGGAGGGGACCCAGCCAGGACAGCTGACCCAAACTGGCCAAAGGGGTATTCCATACCATGTGATGTCATGCCCAGTATATAAACCAGGGGGAGTTGGCCTTGCGGGGGTGATCACTGCTCAGGAACTAACTGGGCATCGGTCAGCGAGTGGTGAGCAATTGCATTGTGCATCGCTTGTTTTGTATATTCCAATCCTTTTATTATTATTGTCATTTTATTATTGTTATTATTATCATTATTAGTTTCTTCCTTTCTGTCCTATTAAACTGTTCTTATCTCAACCCACAAGTTTTACTTTTTCCCCTGATTCTCTCCCCCATCCCCCTGGGTGGGGGGGCAGTGAGTGAGCAGCTGCGTGGTGCTTAGCTGCTGGCTGGGGTTAAACCACAACACCTGTGAACTTGAAAAAACTCTTTGCAATGTTCAATGAGTTACTTTCCCCACTCCCAAATAGCAACCAGTGTAGCAAAAAATTATTTGTTAAGCAAAATAGGAAAACACCAGTGCAGTAGATAAACCCATCTTATAATATCTGCACATAATACCTAGTTCCTGAAGTATAATTAAAACTATTTCAGTCTCTCCTCCGGCAAGGTGATGCCTAAGACAGCTGGTTGCTATCTTCCTTTTGCAATACCACCATACTCACAGGTCAGGATTCAGTCAGCAGTAAAGCCTAATTCAAGTCACTGCTGATTTGGCACAAGCTGCATCTCTGCTGCCAGGCAATTCTCTCCCCACTCCACCCGTGCTCGACCTCCCCATGACAGGCTTCCTCCTGTCTACTTTCTCAGCAAAAACACATGAGCCCCAGTGCTCGTACACACAGAACCCCCTTCAGTGTTAGTATTTGCTTTCCAGCTCAAGGAAGCTCTTTCAAAATCTCAGACATCTCTTTTTCAGGTTCAAACTTTGGCATCCTAATAGTTGAAGCCATTGCCTGGCTACATTTAGGGAGATACTAAGCGCACTTGGGCATAATAAATCATGCGCTGGTACAATGGGGAACTTTTCATTATGATATGCCCTCTTTTAACAGAAATTTCTCTCAAAGAGAAAAAAAAATAATGAAAAATATTCATGTTTCGGCTCCTTTGGGCCCTTACATTTATCTTTCCTTCCCTCTGCCAGTGTGTTTTGCCTCTTTGGGGATCCTCTTGCCTCTGAAAATCCAGCTCTAGGAAGGGAGTCATGGGATTTTATTTTGCTTGAGACTGCAGTGCCCAGGCGTGTGCAGCCTAAGACAAAAAAGCAATAGAGCATTATTCCTGACCATTTTTGATCTGATTCTGCTACTGTGGCAGCATGAGATTTGAAGTCTTTTCTTATGCTCGCTAAAAAGGCCGAATCCTCAGCTGATATGAGCAGGCATAGCTCTGCTTTAACTTCAGCACAGGATGTCTGATAAAAACATGTCTCGATAGCGTTGGAACCCAAAGTCAGGAGTCCCTGTGTGACCTCACATACAGTCATGTGGAGAGAAGAGTAAACAATGTATTTTCCTCAAATGTTACTCATTTCTCTTCCAAGAATAGACCCTATAGACTACCAATAAAACAGCTTTTTCAGAAGCAGTTAATTGTACAATGGAACACAGAGGGAGATCCAGAAAATCTCCAAGGTATCAGCAGAAAACAATGATGAGAGACCTCAGCCCAAGAAAGCACATAAAACATGTTAGTTGCTGCACGTGGAAAGTCCTGCTGACTTCTTTCTAAAGAGCCCAAAGGGTCTTAGATTCCAGGAAACTATTTGCTATTATGGGTTTGCTAATACTGATGTGAAATCGGGGTGCTTTGGGCTTTGCCTGTGCAAGATCTAATGGAAAGCTTAACTGTCCTTTTCTTCTAGAGCCAACAGCTTGGTTTTCTCCCCATCATAGGCACTTTCAAAAATGAAGACCTAGAAGAAATGTATACTGAGGGTTCCTAAAATCCTGTAGCTGACAGAAAAGTGCAAGGGAATTATTACTATTTCTATTTATTTATTTGTCTTGAAATACTGCCCGGAATGTCATACAACACGATAGGATGCAGGATCTCTGCAGAGAATAATCCACGGTCTAAATAAAAAGACCAGCCAAATGCCTCACTGGGTGCTCACATCGTGCCAGCCACCTCTTAGATGCTATCAACCCAGATGCCATAGCCAGCTCGCAATAAACACTGATCCTTTCCTTTTCTTTGTCCCCTCCTGCTGCTTTGCGTTAAAGCCCATGCACTGGAAGAGACACAGCAGAGACTGGAAAGAAAGTCAGACTGGTGACGCCTAGATACGCAGGCTTTCCAGCCATGAAGCAGAGGCGCTCCTTGAGCAATCCTACGTTTGTAGGACTGTCCTGGCAGTTCATTTCTGTCTTCCTTGGCAAGGAACTGGAGGATCCTTCTTCCCAGCCAAGGTTACATGGAACCTGCACTTGCCGTACAGCAAGGAAATATAAAAAGTATATTGACCATTTTAAATGGGCTATATAACATTCTCTGCACAAAAATTAATAGTCTTTAGCGTAAAGGAAAAGACCTTTACTAGTTATGTAGATACTATTTACCATGTCTTGGTACATTTTGTCCTCCCACTAAAATAGGAAAAATGTTGCAAGCTCAACAAAAGAACTGGAGAAAGTTAACCTCCACCCTGCAGAGCAATCTCCCTTTTTGCTTGTTGTTGGCTGTAAGTTTTGTTAGGTAATTCATTGGGAAATTTTTTGATAAAAGTATTTGCCAGGACACTTTAAAAATGTGTTCAATTTTTAACAGTACTCACAGAACCTTTCCAACTGAGAAACAATCCACAGAAATGGTTGTTCCGCGGAGTCCAAATTCAAAGGCCATGATATTTTGCCTTATAATTTCTTAAGGAAAATTCTAGATGAAAAAAGCGGTGCTGGGGAAAAATCTGTATAAAGCCACAGGAGCTCAAGTCTTTTGAATTCCAACATATATTTGCAGGTCAGTGACTGAGAAGTATCCATTAGCTCCAAACATGCCTCATAAATTTCTTTAACAGAAAACACATGCTTGGAAGGTAATGCGTTACGTTAGTGTCTAGTTCTTTCAATTTCAGAAGGCGTTTCTATAATTACACCCTCTCTAGCCTAGGGATCTACACACTACTACATAGCACATGCTCTTTTATACCTAAATGTTCTAGATAGAAGGCTCAGGTTGCTCACTGATTGGGTGTATGCTGCGTCATCACCTGTGAGGAGTGTCACTGCACAAAATTTGCAGTCCAGTAGCAGGTGATGGCTCTGCTCACAGTTGCATTTTTTTCTACTACAGTTCCTCCCACCAGATGAGAGCTGGTCTTCAGGATATAGGCCTATAGCTTTCTTGCACAATGGCTGTGTAAGAAGAATCCCATTCTGGCCAGGCACAGGGCTCTTCATGTCTCCCTGTCCCACTTACATTGCCTTTACCAGCTGAGGAGGCTCCAAAGATAGTATTCTCCTATGGAATACAGACCTGCTACAGCCAAGTTTTGGGGCAGTAAGGGATCTGGCCAGAGATGTGGGCTCCCTTTTCATTGTGTATGCTCAGGTTTCACCCTGACACGCTTTCCAGAAACATCCAGGACAACATTTGAGACCAGAGGGCTGAGAAAAGCAGTCCCACAGGATAGACTCAAACACAGGTAACATTTTCCAAAGTACTTACATTGATGTAGGGGTGCTCAGCCTGCTTTTAGAAACTTTCTCCTGAAATCTAAAGAAGAATTCTTAAAACAAACAAACAAACAAACCAACCCCACAACAACCCTCCCCCACAAAAAAAAAACACAAACAAACAAAACCCCCACTTATTTCAGTCCTCACCTGGTCAGCGTATAGCTACACCTCTCTGTAGGTCTGGTATCACCAACTAGGAGCAGTGCCTCGTTGCAGATGCAGTCCATCCCTCTCGGCACCCTCAGTGTTCAGTTGCTTGAAGCTACCCAGTACCTGCAGAATCCAATGTGCAAATCCAAGGGTACCAAATTCCCTTTAAAAATACCTTCTTCTTCCTTTTCGGAGGTTTTTTTTCAGCTGAGGCAATTATTACTTGTCATAAATAAGAACTGCCAGCTGTGAAAAACATTCAGTTCACTGTTCTAAAAATGCTTTATAATTGTTTCTCTCTACAGCAAAGAATTTTCTAACTACTCTGTGGTGCATCCAGCCAATCAGGGGATGTAGTGGAAGGAGTACTGATAAGGCTATCTATCACTGTCAGTCAAAAGGATTGGAGGCCCCAGAGCGCACTGACTGAGTAGAAAGTGTGGTGTTTGCAGCACACTGCTGAATCTCTTAGGATTATATTGCATATGAGGATGCTCAAGAAATACCATTTACATAGAACGAAAATATGGTATCCAACATGTTAAAATCATGCCCTTACCAGATCTAGGATGTGGGTTTTTGCTTTTAAACTGTCATTCCAAAAAGAGCATGTACTGATCATGTGAAAAAACAAAATAGTGTCTTTGGTAATTAATGCCTAGGACAGAGTTGGGAATGAGCAGCGAGGCCGAAGATGACATTAATCTTGCAGATGGTATTGCCCACAGATGAAGGCTGCAAGAAAGAAGCAAGTTGACTAAGAAAATAACTCTTGCTTTAAGTAAGTTCCTTGAAGTGTCTGAAACAGAGCTGGAGCATGGGGAGATGAGCTGCTCAAAACTCGCTTGTCAAACAATTTGCCTGAATCCAGACAGATTTTGATTTGCAAGATTTTCACATTTCCAGATTTTTCCCTTTTATATTTATAGTTCCAACAATCCTAAAATGAAAAGAAAAAAGTCTTAATTTAAATGAGTGGGGCCCAGTATCCCGGAGAAGTGATGTTTCCTTCATCTTTTGAGCCTCCTCTGAGGTTTGAACTTTTGGGGAAAGCCCAAAATGGGGAAAGATTTGGAAAAATGAGCACTAATGAGTGGCTTCACTTTGTTCAATCCACAAAACAGAAAGCCAATGGGACAGGTTGATAGCCTTTCTATACATTAAATGTTATTATAAAAGGATGATGAGTTCCAAGTTAGTCTCCACCCTAGTGGTTGAGGAAGCAGGAAAGAATGATAAGGAAAAAAAAAGTGCTTTGTTAGCAGCAAAGATTCTTTTTGGATACTAAGAGAAGAATTTTCTTAAGGTAGTAAGGGATTGAGATATGCTGCTTTTGGATGTGCAAAACCCCTTCACTGCAGTTGTTGAGAACAGTTAAACTGTGGTATGTCTTGGGAGCAGCTGTGTGGGCTGACTTGATCCTTCCTCGGAGAAGCACCTCGAGCTACAAAGTCTGTGGAAGGTCTCTCCAGCCTTTCACTCCCAGCTTTCTATGCGATACTCTGATGCGACATCGAGCAGAAACATTAATTCTCCCTTCCCGTGGCCAGAATTACAGTGGTAAATATCTGACCAGGGAATTGAAAGCAAAAAGTCCTCACGCCAAATGAGAGTACAGATGACACAGACAGCCTTCAGGCCAAGGCCTGGGCAATGAGGAAACAATCACATAAATGCTTACAGCAAATCCAGCTGTGAAAATCAGCCCAGAGTCTGAGCAGAGGCAATACATCTTTGAGGGACAGGATTTCTGCAGGAATTAGTACTGTCGTGTAGAAAGGCACCGCTTCTGCTTAGTAAAATGAAATAATCTCAAATGAGGTCATGATTCCCACAGCCAGATTTTGGTGGTTACACAAATAGTTATTTACACTATTAGGAAAACACTGGCTGAGGTGGTAGACTGAGTGTTTCTAATGCTAGGTCTCACTGTGCTGTCAATAAAATCAAAATATTTCCAAGGGAGAAGAGCTAGACCAGTGCAGCAGAGCAAGTCTGCAGCAAACAGGTTGATTTTTCTCTCCTGTGGCAGCAGGAGTTTCAAGCACTCGCTTCACTGTCACTGCAGCAGCCGCGTTCGGTGTCTCACCACCTGGAAGTCCTGCTTCTTTCTCACAGAGCACCGTGTTCATGCAAGTAGTTGCTGACATTTGGTCTTACTTCTCCCCCAGGAAAGGAAAATAGATGTCACTGCTTCTCTGCTTGATTGCCAAGAGGTGGTTGGCTGTCATTGTTCCTTCTTATCGCTGAGCTCTTCTTCTGCCCAGGCCTGTCGGCTCTTGTAGGCTATTCTGGTTTTGACAAAACACAGGCAGGAAGAAATCCCTCCCTCGTACCAGGTAGCGGAGTCATGGTACTGCTAAACTAACTGTATCTTCTCACAAAGGTTTGGGATGAAAGAAATACTAATTAGTCATTTTAACATAACTGTAGGGAGAGCTGGATGAGAGCCAGTATTTTCCGAAGTGACTTGTGTGCTTAGATGTTCCCAGGTTTCCCAGGTTTGGGAAATGTTAACAGCTCCATTTTCAGAAAGCCATGGGAACTTATACTTTGGGGAGAAATAGGTTAGGATGTGTGTCTGAATGTCAGAGGCCATCTCAAAACTGAGCACTCAAATGCAGAGTTATTCTTAAGTCCAAGCAATATAAGCAATAAGCAGTAAGTTCAGAAACTTCAGGTGACAGAGCTATACTCCAGGAGGGAGCGGCTGGCACTCCCCGCAGCCCTCCAGCAGCTTTGCTGACAGGGTAGGATTCATGACGTACGTGCCCTGTTACTCATCAGTGGCAGGGCTTCAGCTTTGAAATGCTCATCAAACAGTTTAACACCTCAATGGAGCAGCATAATGCAATTCATTTTGAAGGTGCTCTATTCCCATTCAAAATGATGGCTGGCCCATTTTTACAGTGAAATTGCATTTGTCCTTGTACCACATGCTTTCCAGATACTGAGAAAATGTAAATTCTGTGTCAGATGCTAACTTGGCTCCAAGCTAGCATCAGGCATAGGGATACATTAGAGCCTACAGGAGAGCTCAGCACAGTACCTATAAAGGCAGGTCAGGCTGTGAACATTCACTTTTTCTCCCTCATTGCATTTCTGCTCCACCCACGCCACAGCCCCCTCACCCTGTGCGCAGCTGAATGCCGTATGGCTGCCAGAAGTGTCACGCACAAAAAGAGCATTTATATAGCAGTGATTTATGCCCAGTATTCCCAGCTGTGTCGATCACACAAAGGTACTGACAATACAGTATCAGCTATATAGGATGCCAAGGAGTATTTCAGCAATGATAACACAAACCATGGCGAAAGAGAGGACACACACAGAAACACATCCCCTTGCTGGGAAACCACAGAACGTGAAGAAAATACGTTAGATATGTCCAGTGCAGGGAAAAACGTCTTAGAGATATCTCAGTTTGGCTCCATTGGCAGCCACCTCGTGATTTGACCACATCACTCTCCCTCTTCATCCCATAAGGTCCCCATGCACTTCAACACCTTCAACACTCTGTTTAACTCTGCCTCTCCATGCCTATTCCCTTTTGCCAATCTTCAGGCTGACCAAACATCTCTTCACTCTAAGGACAGTGCTGCTGTCACAGAGTTCACCCACCCCACTTTGTATAGGTTTTTTAAGCTTATCCTCAAGTTTACCCCTGTGTCCACACTGGGGGCCTCTCTGGAGAATCATTTTGGCCACAAAGACACAGGAATTGCATACCAATTGTTCTTTGCTATTCCTTTTCTGCTATCCCTGCCTGCTGCTCTGTGGCCTGACTCTGCTCTGGGATCCTTCAGACCATCCCCAAGTCCCTGAGTCACTTCAGACCATGCTCTGGTTCCCACCAGACCTCCAGCTGCCACCTCCACAAGTTCTTCTCCCACCTCACCTTTCCTCCTCTGCTGCATCTTAATAGCACACGTGGCCACAGTTTGTCATCCACACTGTTCACCTAAGGGGATTGCTGTTTTGGGAGACAATAACAAAAAAAAAAAAAAAACCACACCAACCAGAACTGCAGAGGCAACGTGCACATACACAGTGAGAAAAAGTGCAAAAAATGACAGGAATGTACAAATACTTTTTTGATGCAAAATGTATGTGGAAAGGAAAACACCTAAATCGAGCATTTGTGCGTTGAGAAGGTGGCTGCTGTGTTTGAGGCTGGATTACTTGTTGCAGAGGCCTCTCTGTAAGACTTCCCACAGTTAAGACATACAAATTCTCATAGCCTAATTTCCAGCACTGCTCATCACCTCTCATTGGTTTAACAGCTTCAGGGCTGAGCTCAGCCATACTCAGTAAATGCCTGACTTTCCATTTGTTGTTTTGTAAACTGTAATTTGAATCCACAGCCTTTTAAAGGCTCAGAGGGCCAAAATTTGTGCTGTCAGACAGGTGCAATTAGACCCATCTGCACCTGCAATTCATTTACAAGTTTGAAGACATGCACCTGTGTAATTTCTAGTGCAAAACTGAGCTTGGGGGAAAAAAAAGGTTATTTCAGAAAATCATTGTTAGAAAACAGAATTTGCTTGTAACATAAAGGAATCAAATATCTTGAGTGACAGGACAGGGAAATCAAACATCACTGTGCAGTCAAACCTACCCAGCAAGCAGCTAAGACAGTCCTTACATGCATTGGCAGACCTTTCTTAAACATATACATGCACAAAACTACATGGCTGACGCTAAAAACGGATGCAAACAATGCTCTTACTCCACAGTAATGCCCTCTGCAGTGGCCAAGCTCACCTTCTGTTCTGCCTACACAACCCAGGATCAATCTTAGTCTATTCCTGACCTCTCTGTCTGCTGGTAGCATGCATCAAACTACTTACCCTTAAACCAAGACAGCACTGTAAGCTGGGCAAAAGGAAAAGTGAATTAATAGCAAACTCATGCTTTGTAAATTTGGATTGAATTCGGCAAGTACTTCAATCAAAGAGGGAGAAACCCTGAAAAAGCCTATTGCTCTTTATATTTTCAAGATTCATTACTGATACTACATTTCACAGAAATTTTGTTCAGTTTTTTCAAAGCAAAAATTAAAAGGCTTAGATCATTCGAAAATAAAATCAGCTATTCATTTCAAGCTGAATAAAACATCTGGGCTGGAGTGATGTTGAGTTTTTTCTTTCACAAGAAAGACAAAACTACCTGCCTTTCCCCCAACGTTCATTTTTTTTATTGCTTTCCTGATGAGAGGTGATAGCATGATAACAGCATTCATCGCTTTTCAAGGAACCTCATGCCCATGCTGGTACGTTCAGGTTTTGAGGCCAGGAATCCAAACCTTGGTCTATATTTACAACTGGATGCACAAAAGCCCGTACGTGTATGACAGAAAATGATGGCTACCCTCTCCTCTGGTACCTGTGAGGAGTGAAAGGGGAGATACAGGTCTACGTACAGCTTAGATCTACTAATATCTTTTCTGCAATTTGTTTTGCGAATCAAGTCATTCACCAGATCCCTTCAGCATCCTGCAAATAATGGATCCTATCACGTTGTCTTACTGGTATTAAAATCAACTGGTTATATTTCCATTATGAAGAAAAACATTTCCAGAACCTATTACAGCTGCTATAGGAAGGGTTTCGTTCTGCTGCACCAAAACACTCAGAGTACTATTTACATTGTTATGACCTAGCCTACCTTGGATACAGGTGCCTACACCTTTCTAAAAATGGCAGAATGATTGTAATGTTATGAAGACAAATGGGATGATACGAGTCACCCCGATGATACACAGTACTTTTGAAGGAATAGTGCATAAAAAGGACAACCAATCCCGTTTTTGTAAGTGTAGAAAGACATACAGGAGTGGAGATAGAGCAGTACTGCGGTATAGGATGGATGTGAGTATGTGGAATGAAAAGCATGGAGACATCTCACATGATCATTGTAACACCATGCAGTTCATTGGTGTGTAGCCCAGAGGGTGGGAGAGGTCCACCCACCTTCCTAGCACTGATTCGTATCAATTTTAGTGTTAAAAGGGACTAGAACGGTCACTGGTTTCCCTACCTTGCATATGACAGAATTTCACCCAGTAAGTCCTTCACCAGACACGTAACTTCTGAGTGAAGTTGTTCTTATTTTTAGAAAAGGCATCCAGTTTTGATTTAAAGTCTTCATGTGACAACAAATCCAGCACAATTCAAGGTAAATTGTTCAAATGATTAATTCCTCTTGCAGCAAAAATGTACACCTGTTTCTAGGCATAATACATCTATTCCTTCTTCACTGGTTTTCCAGTACCCAAGGGAGACGCTTCTACTGGTAGAATAGCTTTTTGAGAAAGAAAATTTTCTCAAGGCCATCAATATTACAGTCTACTCATCAATGGAATGGTAAATACCTGGTTCCTACAGCTTGGTGCCTGTGGAGCTGAATCAGACCTGACAGGCACTTCTTTCGTGAACTGACACTGGTGTGACCATCATTCATACATTGCAGAGGGGAAAGGGAGAGGATGTGGGGACAAAGCAGGAGGCAGAGCTGCCCGCTGAGGGGGTTCAGCATCACAGCTCCCTGGAGAGGGAGATGAGCATGGGACACTGAACCAGCAAAACCACCTGCCTTGCTTAGGACAGGACTCCCTAGACTGTTTATCACAGCATCCCCACTGCCCATACATTTCCAGTTTTGTGGCTTGACCAGCAGATTCAAACACAAAAGATAGGAAGGGTACTCAGGGGGCTGGACAACCTCTTAGCCTTGCCACCATCACAGGACGTAAACCACCAACCCACACAGTGCTAATGTAAAGGCTACAGTCCAGAAATCTGTCCCTCTTCTTGCCAGGATCAAGCAAACAGTTCAGAGACAAGCCAACAACCTTGCACTACCAAGCATTAAGGATGGATGAAAGCTCAAAACTTGTCCATCTTGACAACAGCAGTGATTTACAACAGTACAAAAGCTCTGTAGAACAACTTAAAGCAAGGCTCCAAGGAGCCAAGATTAGTTACCAGACAGTAGAAAATAGAAGTAATCAATTTTGTTCAGCCTGGACTGAAGTTCTGCAACTTTCCAGAGAAACGCAAAGGTGTTTGAACATCGTTTTTTTTAGCTATTGAAGAGACAATGATCCAAAAACTCATAGGAAAAAGACCTCTTCTTGGCTTATGTTTAGCTCTTTGGGATGTATAAGCAAAATTTAAATAAATAGGGGTTGAGATAAATTAGGATGCAGTTAAGATTTTTCTGTTTCTCCTGGGGTTACTTTTTGCCATGCTTACTGCCATTAAGTAGGACCTTGCTCCTTAAACAGTTCACTGTGAACAGAAAGATTATTCAGAGAAAAAACACTTTATACAAGAGCCTAGATCAGACTACAGAAAAAGAAAAGGTGGGATTTGAATAAAAGGGTGCTTTAGGCAATTGGACTGCAGCTGTGCTGAACTATATCCTTGGTTTCTCACTGCTCAATGTGTCTTCTTAGTTACATATTGTCTCATTTTATCTTCAGTAGGTGAGCCAGAAACAACGGGAAGAAGCAGACTAAGGAAACAATGAGTGATGATGAGGGGTTTGAACAGGAAGGGGTTTTTAGTTGTGTTTTTTAAATACAATGCTTTCCCAGAAAGGTTTAACAAAATTTACCTACGTTGTAATACCCTGCTAGATTAAAGGCTTAGGCACATTTGCAAAACGGATATGAATCCTGTGTTTAATCATTGTATTATAATATTCATTAATATTGCAACAGCTTTGAATTATACAATTACACAAATATTTTGCATTCTATGATTTGATTCAGTAATCTCATTTATTTTAGATTTTATTAGCTGTTTGCTTCAAATTCATTCAGTCAGATACTCATTTGGTTTGCAGCAGAATGGGAAGAATGCTTTCTTCATCCTAAATGGGAAGAACAGAGCCAGCTCTCATAGTCTCCAGAGCAGCACTGAGATAAGTCTCTTCTCCCTGGAGCATTGTTCCTCTCACACAGGGAGGTAAGTTAATCTCCTACCTTCCCCTAATTTTCTTAAAGTAGAGGAAATGTACTGGATAAATAACTGGTGTTTTTGCTTATGGAAGTTTTCCCAGCTCCTCAAGGGCCTTACTGCTCCCTTCCCTCATCGCTGCACCTATTGCTGTAACACAGCTGACAATTCCTATCCTCTCCTTTGGGCATCTCTCCCACTTCTAATGATTTCCCCTTCTTTCCTCCCATACTACAGTACAGATTAGAAGAAGGGGGACAGATGCAGGTATCTGCTGCTAAGGCTACCGAGAACTGCAGAAGAGCACGTAACTAACCGCTTAGACTGTTTATACTGTTGCTGTTTATATGCAGGGTGAAAAAGGAGGATACTTCAAAGTTAGAGATTTGTTCAGTCCAAGCCTTGGAGGATTCTTGATTAACTGTGCAAAAGTTATATACCCTTTCCTCCCCATCCTCCCCCAATACACAGGGATTAACCAATTTAGCTTATTATTTTAGGTTAACAGAACAAGTGAACAAAAAAGACCAAAATGAAAGTCCCCATGAGAAGACCTCCACAAACACAAATACCGTTCCTGCTCCCCAGGAGTACCTGATCTGGGAAGCAATTTGTTTTAGCAATAAATTGTGGGTTAAATATACAATATTGAAGTGTGTCTGTAAAAGCAATGGTTTAATTCCCTTGTTCACTGCCGAGGCATCTCCCATTTAGAGATGACTTGAGCATTTGGAGCCAAAGATCACTAGGTATAATCCTTTTGTGGTCTTAACTGCATCTGTAAACAGATAAGGCAAAGCCTGAAGAAAGTATCTCTCAAGCAGGTCAACCTGCACAGACGTGCACACACACAAGCACACGCATACACACACACATGTTCTCCATTCCAAAGGTTCAGAGTATTTTGTTAGCTGGAGGTAGGATTAAAGAAGAATTTAAGTCCCCAAAAACCTTTCCCTGAAAATGAACATGTGATAAGATAACAGTTAGAGTTGAATCATCAAAAGCAGTAAAGGTTGAGTCTGAGAACAGCAACAAAATGAGTACTGCAGATTCACATGAGTAATGATTCACATGATTAATTCTTTTTAGGGGTTAAAAAAAAAGGATAAAGCAGGATTACTGCAGCCAGCCTTAAGCTTAGAGGGACTTTGAAGGCCTGCAGAGAAACAGACACATCTCCAAGGTAGAGGGCTTCCTTCCAACTTGAAAGGCTGAGGGAGGAAAATAAGAAATAATAACAAGTGCGATGGTCTAGCGCATTGAAAACTAAAATCTTCTTTCCACATTCATTACAGAAAAATAAACCTGGAGTCACAATAGGACATAACCACACAAAATTAATAAGAGTTGCAGTCCAGTACTACTGGGGCTGAAAAAATAAAACAGCTCTTCCAATGCCATGTTGGCAAAAGAGCGTCAGGCATAAAAAATAACTGAGAAATACCAAGTATCTGCTTGTGAAACAAATCCCTATTATTTCTAAAATAAGGATCCCATTTAAAAAATAGCTTATACACATTAAAAAAAAAAATCAGCTTGTTAAACCACTCACAAATACGGGATCTCAAAATAAGCATTTCCACTTGCTGCTAAGTCTAAAAGTATTGAAGATTTTAAAGCCTATGTTTAGACCTCATCTATCAAAGGGTGCTCAGAAAGAATAATGTAAATTAATGATATTCATTTATACCAGATTAGTTAAAACCACACTACACTACTGAGAAGTTCATCTAAATAAAAACAGTGTTAATTAATTTTCTTAACTCACTTTGGAAATAGATTGAGAAACTGAAATCAGGGTACTGTTCAACAGAGACTGTATAGGAGTTTAATCCAAACTTTCAAGCCCCTATAGGTATTTCTAACTCATAATAACGATGTATTTCCCTAAAATAGTTAGGATACATACCTCAGCCCCCCCACACACACAAAGTAGATAGCGTGGATGTTAACTAGAGTGTAAAACCCCTTGCCATGAACTGCTCTGTCCTGTGTAATGGAGATGGTACAGTGCAAGGGCTGACCCTGCTCCAAATGCTGCTGGCACCAGGCGCCCCACTGTGCTAAACTGCTAGCAACCCGCAGCGTTCGCTATCGGCTCAGCTCTCTGGTCTGCTGGAAGTACCTGGGTCACCTACCTATTGCAAACCAATTTGAGGAAGCTGCAAGTAACGGGTCATCCAAACTGAGCTCTCCAGGCCACCTGCAGCAGCAGCTTTGCTGCTCACCTCCATCGGCTTGTCCCGTTGCAGAAATAGCACCTTTCAGAAAAACTACGGACAAATGGACTAAATTTAAACCACCTCCTAAGGGAAATTAAAATCTCAGAGAAGGCTTGGAAAGGCAGCAGTGCCTGTCAATGATGTCTCAATTGTTATTAATGGAAGGCTATACCACTGTGGAACTTTCCTTCTCCCTTTTTCCCTGTTAAGGTTGTATTCAAACCTGCTCCCAGCACAGACTCGTGGTGCTACAAAGATGTAGTTCAGAGAGTAGCAAAGGGTTCAACAATTTCCTCACCACTGGGGGAGATTACGCTGCCTTTGGAGGCAGTTTTGGCTACCCCCAGGAAGGTGGCTTACTTGACCAGTCCATAGCAGCCTCTCTTAGGTTCAGTGAGGCACTGACAGGAAGAAAAAGACTACCATTTCCAGCTTTTCCCTGCTGCTGCCAATCTTTTCTGATGGCCTCAAAACCGAGGTCAGTACAGCCAGGATGCTGGGCACCTCTGTTATTTAAAATTCCCACTCATCTTGGGAGGTGGTCCACTTCTCCCTAGCTCTCAGAACCGCAGGATCGATCAAGCGTGTTGCTGCAAGTGTCATCCCCTGTGAGCGAGTCCTTTACCTTTGAGTGAAAATAATTTATAAATATGTAAGTGTAGAGCATTTATCTGAAACACAGACAAACAAACACAAACAATTGCTACAAGGTCACTTGGATGAGAATTAGTAATACTTTGCATCACCTCCTCTCACTGAATATCATTAAAGAATGATTATTACTGCCTTTGTGGACCAATTTTAAATGGTTCAATTCTATTGGTTTTGTACATAGAACATTGCATTTTAAATTATAAATTACACTGAGACTAGTAAAGATCTATTTCTTGAAGTTCAAGTTTCATTTTTTTACTTGCAGACCTGAAGTCACTTTAAGGCAGGGAATATCTTCATATCATATGTGGGGACCTCTGTCACTGCTTCAAGGCAGTGCAAAAGACCCCAGTACATCTATGGCTTGAGGGCAGCATCTCTGCCAGTGATGCAGGGCCTTAAGACGGGTCTTTTTACACACAAGAAGTGGTGGCTGTGGCTGAATGAGAATCAGACCTATTCATTTTGTCATTGAAACAAAGCTGCAAAGTTGCTGATGTATTTAAGCCTGCAAATTTTGTATCATTGCCTTCCCAGTACACTTCTACAGGGTATTTCTTCTGTCAAAGCTCCTTTCCTGGTCCGGTTGCCATAGTATCTGAGCACCTCCGAAAGCAGTTATCCTCCCAGCCCTCGGTGAGCGAGAAGTGCTATTACCTGCACTTTATACCTGGGAAACAGGGTGCAGGGAGGCTAAATGACTTGTTCAAAGTCATGCAGGACATGTTTGAGTTCCAGATTGCTAACATCAGCCTGGACAATCCCTCCTTCACGTTAGCTGCTCTTTATATAGTATCATCCAGCCATTCTCAGCTAAGTGAGTCTTATAAAGACAGGGAGCAAGGCATGCATGAAAAGAAAATGACTGTGCAATAGAGGTAGGGGGTTGACACTAACGGGTATTTGAGCTACAAAACCAAAACCAAATTAAAATTAAAGCTCCCTTATTAAATTTCTAATTGTCGTGTGATGCTGTGCAATCATTTTTAAACCACTGGCACCTTCCTTTTATGTGAGACAAGTGGAGGAAAAAATGGGCTGAATCCAAGTCTTTGTTTGACTTTATTATGTGCAATTCCTTTTTAGCATTCTGAGCATTTAACCTTGAAAAATAGTGTTGTTTTGCTGCTGTGTTTTCTGATTGTTAGTCTCAAGGCATCTCAGTGGCATCTTTATAAATCTGCTGTAGCTGGTAAATATTTCTTGCGGTCCAGTGCTGAAGACTGAAAAACCCAGATCACTTTTAGCTGTCAGGCAATTAATGTAACCCAAAGGAAATGAAAGGTATGTGCAACTGGGACTGCTTTTAATAACGGAGGGTTCCTGACTCATGCTTCTAAGGGGAACAAGGGAAAAAAAAAAATCAATAAAATAAAGCATAGAGAGGGTGCTGGAAAAGATCTTGAGGCTCTGAATGCCATTTCAATGCAGATTATGTGACAACTAATACTTGGAGAGAAAACATGGTAAATGTATTTATTGATCACCTGTTTCAAATGACAGCCATAGTATAGTTACACAGGGCTGCATCATCTCATATCATCAGTTTCTAATTTTTCCTCTTTCAGGTCGCTCCTGTATTTTAAGCAAAGTCAAATACAGGAAAGAGGCACTTGTGTTTAGAGATGTAATGCCAGTATTGATGGCTGTGTTCTTAGCCAAAATACAAGGGGACAGAGGGAGCTAAGCCAGGGAGGTACAAAGGTAGTAAGGCACACGAGCAATAAACTGTATATATGAGCCAAGATCTAGAACAAGTTCCAGGCTCTTCGTGGGCATATGGATGCTACTGCAAACAGAGCGCAGGAGCGGGGATTTTAGCATTCACCCAAGTGGTGTTGCTAGCAGCAGCAGCAGCAACCGCCCAGCAGGTACCCCTGAAGGCCATGGGAGAAGCCAAGTGTTCAGCACTTCAAAAGTCGGATGAAAGCGTGCGGTAGGGATTTGGGAACCTAACAGCAGGTCCCATCTACTTTGTAACCTTTTTATTTAGTCAATAACCATTCCCAGTGCCACAAAAGACATGCAAAAGGAGTGAGCTCAAAAGCCTGTTTGGCGTGGGGCAGCCCAAGGTGGCGGCAGTTTGGAGGTGAGTAAGGCGAGGGGACGGGCTTTGTCTGCTTCACCGAGGTGCCCTAGCCCAGCTGTGGATATTACTGCTCTGGTGAAAGAAGGGCAAAACCTGGGGGGACACAAGAGCAAATCTTCCAACCTGAACGGTCCCTCTGAACAGACGTGGGAGAGCGTCAGTGCCTGTGTTAACAGGACACAGTACCTCTTCTGTGGATTTTCCGTGCACCTTCACCCCCCAGAGCCTGGTGAGTGTTTCTCTGCCTAGTTCTGTCTTGACCATATTTAAATGGACTTCTGTGCCATCAGCAGAGTTTCTATGTGCATCTCTGCAAGCCCAGAGCCACAGCATTCCCATTTGCATCTCCTGACTAGTTCAGCTTGCATCTAATCTTTCTTCCTCTGGAGTCAAAAGAGTTCTGTCTGTATTAAGATGGCAGAATCAGGCCCTTTTATGATACTGCCAATATAGAATAATTAAAGCAAACTAAATGAATAATTCCAGCAGATGAAAATTAACTCAGCCACATAGGCAGATAAAAGCATCTCCTCTTATTTGAAGTGTCTGTGGAGCTGCACCTTTAAACACCATGGCAACCAATGCCATTACTGAGTTCTTTTTTAGATCTCATTTAAAATGTAGGAAAATTGATGCTTTCTTCACTCAGGGTTGGGGGGGGGCGGGTTGGCTTGGGTTTTTTTTTTTTTAATATGAAAAAATTTTGATTCGGGTACGGCCCTACTTTTAACAACTAAATCCCTTTTTCTGTAATAGCTTTTCTCATCCTTCCTCATACAGCTTTTCCTTCTCTAGCTCCCTGCAGGTTGACCATTTAACCAGCACCAAACATTCCTCTCTGAGAACCACTTATCGCTCTGTTTTCTACTCTTTAACATACCCTTTCCCAGTTCCAAGGGCTGCGTGTCCACTCTGGGCTAAAAGCAGTGGCTTAGTACGTTTTCTTCTTGGCACCTGATTCCCTCAACAGTCCACAAATGCTTCGTGTTTTTCATCAACAAAACAATCATTCATTAATCCTGTTTACTAACTTGGAGCCAAGTACTCCCATGGCTATAAAATAGCTGTGCTATATCCCCTTTCATATACTGCAGGTGCAGGGAAGTGGCTTCCTTGGCATGATATCACACAGCGTATTTGTTGATTTGCTCTGCCTGGTTTGTATGTGCAAGTTATGGTCAGCCATTTCCTTTCAAGCACCAGTGCAGGCATCAGCAAATATACAGAAAACTAAATTCTTCTCCCACACTGATCTAGCTTTAAGCACAGTAAGGCTGAAAACTGTATAGGAATTACTCTATGGGATCAGCCAGCCGAGTCAAGCATCTAGTAACCAGTCCCAGACAACTCTGGGAAAAAATAATTATTAACAACCTGCCGTGGAAATAGGCAAGTAGCCTCTCCATCATACTCTATTATACATGTCTCCACCATGGCTGTGCTGGAAGTGTCTACAAGATTTAGAAGATGCTGGAGAACTGCCGAAATGGATCAAGCCTCTGGCTTGCATAGGTCCTGCCGCAGGACGCCAGACAACTTCAGATCCATCAGAGAGAGGCTGCAGCGGGGACACAAGAGAATTTTCTCCAAAAAAGTTTCATCTAAGCCACTAATAAAGTTTACTTTACAACCTGAAGGATGACGTACTAGTTCCCTTCCAAAATTTGCTAACATCAGCCTTCAGGATGTTTTTGCTAGTCCAATCTCCTTTTTAATCTTGCTATATCTTGGCTGCGGTGATGCTCCACCAGGACTTAACTCCACTGTTTCCATTCTGCTTGCTGTCATTATCTCACTGTTCACATCCTGTTGGAAAGGCCAGAAATCTGCCATAGCACTAAAATATAGAGGAGGCAGTTTATACCAGAGTAAAACATGCAGACCCCTTAGGTCCAGCTACGAGCTGCAACAGAGACACCATACTTTTGAGTCAAACTGTTCATTAAATAAATTACTTGTTCAATAAATTTATCCTTTCTTCAGCTCATTAACTGTCCCTCCAAAAAACATATTCATTTTTACAAGTTTGTTCATTACTCACAGCTGCTTCATATGTTCAAGAGTGCAGACTGCTCACAAGGTGGCCATAAAGAGAACTTAAATTGTTGGTGGCTATTTGGTACTCTCTGTTTAGCTCTGTGTGTCAGTGGCTGTTGGGTATTGATTCTCTTAGCTGAATTAAACATTTCTGATTATTCCTAAGATAATTTTTCATTGTTCCTTATACATACTCTGTTTCATCAGACACAGAGAAAGAATTTGCCTTTTTTTGAAAAATTACCTAAACTTCAGCCATACAGGTGTCCATGAACAGTAAAATGGAGCAGGAACAAGCCCCTAGGTGCCTCTGGCGACTATGGGACCAACCTTAACACTGCCACTGACTTTCTGGGTGATGTGAGGCATATTTTACCATCCTGCTTCAAGGTTACTATGTATAAAAGATCTTGACTGTTGCATAAATCACTTAGGATGACAATTTGACCCTGTAAAACACTAAGTAAATAGCAGGTACAATTAATGGTGTTGAACATATTAAACCCATAATTCTACCCACCACCAAGTTTTACTCTGAGCCACCCTTCCACTGAACTGCTTACTGCAAATATGCCAGCACAAGAACGTCAGACAGTTAGATCCTTTAGAGGAGTTTAAATTAAGAAATAATTTGTGAGCTATTTTTTTCATTAATTTGGCCTCGCCAGCAAATAAGTTACAGCAAAACTTATACAGATCTATTCTGTCCTCAAGAGAGTTAAAAAACTGCCACATATTCCGTGATTTGCACATTTTCGCTCACTTAACATAAAAATAATGACATTCTCTACTCCATTCTGCACGCTTTGAGTTAAAGCAGCAATGGCCAGCTTTGAGCTTTCAGCTCAAAAGACTAATGTCACTCTGCCACCACAGATACAGCAAAAGGAATTTTCAGGGATGCAGTTTATACTCGCTGGGTTGCCTATCCTACTGCCTACTAGTAGAGAATATACTGTTCTTATACTAGTGGGAGTGTTGACACAGGTGTCAAATCTAAGATGAGGTATAGATAGGCAATTTTCCCACCACTGCATATGTTTGTTTTTCAGCAAACACAACACTGGTGTCATGCATACTCGATCAGCCAGGATCTAAATATTGGAAAGAAAATTAAATCAACAACATTTAAGAATTTCACTTGTCTCCAGCTTCCAGCAAATCTAGTCATAAGGCATGGCTGGATTAAGAGCCCAGTACATAATGCAGCCCCATGAATCATACAGCAAATTATAAGATGAAGAAAGAGTGCTGAATGAGACCTAGAGATTTCCTTTGAATGGTTGATTTCTGGAGATTTATTAACAGTTATCCAACAGGGTACTGGATTGGTATGGGCTATGTTAACTATAGAGACAGGAAAAACAACTTTATCTTTGCTGTTGAAACAGACATGGCCAGTCTGACTAGGGTTATCTCAAAGCCATCTGCCTGCTGATGGCATTGGTGACATGGAGCTGAACTAACATTTTCAGTTGCCATAATTGTCATACACAGTACCAGTAACTTTTTTTTCCAGTAACAGCTTGCTTACCAGATGAGCTATTGCACCCATCTACCAGCAACATTTTAAATTCGTTGTTAGCATTTTTTTTTAATGTCACTTGACTGAGTGACCTAAAATATGTTTGCAACCACAAAATGTACACACAGATGTATTATTAGAAAAGATTCTAAAAACTGAGGAAAATGAAATACTGTACTATAAGCCAAAATGTAATCTTCACAGACACCATCTTATTAAAATCTGAGAAGCAGCCTTTTTAGTACTATTCCTTCTATTGATATATGGAGGAGTGCCTAGGATATTATATTAGCTCTCAGATTCATCCACTTTGTTGTTTTTATGCCAGGAGCAGCACTCCTTCTCCCATAGCCAAACAATATATACTGCATTTACATCTGTTATATTGTGTACACTTATAAACTGTTGGCCAAGTTTAGCCCTGGAATAAATACATCATTACAATTGTGAATCATCAAACCTGCCTCCTCCAGAAAAGAACTTGTCCTTTTGTCCTTAAAACTGGATATTCTGTACTAGAAAGTGACATGCTCTCACAGAGCTGGCTTTGGCCCCTTGACAGGGGAAACAGGGAAAAAAACAAAATTCTTCCTGACCTCTGCATACAGCTGGTCAAAAATTAAGATGTCTCATAAATTGATATTTGTTATCATTCCAAAGTGAATGAAAGAAAGTGATATGCCTTAAAAGAAAAATTCAGAAGACTTCACTTAAAAAAAATACTGACGTATCTGATTGTAAACTGCCCACAGCTGTGCCCATTCAGCTGCATACCTCCTGCTTTCAATCTCCTCTTCAGCCTGGCCTCTACCACTGGGCTGCATCTCCCACATGCATCACTGACACAGAAATCCCCCAGCTCCATGAGAAAAGAAATGTCCCAGTACCAGGGGAGCCATACATGAGCTGGAAACCTGGTCAATGAAAGAGAAGGGACACACCCATCACTAAAAATACACCACCTCTGACAGTTCATGTTAATATTGAAATGAACAATGATATCACCTGGGTTTTTTTCTGAAGGGAAAATAATTTTGACAAAAATCAGAATTTTCTTCTGAAAATATTTTGATTTTGTAGAAATGGGAGCAAGGAGTTCCTTGGGGATTTTTGTTTGGGGATTTTGCATTTGAAATTTACCGGAAACTTGCACCAAATGAATTCCCATTACAAAGGCAACACAAGTGGATAAACAAAAGCCACAAAATACAGCAAGACATCCTTCAGTAAGCTGGTTCAATGTAACTTACCATAAAACCCACACGCTTACATAGGTGAAAAAAAATCAGTTTAAGTGATAAGTCAGCTTCATTACAGCTTGCTGATAGCTCTGTTATGATGTACATGTTTCTGTAGCACAGAAACTCAAAGGCATTACTGACGTGTCCACCCTTTTCCATGTACTACATTAACATGCAAGTCAATCATTCAGAATTACTTTTGCCATCATGAACACAAATTAGATGAAGTTTCATTACAGAGAGATTTCTATGATAAATAATTGACACCCACAGAACAGAAAATATTTCATCCTTTGTATGTAGACCTAAGCTATGTAGCTGCCCTTAACGAACTCCACAACTGCACTTAAACTAAGCAGAAAAGTTCCCTTAACTAATTAAGACTCAGATGCCCATAGTAACAAAACATAGGTATGTAGTGAGGTAAGACAGTGCTGAGATTTTACAGGGACACCGTGGGATACGTAAAAGGTTCTCCACTCTTCCCCAGTGTGTGCTAATATCTAACTCCACAGTACCTCCTTACTCTCTTTCAATACTTTGCAAAATAAATGTGGCTTATGGAATTTCCAAGATATAAACTGCAAAAGGAAGTCTTGGACACACTATTAAAGTGGTATTTGGCCCTGCTGGTTCCATTATTTCTCCAGAAGGCAGCATATCTATCAATAAAACATCTTGTTATTGCCAAGACGCCTTACCCAGGATGTTCTTTCTAGGATGCTGGTGATACAATGACGTGGGAATGTGACCTGATGACATCAGCGATGACAGAAAAAAAGTATTCATTAACCACCTTTTGGGCTCCAAACTGAACAGGTTTGGCTGTCAGAAATATTGCATTAGACAGCTACCAGCCTTTGCATTCACACGCTCAAAGCATGTAAGGCGGCAGAGGGAGGCTTATGGATATAATCAGAACAGAAGTCACCAGCATCTTCCAGGCTGGGCGGAGAAGGAAGGGACCAGCTCATGTGGGAGGGGGAAGCCTCTGGAGACAAAACAGCTACTGTGCAGAGCAGGTTGAGGGGCAGAGATGTCCTCCTCACCTCCAGAAAGGGATCACCACCTCACTTCCAGAAAGAGGCCTGATTCTGCCCAGTTCTGCAGGCATTTGCACCAAGCGGTCCAACGCCTTGGTGCCTAACAGCATGTTGGATAATTTACCTGCCTACTTCCCCATGTGGTTTTGGGTTTGGGGTTTTTTTCCTTTTAAATCATTTACTTAGCTTTCCGCTGCACTGTCCTCACAAACAGCCCTGAGGAAAGGGTCCCTTCGCAATAGGATTTTCTGCCCTGACAGCTCACTATAAAGTTCCTCATCAGCCTGGCTCCATCACGTCTGTGCCACTTCACATCGCAGCTTAAACAATAGGAATAAATCAAGTAAATGAAAATATGCATCCTGAAGGCCTAATGCAAGTGATTTCATCCATTTTAAGAGCCACCAGCTCTGATTTACCTTAGAACCTTGCTTCTGCCTTGAGGGTGCCTCTGAAGTACCCTGTGACTAATGCCCCTATTTTTAGTTTTGTAGCAGAAGCCAAGAAGAAATTAAAGAAATAAAATGGAAAAAATAATGAGAGCTCATTTCAGCTTATAATGGTATTTTCTCAGGTGACTAAACATTCATTTGACTTTTGGTAGTGTTGAATTTGTTCTCCATTAGGGCAAATATGATTTGGAGGCTAGCTTGACCTCTGAAGTGTAGAACTTTCCTTTATCTTTATTGCCGGCTTCAGTTATTTATCAGGTCAGTGTGTGTGCTCAGATTCCAGGAAAACTGAGCAAAGAAATGAAATTAGCACTGAAGACAAACACAATTGGAGAAGCTGGCTGTTGACTCAGATGAGCAATTTCTTTCAGACTGTCACTAGCCTCCATACAAGATGAGATGCCTGTCAGAGTCCAGTATCTGTCATCTAAAGATTCATTTCACTGTATGATGGGAATAAGAAAAAGCATGTAAAAAAAAAAAAAAAAAAAAAAAAAAAAAGAAAAGTCTAGTCTGGAAGACTTTACAATAAGTTTTCACATGTATCTGCTCCCTTTTGCATTACCCTATAGAATATAACTTCCACAGAAGTCTAAAAAAAAAAACCAACAACAAAAAAAAACAACAACCCTAGGATACATATTTTTAGGAACTAAGATTGCTGTGGAAAACACACTTATTAATAAATTTCATGTAGAAGAAACAAAGTTCTTCTTGAAAGGCAAAGTCAACTCTCATTCTCTGAAGGTGGACAGCTTATTCTGTCTGTTTGTCTGTGAGAGAGAAAAAGAGGGACCAGTTTCAGATTCTCTGTGAGAAAATAACAGTTTTATGATTCAGGTCAAAACATTTCTTTATGTCCCTGGCATGCCTGAGTATGCATGTTGGGTATTGGCTGCATTAAGGTTTAAACAGGACACAACTCCTCTCTTGCATTTCTCATGTTATCTTTGTCATGGCCCTGCTGTAACGTACCAGTAAGTTTGAACACATCCACAGGGGATAAGAGATTTTGCTAACTAGAGCATTGTTAACTTATTTAGCAAAAAGTCGTCCAGGACAAAGATCTTGCTCAAGTCTGTTTTGCTGAGAGTTTGAGTTATGAAGAGAGAGACTAAAGTGGGTTCGAAAGCTATTAGCAATCCTTCCTCTGTCCCCTGAGAAACACTAAGCCAGATTCAACAGGGCTAAGAAGCTCTATGATACAAGTAAAAATGGCTTCCAGCTGAAAAAAAAAAAAAAAAAAAAAAAAAAAAAAGCATAGCACAACTCCGGCTCTGACAGTGGGAAGTGCTCCATTTAGCAAATTCAATTCTTAGAAATGCAAAGTGCGAACTATAATGCTCCCTGTTGAATAAACGGTACAATTGGCTAAGTTCAGCTGGCCTATATGAAAGGTGACATTTTGCCCAGGAATATTTCTTAGAAAATGAAGGATTTTTGGTGGGGTTTTTTTTCCACAGATCACAATGGGAATTTCTGCACTAGTGAAAGGTGCCAAAAGCAGCTACAGATAGTCAAATCCAATTTATTCCTCAGCATGAACAGCAAGCAGCAATGCAAGCCTCTGCAAACATGCCTTTAAAATGTCCTTGAAATGGTCGTTTCCAGAGGTGAGCAGGGATTTGCAAGTCCCAGCTCCACGAACGTCTGCCTCTCAGAGGGGTTTGCCAACATGGGTGCCAAATACAGCCTCTGCAGGGCACGGACATACTCGCATGGGAACGGGGTGACATTACAGCAGATTTCACCTAAAAGGGAACAAAGAAAAGGTGTTTATCAGGCACTACCCAAATCTGCACCAGACGGTCTCCTGCGAGCCCGGTGCCGCTGGTGGACCAAGGTCCTGAGCTGCCACCTGGGCAGCAGGTTGACAAGTTGCTCCTTGCTCCCTGCCACCCTCACTCACCTCGGGCGGGTGGGAAGGAGGCTTTGAGTGTGAAAGGAAGAAAAATAATCATCTTTATTAATTGAAAATAAACTATGTAAGGAATGATTTCTAGATACCTGTGCTTCTCTCAGTACATACTACTTGTCTGCTGGCCCTCCTGTTAGAGCTCAGTGGCTCATTTAGATGTAGTGTTTTCCTCATTTTTTTGAGAAGATACTCCCCTATCAAACTACTAACTCCATTCTACCAAGAAATTTCTGAATCCCAGATCCTTCTTTTGTTCCAGTACCACTAGCAGTAAAGGAACGATGACAATTTTTAGACCATGGTGTGTCCCTATGCATCAAATATACCCAGCTGTGTTGCTGATTAATATGTAACATACAGCCTTCTTCAGTGAAGTGCTGCTCATAGGAGCAGAGGTGTTTTGTAATTAATGCTGAAAGGATAAGGGGGATCATCTTGACTGCTGCACCAATGGCCAATACATGACAGATCTTTATTCGAGTTTCCCAATTAGATAGAAAAGAAATTAATTTGCTTTGAAAACATCCTCTTTGGGACAATAGGAATGACCATAATGGCTATTCCAGCATCTTGTCCCCACAAAGCACAGTAGCGCACAGAGCAGTGTGAGAGGTAGAGGCTAACATCTGCTGCTCCAAGGGCAGGCTCAAAAAGATCAGGAGGGGAACAGAACTGCAGCAAATCCTGCAACTGGGACATTCGCTTTTTTAATCCCTTTCACAGAACTGAGGATCCCTCGCATCAGGAATTCCTTTCTATGAAAACACTAATTTCTCATCTTTTTTTTAAAAAAAAAAATCTGTGAAGGCAGCTATTCTGCTTCAGATAGGATTTCCAGCTTTTGATAGCTGCTTCTTCCAGTTGTTTAACAATGTAAATTATAGTCACAGTGCCACGTCTTCATTCCACCAGTCAAAGGATTTTGCCTCCCACAATGAATTAGAAAATGCGCATTAGGAAAAAGCTGGCAGACAGATTATTGTGATTATCTTAGCAGCAGGTATTTAAAGCTCATTGTCACTAAAGCTTCTTGCCAATGCCCAAATTCTTTGTCACAGTCGTGAGGTCTGTGCTGCTGGGATGTTGCCTTGACAGACATCTTCTCCACTGGTGATGCTTCTTGTTTGGACTTTGTGAGTGCGGCTCAGCATGTGCTGAAGCAGTGCCACAGTGACATAGGCTATTCATGGGAAGGAGACTTGACCTGCCATCTGCTCATCCTGTATTTTATGGTCTTTAAATTGCACTGTAATAATTTCCTGGCCGTCATCCTGGAAGGAGATGCAGGCAGCATGAGTTCAGTCAGCCAGCAAGGCGGAGGTGAGCAGAGCTTTCAGGCATTAAAGAGGAGAATTATTCAAGCATTAGGTGCTGGAAAGATGCTTTCATGGTACACATGGCTAAGACGAGAGGAAAAGAATTTTCTTCTGGCCTCCAGCTTTCTCTTCGATATTTGTTCACTTTATAGCATATTATAATACAAGGTGTTTCTGAAGGGGGACACTCCCTAGACAGAGACTGGTCTGGATCCCACTTGGGAGAAGTACAGTGACAGAGTGAAATTACTTGAAAAAGGTTGAAAAAACAACTCGCCATCACTCAAATGTCTTGCAAGGCATACAAGAAAGTACAAGGTAGTTTAGGGCCAGCTTGAATAATAAAGCTACACCCCAGGCACAGCTCCAGGGAACCTGTGACACTGAGAGGCCTCTTGGGCATGGGAGGTTGACCCAGAGGATGACTGTGGCTACTGAATACAAATAGCAGGTCAAAAAGGCAGTGGGAAGGGCAGAACACAAAGGCCTAATTAGAAACAAGAGGAAGCCTGTTTGCCCCTACACAAGGCTGCAGTGGATGCACACAGGAGAAGCTGTGTGCTCCCAACAGCCACCCTCCAGGCAGGGGTTAGCATTCCCAAGGGTGGGGGGAGACATTCCTAACAGAGAAAATACTGGGGTCAAAGACTGAAGTCAGACCAGATTATAATTTTTGCCCTTTCTGTTATTTTGCCTTATTGAACAGATTAATAGCAATTATGAAACCTCAGAAGCTAAAGGTCACATTCTTAAAAAGAGGCAAGAATATAAAAGTAGCTAACTTCCAGGGGAAAACACAGTGTTATTAACAGTACAGACAATGCAAGCACTGGAGCAAAGCCTAAGGAAACATAGGATGCTGGCAAGGGAGTCAAATCGTTTGGGTTTCCCTTAATTTTTTAATTTCCTCTCCTCTCTGTGAAGGCAAATTGTCAGCTCTAAAGGACGAGAAAGTATTTTTGTTTGCTTATCAAGCCAGAGAGAAAGAAGGCTTCACAAGGCTTTTGTCCAGCAGTGGTTAAGCTCAACTCTCTGCCTGGTCCATCAATGACTTGCTTACACATGGATCAGACCCTCATTAACTCTTGCACCGGTGTAGTCCAGCACAGGAGTGCGTGTGCATAGATTTAGTCAGTACCTGCCCCCCAGTAGCTTTCAAGTGCTGGCATGATCATAGGGACTACAGAATTAGTGGCCCTCATCTTCTGGCCTCTTGGTTATTCAAGGTCGCTGCCTTACTAAGGATTTTGAGCCAAATAAGCTACCAATGTCGATGACAATTTCCTTGGCCTTTGGTTTTGCACAAGGCAGAAATCAATTATTCAGAGTGCCTTCACAAGTGGAGCTGACAGCACAGCTGGGGTGATGACAGAAGAAAAGGTCTGACCTTTTTTTAAAGTAAAATTTTGAGGTTGAAGCAGCAGGAGCAGCAAACGTCCTGCACTCAGCAGAAACCTTGACGTGATGGTCATTCCTCTGGAGAGCAATCAGTATGGTAACAGCAAGTAATAACACCAACTCTCCTGCAGACAGGGGAGTGCCAGCAGGCACTGACAGAAATTAGCTTTTTAAGAGACCATGTGGGGACAGGGAACATTTAAGCCAATGTACAACACAAAGCACCATCACACACAGGGCAGTAACCAGAACCGATCCACTCCAAGGAAAATCAGTTGCAATACGACCTACACAGAGCCTCACTCAAGGAAGTAGGACCACACAGATTCACCCACAGAGAGCAGAAGTCTCACTGGTGTCTCCCACTTGCACTATTTGAAGGAAGGGGTTGCTTCAGAGATCTTAATCACCGTGGTGTCCCCTGTGGACTCTCTCACCAGAGACAGCTAGCCACAGGCTGGTTGGGTCAGGAGTCGAGACAATGGAGAAGTGCTCCCAGATGAAGTCTTCAGACCACGCTCCCTGTCAGCCCAGCTCTACCACCTGAGAGAGCATTAGGCAAACACAGAATCTTCCCCCTGCTCCTTTACTCATCATGGTCCCAGGCCACAGCCAACTGGCATCATCAAAAATACTCCCTTGTTTCAGCAGGCTTTGGATCATAGTCAGTGCCGGTCCTAAACGTGAGCTGACACCTGAAAAGAGCTGGAGATGCATATTCTCATTATTTGCCTTCACCTCTGTGTTTTGGCATGTCCCAAACCTGCTTATAACTGCAATGAGAATAGCATATTTTTTTCTCAATGTAGACTTTTTCTACCTCCCAGAAATTTGGGTTGCAAGTCCATCACTTCAGCATCACAGCTTCCCATGCAGTCAGCATTAAGAGATGTTTCTTCTCTTTTACAACTATAATGCCAACACCAAATCAGAAAATGTTGTTTTTGACAAAGGCTCCAAGCAGCACCACATGAAGGTGTGAAGGCTTTCAAATATGTTTTAGGAGCCATACAACCTGATTCACTAGATTTGACAGCAGAACTACTAACACTTAAACCAAGTCTGACAATTTACTGCTTTGGGGGGACTCAGAGATATAAATAACAAAATACTTTAAACAAAGACATCTAAACTTACTTATCAATAACTCACATACCTCCTGGGACCCTGCCACTGAACATTAAATATTGATTCAAATTGAAGTTTACCTCCTATGCAATGAGAAAATACCCTCTCTGGACCTTAATAGTTGTCTGGAGAACTTCTTCTTCAGATAACTAGTGCCTTAACATTTAATAAATTTGGCAACTAACTACTGTGTTGAATCTAATCTCCTGAAAAACTTGGTTAATAGGAGGAAAATCAAGAAGTACTATTTCCATAGGGGAGGTGGAGAAAGGCACAGAGAAAGTGACTTTTAAACTATATGCATTTATTTAGCTGGTCCTATCAATAAGTTTTCAGGAAGACTTGCCACCCCCAAGCATCTGCTTGCACATAAGGCTAAAAAGACCAAAGAGTTAAGAAACTTTCCTCCCCAGAGCCTCGATGCTGTTGCTGCCGTGGTTCAAAAATCAGCTCTGGCTCAGTCATAGTTTTACCACCACTTTTTAAGCATTTTCTTCTTGTTGACTTTTAATTGTGGACTTTTTAACTAGTGCTATCATGGCCTTACTAGAGCACATGTGGCGAGAGAAAGTTTACTGTCCAACAACCTCTACAACATGTTCAACACTGTAGGAAGAACAGGTACCCTTTCCTTTCTTGGGGGGCGGGACATGGAAGAGGAGAATTAAAGGTAAAAAATGCTGCTGCCACCTCTCAGTATGAGATGCTAAGGGTTTTTGGAACCTAGGCAGAGACTGAGAAGTATTTTAAAAAGGAAGTTGAAGACATTAGACATCCCTGCTAGGGCTCTCGGTATTCTCTTTGGAGTAACAAGCAGGATAATGATTAGGATATGAAAGTTTATGAGGAAAACTTGCTGGGAGACAGAATCTAGTTCGCCTAATGACTGATGAACTCAACCAAGCAGCAGTGTGACAGCAAGAGACAACCTGGAGCCTGCCAGTGATTGCCAATGCTCAGTCATGCCCTTGTTCTCTCTGGCTTCCCTTCTGGTCCCTGGCTGGCCTGCTTTTTTTGGTTGACATGAGGCTTTTATGTATACGTAAACATACTTTCTCAACTGAGAAAGTCTGGGCTTGGGACTAGAGAAAAGATTCTTCTGAGCACACAATATATCACGTCCTCTTAGCAGTCATCTGCAGCACTATATTTGTCTCCCTTCCAAAGGTGTAACCTGTGTTCACCAAATTGTATTATAACTAAAAAAGAGGAAAATACCATGAGAAAACCTTCCCTTGTATTTATTTTTCTGTCTACGTACACCACAGAGATCCCTAGGAAGAAGAGAATGTGAGCTGGCAGAGCATGCCACCACTGCTTTTCTCAAGGTACGTACATCATCTTATCAGAAAGAAAAAAGATCTCTGACTGCTATTTGGCCCATAGATTTCATCCATAAATAAGATTCCAGTTAAGTCTATTAAAGAACATCAGATAATGACAGAACTACTTGACATATTCCACCTAAACTACAGCAGCAATTCAAAGGACAAAGTATTTAATCAGAAATATGTTCAGCAAAATTTAGATTACTAAAATAGCAGATTTTTTTCTGGCATCTACTTCAAATGAAATAAAATATTCTTCAGACCTCAGCACTGGTTCTTTTTATCATTATTTAAAATACCAGTCCAATATCCCACATCCACTCTATATTTTTAATGAGGCTTCACGTGCTAAGACAAAATGCCATGCCATTATACCCTATGACCAAAGACCACTGCAATGAAAGTAAAGTTTCCCAACAACTCCAACCAATTTTGTATCAAGTGTGCCTTATATTTCCACTGTATTGCAAAAGGCCTGCCAGTTTTGGCTCATTTCTTCTTCCCTTTTTTTTTTTTTTTTTTGTTTTGTTTGGTTTTTGTTTTGATATATATTCTAGATTCATGTTGGAAATCAGATTTTTGTCTCTCTCTGATATGTAAGAATCAAGAGGAAAATAATTCCAGTGTCACCTCAGGGTAACTCTGGCAGGATGAGAGAATCAGGCCCAAAGACTTAAATATTAAAGTCAAGGGCTCTGTGCAAAGGCATCTGAAGCTGAAATTAACTCTGCTAGTTCAAAGGAAACCCGCTGTCAGCATCAGCTTCTTTAGAGTTAAGGGTGTTTTTACACAACCTTTGCCCATCAGCAACATCTCACATGCTTGGGCAGGAATTCAAGTAAAGCTTCTCTATGTTACCTAGTAGTTAATATCAAACAAGTAATAAAAACCGATCCCAATTGACTCCGAATTGCAAATAGCGTAAGCACGACGTACTGCGACCAGTATGAGAAGGGTGACTTAGCCACGGGAGCACAGAGCCCTCCCTGCTAAAATGGCAAGTCCACGTACAAGGACACATGGTCAAGCTACTCATTTGAAGGCTTTTCTTCAGGAGCTCCTTGAGCTTCCCCACACCTGCCTCTCCAGCAACACGGCACGGCTCAGCCTGCTGCTCGTTTGGGGGCTGCGGCACATCACACCAGCTCTGTGCTGTGTTTGGAGGGAGCCAGGTTAAAACAAAGTCAGGTTTTAAGAGGGAGGAAAGGAAGGTGTAAGCTGTGAGGCTACTGGTGTGCAGTTACACACCTGGGACTGGATCACTACAGGTGCCATCTCTCACAGCACCCTCCTACTGCAGGCCCCCCAGCCAGTAGTAATGATGGGAAACGCTGGCGTGTGAATCGCTCCTGCTGAGTGAGACTTTAATTTCAGGCAAATTAAGAGAAATGCAGAGCGAGACCTCACAGGTTATTGCAGCTGGGATAACTCTTTACCTTTCCTTGCCAGAAATGTCAACAAAAACAGGGTGAGCTACGAACTCAGGAGAGTCGCTGGTATTTGCCAGCTGGCTACATCAAACTTTGTACGAGATGTGATAACAGACACGCCGCACTGCCTTCCGTCAGCCAGCTTCTCCCTTCTGTCTGCCTCATTTCAAGTAAAAATTAATACTGTTTTTTAAAATGTATGTATTTACTTATTTGTTTCTTCCTTTTTGGGAATCTGTCCAAAGAAACTGAGAGCAATTCTCCCTGTTTCCACCCTCCAGATATAAAGAGAGCAAAAGTGAATAAGAATCCAACACGAGAGGGATTCAGATACTACAACATAGGAATCACCTGCCTTGTGCCTGACACACATCCAAAAACTGAGGTCAAGGGGTGGTAGCCAGTGATAGATGCAGGTTAGTCTTTCCTGCAAGGTGCAGAAGTGGTTCAGAGACGGTGGTCTATAGCACAGAAATTGAGGCAGGCCCTTTCTCCAGGCTCCCCAGGACTAACCACCTCCTGCAGACTCAAGGGCATCAGGCCATACCCTAAGTGACATGTTGGTTTGTCCCATGTCACTGTCATCTGAAGTCCTATATCCTTGTGAGGGCAGCTGAGTGTGCCCCCATCTTAATGACCAAGTAGCTTGTGATAGAACCTATTTTTTGAATTAATCCATTATTGCTGCACGTATTAATTTAGACACTTAAGCAGTAAAGGAAATTTACAGCGGGATGTAGCATGATTTGTGCTTATATTTACAGAACATGCTATGGCACATTGTTGTCTTCCCAATAAATCATGCAAACTGCTGCTGTGTCTCATGTACTCCAATACATTAAATGTAATAGCCGCTTTTATATTCTTTAGCACAGAGGAGTATCGCACATTGGCCATGGAGATTGCTCCAAATGTCATTGAAAGTCAGCAGTCAAAAATCCCCAAAGTACTGAATGTTGCAGACAATATTATGGTGCATGGACAGATGAACACAATGTCAAGCTCGGTGTCTGGTCCAGAAGCTGGAAGAAAGGCATTGCTCAGAGAACAGAAGCCTGTGTAGGATGGTGACTGTGCAGCAGAGGGATTCCTGGAGCTGCTCCCATGATAACTATTAAACCACAAATCCTCATTTTACAGCAACACTAGTTAGTTTTCTAGGAATCATCCCCTAGGAAATGAGGCTATCTCATCAGCAGTGCAGAACTGGCTATTCTTTGTAAGGCCATACTGCAGTTTTGAAGGATTAGAGAGCTACTGCCACACAGAACGAGCCAGACTCACACAGAAAAGAGCGGTGCCGATCTCCATGCTGCCTCCGTGCCGATTCCCCCAGCAGCCACGGCTCTCCCTGCCCCTTAGAAATGCCCCTCTGACCTTCACAGAAATCAAAACTGAAACATCACCCCCTATCCTCACGAAGCCCTGCCAGGCACTTTTGTCGGTTATCTTGCATGGAGGAAGGTGTCTGTGGAGCTAATGCCAGCTGCCTTGTCTACCTTGGTGCCTGAGCAGAGGTGGCAAAACACCTTCAGAGGTTGGACGCTTCCAGCAGGAACCCCTGTCTAAACACTAGTGATGCATTCCCCCAACCTGACCACCAGACCCTGGCAGAAGAGATTAAGGGGACAAAAGGTCGGCCTGCCACTTACAACAAATTTGGCCAGGAGAGAAGCCAAGTCCAAACACCAAAACACCTCTCAGAGCTGTACCTGCACTGCTCACCTGCCCCGTAACCTCCCCAGCAGGGTCTAACAGTGCCATCTACTGACTCTTGCTTCAACAGTTTTCACTCCACCACCCAAGCAGCAAGGGACAATTCTTTAATTTTAATGCTTCACAAGAGAGATGGTAGAGATATAAGCTGCCACTGAGCCAAAGACAGCTGAGAAGCAAGAAATCTTTTGGGTTTCACTAATTGTTGTTCCTGTTTCACTCCAGATTTAGCAACCATTACACAGACACAACACAAATCAGTCAACAAAGATCAGCCATGGGAACAGGCTGATAGACACAAGTATGCTCATATTCTTTTAAAAGCCACGATAACACACGATACTCTTAGCTTATTTTAATTAACAGAGGCAGAATGAACTAACTGTTGATGCCAGTGCAGTTGGTCTGGGAGCTGCACTAATCTAGAAGGACAGCCAACATTTTGACAAAGTGAGCATTGTGGCATATGCTACCTACTTGATTTTAACGGGGGGCAAAGATATCGAGACCAGAGACTAGCAAATCAGCAATAGTCTGAATGCCAACATTTCCATCTTCATTAGCCGGTGCTCACTTTTGTGTTAACGGCCGATTGTGAGCCAGCACAAGCAGACTTTAGCGGGGCTACATGCAACTCTGTAACGAGAGGAAGAATGATGTAAAAACAAGATTTAAAGTACGGCGGAGAAAATGCTCCAGCCAGCTTTTATACCAAGTTCGGCAACAAAACCACCACAGGCAGGAAGAAACAGAATGCAATAAAGCAAAAATTGGTGTTTCTTTTTTTGCATGCTGTGCTGTTCCCAAATACCAAGAGCAGAGGAATGCAGATCGAGATATCTGACAGCTGCCTGCAAGGAGCACGGAGGAGCTGCGGCTGCAGCAGTGACAGAAAAGGCTGCCAGTGTCACACCACTGAGTCCAGCCCTTTTCAGTTGCTGGCACAGTTGGTGACATTTTCTGCTATGCTCTCATTCATTTTTTCAGCTCCTGTAATATTTACGAGCTGGACAGGCTGGGTGATGATTTGGCAATCAAGTGCTCTGCCACACAACCTCTACCAGCACTACGAGATGCAAGCTACGTGGCTAGTCTGTCCTGGCTTCCTCTCCGTGTGTCCAGCTCCTTGTCTTCGGGCTGCCTCACACCTCAGATCCCAGCCACACAGCACTTTTCCTTTGCTCGTCTCTCCCTCCTCCACCAAAGAATTGTCCTTTTTTTTTTTTCCTACCACTTATAATATTTGCGAGTTTTAAAATTATCTATTCACGGGGCTAATCCCACCCTCCTAAAATCCCACTACACAGCTCCTCCTCACAGACAGCCACCTCCTCTTTGCAAATATCCACCTGAAAGCAAGGTTTAACCCACCCACCCCCTATTCTTTGGGCTCGGTCCCTCAAGATAACGAAAACTCAGATCAGAACCCAACATCTCAGTATGAAAGCACAGATCAAAAGCAAGTTTTGAGTCGCATCTTGTGCGACTTGCAGTTCACACTGAATGGGGAACTTCTCCATATATTAGCCACTCGAGAAACTAAGAAATGATGAATTCCACTCACATGTGAACTGTTTGTTCTGGTCAGACCAGGAATTATTTAGGGAAGAAACTCACAAACAATTTGTTGTAATGAATTGTTTGAGAATTTAGCAATCTGCTCACAGGCTATTTTCAGACAGAACAAAGGAGGAATTCATCCAATTAATTGCAAATTATTTTCTCATGTGTAACGGAAGGACTTTCCACTGAACTGTACCTCCTATGCAAAGATTTCAGAACACTGCACACAGTAATGCAGCAGCACAACTATGCTGTCAGAAAGGAGAAGTTTGCTCTGTTATAGAAACTGAGAACAATGATTCAATGCTAGGCACTAAAAAAGTGACTAAAATAGCCAAAGTGAGTGACTGCAAATAGTGACTTTCAGATAACAAGGGCTCAAAAGTGCAGAAAATTTTGTTTGTCCGGGGGGGGGGAAGAAAAAGAAAAAAGAGATTTGCCCCTCCCCAGTTAATCCCAAAGAAGTCAGATCAACGTTTCAACATTTTCACAAACACACAAACAGCAACAACAACAAGCTTTGAGGAGTTTCATCTGTTATCCTGAATGCTTTATTGTGGAACCAAGCAGATTTGCCAAACATATTTTAAAATGGAAACTTAGAATCCTGTTTTTGCAGTTTCAGATGGTTCCCAACAAAATCCAGTTTGGGAGACGCAGAAACCAACACTTCCCTGTGACCTCCCTTTCTGCAAAATATTGAGCTCTCAATCTCTCATCCCAGAGAAACTGTAAAGCAATCAGAGACCATCCAGCTCGTAAAACTAACATGGGGATGTGCAAGCCTGAACACAGCCACAGCTCTCTGTCCCTCTCGGGGCAGCAGTGGGGAGCAGCACGGACGGTGAAAGCGGCACAGGCGGGCCCTGGGGAGCAGGAGGATGCCCAGGTGTGTTCGAGCACAGCCTGCCCAGCTTTCTGCTCCCGCCACCCTGCAGAAGATGCAGAGGCTGCGGTTCGGCGTGCGGGCCGTCTACGGCTCCCGGCCATGCTCAGCAAGCGCTTGCCATGGTCAGGAGAATCCTACACGTGCAGCATCTGGCCCAAGACATTTCAGCTGAGCAATTAACCCCGGGAAGGGCTTTGCTCTTTTCAGTAGAGTCGAGGTTAAGCATCAGCAGATGTGCGTCTTGTTTTCTGGGCTAGCCAGGGCTGACGGTTGCACTTTACTGCGATGCACACGGCGCTTTGTGAAAGTGCAGGTTACGACAGCTGTCAGTTATAACAACCAGAAATAGCCATCTGCAACTTCAGCAAAGTCTCAGACAAAGCGAGGCCTTAAAAATAGTTAGAGCTGAATCCCCTTTCCAAGAGAGGCCTGTACAAGACAAGTACGTAACAGTTGTGCTCACTGCTACATAAAAGGGATGCCTCAGGTCTCTGCTATATGCTAAGCACCCCGCAGAGCGAGTTGTCAGTCACTGGTAGTGATGCAAACCCAACTCAATGCAGTTTGGTTTCTAGTTTTGAGTTTGGATGTGCTTATTTTGCTTCCTTGGGAAAAGACATTTGTTTTTCTCTATGTCACCAAGGGCTACTCACTTCCTAATGTGAGAATGCCAGTTTGGTGCTGAGTAGCTTTACATGGAGAGGTGACAACGTAACACACAATGAACACAGCCAGAAGGGTTTTTTCACCCCTTTGAAGTAACACTATCAGACAGTTCAACTTAATTCAGGCAACTTTGAGCAACAAGGCCCAAAACATATATTAGTATCCCCTGCCTAGTCCAATCAAAACTCTTTCAAGATCTCTGGTGTCAGGCATAAAATAGAGCTTGCATGGTAAAGCATGTATCTAAAATGCACCCTTAACTTACTTTCAAAAATGCTCAACTAGAATATCATGTCAAAGGATCATTATGCTTTTAGCAACGTTAAAATTTCAGAAGAGGCTGTTGAGTTGTTTTAATCAACTACTCCAGTTCCAAGTTCCTATTGTATGAATAAAATATATTTTAATTGTGTCACATAAATTAACTCCACATACAAAAGTGAAATCAATACTTCAATTAAGGTTTGTGTGGTAGAAATATCCTCATCTAGATGAGCTCAAAGGAAAGCATTCTCAAGACTTGGAAAATCATTTTCATTCTTTATCTCAGCATAGAAAGGACAGCTTTGAGATGAGGGAGGGTGCTCTAGCAGTTCAGGATGTCCCCTTGTCCTTGTTTTGGCTGGGATAGGGTTAATTTTCTTCCTATTGGCTGCTATGCTGTTATGTTTTGGATTTAGTAGGAGAAGAATGTTGATAACACACTGATGTTTTCAGTTAGTCTAAACACTACTTAGCAACAAGTCAAGGATTTTTCAGCTTCTCATGCCCAGCCAGCAAGAAGGCTGGAGGGGCACAAGAATTTGGGAGGGGACCCAGCCAGGGCAGCTGACCCAAACTGGCCAAAGGGGTATTCCATACCATGTGATGTCATGCCCAGTATATAAACTGGGGGGAGTTGGCTGGGGGCGTGATCACTGCTCAGGAACTGACTGGGCATCGGTCAGCAAGTGGTAAGCAATTGCATTGTGTATCACTTGTTTTGTATATTCTAATTCTTTTTTTATTGTTGTTGTCATTTTTTAAATTATTATTTTCTTCCTTTTCTGTCCTATTAAACTGTCTTTATCTCAACCCACAAGTTTTACTTTTTTTCCCCCAATTTTCTCCCCCATCCCACTGGGTGGGGGGAGTGAGCAAGCAGCTGTGTGGTGCTTATTTGCCAGCTGCGGTTAAACCACGACACCCCTGCACTTTGCAGGAGTGGTGAGCCTCCTGGTCTCAGTCCCCCTTGGCTCCTCCGTACCCGGACGCCTGCCCTGCTCAGCCTCCAGCCCTCCTCCTCCTCCTCCACGGCTGCTTCGGCACCAAGGCCAGCCCTCCACACTTGCCCCCACGTCCTGCTGCGCTGAAACGCTGTTATATCAGGCTCTCCCTCCCACCACTGTTTTAGGCCCAAAGCACTGTTGAAGAACACCACTGAGAAAGACCGATTTCTTTAACCTCCTCACTGCGGCCAGGCATGACCGTGGCACAGCTCGCCGAGGTTTGGACCGTCTCCTATGGGACATGCTGCACATTTTCCTCCAGATGCTGCAGCTGCCTTCATTTGTACCCAGCTCTTCTCTCTGCCCTGAGCATGTGTCAGAACATATCGTCTGTAGAGACCACAAAGGAGCTCACTTACCACTTTGTGATTAATCCTACAGAACTTAGTCCTTGTCCCACCAAAACTCCTACACTATCTTAAGCCTTGGCCTGAAGATACATTGCAGATGCTATATCATCATCACCTCAATATTCCCAGCTCAGAGAGAAACCCAGTGATTTTCCGAAGAGCTACCACAGGATTTTCTTGGAAACAAAGCATAGGTGACATCAGTAGCCCAAGAAATTCCACAGGTTGAAAAAAAACCCCAAACCTTGGAATTCAGCCTGGTTCTGGCTCTGGCTCTCAGAACATCTGCTTTAGAAAGGTGATTTTAGTGGCTACTTAAAAGCAGAGCAAACTTCAGTTGTCACACAATCAGCACAGCCGATTGAATTAGAGGAGCATATTTATGCCCTAACAAGTTTGAATCTGCAGAAAAACCTGCTGGGAGCGATTTGAAAAGACTAATGAGACTTTTCCCATCACCAGCCTGGTATATTCTCCTTTAAAGGTTTATGAGCATGTCATTTAGTTTCACTACAGCTTTTGCAAAATCATTAATGAACTTGTGAAAACAATTAGAGAGACAAAAGGGCAAGAAATGTATGTGTTAGCCTGAAACCTGTGATAATACAGAGTAGGTGAAGCAGAGGAGAATGCACTGCTTTGAAGGCATCAGACACAAGATCCTGATGTTTTATGCCTGTTAAAATTATCATTCCTAGTTTTGCTCCTGCTAATCCTAAAATGGAAAAATATCTTTGTAGAACATGATCTTGCAGACTCTGTTGCTTATTAAAGCAAGAGGGACAGCAGAACAACCTCATTAGTGTAAACAGAAGACATGAATGTCAGGCCATATAAAGCGCACCTCATTAATATCTGCATAAACTGAAAGGCAGAGGTATGAATGCTGTAAAGACTGGGTCTGACTTTGATCTTTTGAAGCTACCTTTGAATAACTCCCAGCCAACTACATATTGCAGAAGAAAAGCAAATGGTCAAAGGGAGAAAGAACCTAGAATCACAGACTTGGTGCCACAGAGGTCTTTTCTTACTTTGGGTGTACATAGGTTATTTTGGCAAATAAACCCACCGAACACCGTGACCAGTGAATACACCAACTTCTTTCCCTTGAAAAGGCATTTTCTCCTGTGCCAAGCTTACAGAAACAGGAATGGACATGGAGAAAGCCCTGTTCTGCTTTAGAACGGCACATTCCCACCCTACAAGTGACCCCAGCTCCCCAGCAGCACAAATATCCTTTGGCTGCAGGGACCATGGTCTGTGTGCATCACAGCTCTGAGCACCAGCACATCAGAGGCTTCCTGACGTCAACCAAGGCTTGGAACTGAACAGCATACGGTCCTGTCACTAGTGCAGCACGGAACCAAGCTGCAGACGGGTGGCCAACCTCACTGCAGCTGACAAACTGCTTCCCTGCTTCCCCAGCGACTTCCAGCTGCTTGGCAGACCTCAGCCTGTCTCCTGCAGCAGAGACAGTACTGGCTCTTCAGTTCAGGGCCTGTGCTCCATCTGAAAGCATAAACCTCTTTATTTATATCTATCTCCATTATGAAGGAGTAACCCATTAATTTCAGAGAGACTGCTCTTAAAGCAAAAGAGAAAGTAATGACCAGCTTCCTAAAATGACTAGCTTGCTCATCTCATACCATTTTTCTCCTCTGTATATGAACACTACTGTATTCTCAGCCTTGTGCAACTGAGCCTGTGCCTCAGCATTCACCATGCATTCATGCAAGTGGTTTCTCTTCTTCACTAGCTTCTCTGATCAGTATTCTGAATCTCTCAGACATACAATTGCTAATTCAGAAAATGGAGAATGCAAGATTCACTTCTTCCCTTTTCCCCTGGAAACACTGCAAGTTTGGCCAGCTATGTTGCAAAAATATAGCTAAATATAGATCAAAAAACAAAGTCAATTCTGGATGATTTGCAGGCTAAGTTTGAACATAAACTGCAATAGAAACTTGCTGACTCTGGGAAAGTCTGAAAATCAGGTCCCTTCTCCTCTGCACATTAATGACCTGAAACTGGCAAATGGGATCACAGTAGTCTGTCCCATCACAGCCTGATGGCTTAGGTAATGTCTGAAAAGCGTTTGGATCTCAGGAAGGGGAACATTTTCAGTGTGGTTTCATTTCTTAGGTGACTAAGTCACTTTCATGGCTGCTTCAGCTATGCCATCATTAATAAGTGGTTTAACCTACGTGCTGGGCTCTCTTTTCCAGTAGCTATGGAGAGTTCCAGTTTGGGCCCAGAGTCCCAAAGCCCAAGACAAGTACAGTGAACTGGCTGTGAGTCAAGTCATCCTGGAGAAAAAGAAATGAGTTCTAATGGCTTAGAGTCAACATACACTGACAGAAAAAAGGTAGGACGTTTTACCATCCCCTACACCCACACTAACTGGACTGGAGTACTGGAAATCTTAGCGATGACTTCAATGATTTTGAATCATACTCAAAGACTCACAGGTTTTGGTGGTGAGTGAGAAACCCTAGCTAGAATCTTCTGCCTCTAGGATACACTTCTAGGAAGAGCTGCATTGTATCTTTTGCTGCAACGATCAGCATCTTGCATAGACCGCCCTCGTGCACACCAGCTGACACTGCAATCACTGGTGTCACTCCATAAATCTGCTCGCTCCAATATTTGCTCCACTATATCAGAATTTGGCCCGGCCCCTGTGTCTGGCAGGAAAAATTGCATTGAAAGGCTCTACACACCAGCCGTTCCTCCTTTCCCCAACACGCTCCAGTCTTCTAATTGCCTTGTTTGGATTCTCCTCTCATCCCTGAAACCTTCCTGATGGGAATAAAATACACAGTAGATGACAACTTTCAAGTCATTTTCATGTCACGCCTGGTAACTGCTGTAGGAAGGTTATTGATACTGTTATTAATTCTTTCATTTCAATTTTCCCTATACATTTCTGCCCCCAGCAAACCCTCAATATGAAATTATTTTCTGAACTGTTTCCAGCCTGCTCCTGACATTGCTCTCAGAATGATCTGAAGACAGATAATACAGCTGTCATTTCTCAAGGCTCCCCTGCCATGCTTTGATAAAACCCAAATCGTGGTTTTGATGGTGCCAGATTTTACAAGCCTATTAAGCTGTCTCTGCCAAGTGATGGCTTTCCCTTTACAAGCTCTGGGCTGACACAGGGTTTCCATGCTCTCTGCAACATTTAACATCCCATCTCCGCCCAACCGTCTGCCATTTTTTTTATTATTATTTTTTTTAATCTGACTGCCATTATAGCAGCCAATTCAAATGAGGAAACCAGCATAGCCACAAGGAGCAATCACCTTATTTGTCCTCAAGCAGGGTGTTAAGGAGAAATATTTGTGTTTAAACAGAAAAACATGAACGCTGTTAAAAAAAAAAAAAAAAACAAAGATACCCTGCCTTCTGCTTCAGATTTCTCTACTGTTTTTTTCTGACAAAAGATCTCCGTTCACCAAATTATTTAACACACATTTCAGTCCCTCCTAAATCTCAGAAATTAGAAACTAAGCACATGCCCAAGCACTGCACTGAAATCCCAGCAGCTTTAGTAAGCATCAGACACTGCAGACGGTAGAGACGTAGAACAGGTGGGAAGAACAAGACCTGTTATTCATTCCAGCACTGTTTCATTACTGTCAGACATTTACTATTCTGATGTGCAAACTGGGTCTCACAGGCAATAACTGGCCTTCTGTGGTCCTCCCAGATTTTGCTCATGTGGGTTACACTGCACAGGGGGGCAGACACATTAATTTAACCTTTAATTGAACATAAACTCTCTGCAACATTACCTACTTTCTGAGAGTTTTCAAGGGGTTAACCAATTCTTGTGGTAAGTGGCGAAATAAGAGAGAGTTCATAGTGAAGGAAAATATTCATGATAAACACAGATGGCTCTTCTGGACAGCAGCACAGCCTGCCCACAGCAGATGGTTGCTTCAAATCACATTCAGTAGCTCCTCTCTGCAACTGCCTATAAAAGCTCATACACCTAAAACAAGCCATCCCAGTGGTACCTTAATGCCTCCATGGTGTGTATATCAGACCCAGCTTCCCCTCCACATTCCCTTCCCCACCTTTACCTTGATAAACAGCAGAATCCCAACAGGAGTAAGAGCAGTTCCTGTTTCCCCACTCTGCTGAAACCTTGCCAAGCCTGGAGAAATTTTCTAGCTGGAAATTTTCTAATATTGACAAACATCAATTTAGTTGCAAAGCAAATTGTTGTGAAATGGAGGTGATAGGGAGGACTTTCCCATTTCCATGAGTGCTAGTAACATGCAGACAACAATCTTGGTAGAAAACAGCAACCTGGCAGGCTGTGCCAATACCCACAAGTCTCACATAGCCCCAGCTCCCAACAAGACCTGCTGCACTGTCTGCAGAGGCGAGCATGGACTTTGTTGGAGTACTGCTGCAGAATACAACGCAAGGCTGTAGATTTGGGAACCAAAAAGGCAATGTTCTGTTTACAAGATAGAAAACAAGAATTCAGAGAAGAAAGCAATGATCTCTGCAGTGCTGATGCCAATCTTGCGTGACTGAAGAGCCAGGCAGCATGAGAGCGACCTTAACTTTGTATGTAGACCTGAGAAGTCCCTAGGAGAACAGCGTCCAGACCAAAAAGTCAACTTTCAGAGAATTGGAAGACCCAGCAATTAGTTTAAATGAGAGCTGAAAGAAAACCAGGGCCTGGAGAACAATTCCTGCAGAGACAGACATAAGGAATTTAATGTGTCTAAATAAAACAAAGGGACAACTCAATTGATACTCACAGGCACTTGCACATGGAAGAGCTAGCCAAGAGTAAGCCTCATCAAAATAGGACCCAATGGGCAGAAACTGAAGTCAAACAAATTCAGCTTTGAAGTAAAAGCTTGTTTCTCAGCACTGAGAGTAATTAAACCATTGGAATAGCTTCCACAGGGACATGGCAGACTTCCCCACTGGGAAGTATATCACTGCTGGGTGATATACTTTAACTTGCTTCGTCTATCCCTACACATCCAAGTGTGCCAAATAGACATATTGCAGTGGTCCTGTCCCACATGGCCTGCCTCAAGGCTAAGGGCGTTTGGCTTACATGTGTCCTGCTGTGAAACAAGAACCTGAAGCCAAGGAGCTCCTTCCCTAGCCAGGGCTTGGCTCTTGCTTCCCTGGCAGGGCCTACAAGAACCTGGGGACCTCCAGACCATGCCAGGCTCAGAGCTCCTGAGCTTTTATATTCAGAAACAGACCCTGTTTATTTTTTTATAACTATGGAATTTGCTGAAGAAAAAGGTATATTCAACCACTCATGAGTGAAGGACACGACACTTAGTTATACAGATTGCAGATCCCTTCAGCCACTGCCACCACTCTCTCCTTTTCTTAGGAACTTCTCTCTCGTTAGGTGCACTCTCTGGAAATGGCTGCAGTACCAGAGATACTTGGCCTAACTATCTTTTGCTCATAAAAGAGTCATCTCCCAAAGGCCATATTCTAGTCAAAAGACCTCTAACATGGCAGCCCACCACAGAGAGGTGATCTCCCCTCCCAGTAGCATGCAGCCTGTGAGCAGACCTCACCTCCAGGTCTACCTGACAGGGTGCCCCCAGTTCTGCAATCACAGCAAAAGCCCAGTACTCTGAACTGGCATGAGGAGAGGGCAGATTGATACAATCATCTATGCCATCTATTGCCAACCCAGTTAGATCATCCCCAAACAGTATACTGTGCCTGCATCGTGGAACTGGCACATTTTCCTAAACACTGTGGCAGAGTCTATCACTGCAACCATGCTTCCCAAATGAACTGGTGGGGCACTAGACCAGAAGTCTGTGCTGTGAATAGTAAGACCATAGTTGCCTTCAATGCAAGGGTCACGCAACACAGTTCACTTTAAATTCTTCCCTCACAAGCCTTCCAGACACCTGCAAAAGGCCAGTTAAAAGGCCAGACAATATTGCTTGTTCATTTGCTTTTCCATTCATTACACATACTTCCAACCAAGAGACTTTGCTCCAACTTGATAAGCAACTGAGTCACATTTACACTTGCTCCCAAATCACTGACTCCCCAGTAACCACTTTAAGATGGCAAGAACACCAAGTGGCAGTAATTTTCCAGCATGAAGAGATGAGGTCATATCTGCCTATTCTACTTTAGATTTTCCAGTGCAAGTGTGAGCCCTTTCTTTTTATGCATTGCAGGCGCCTTTCAAGCATACAGTAAGTTGTTTTCTAACGAGCTGGAACATCTTGCTTGATGAGATCTCTGTTCAAATTGTTATTTTCCTCCAGCTGGGTCAGGGCTTTCTGGCTTTGACACAATGAGAAAAGCACACATTTTCCATGATTTATGTATTGCAAGGACTCATGTGTCCATGCTGGCAAATGCAGAGCTCAGGCATCCACCCCTCTCCAGTAGGTTGCTTCCCCTTCCTACCAAACCCTGTCCACAAGGGGACATTCCCCTTTCTCCCCCCAACTTCAGGAGAGCAGAACCAGTTTCAGTCCTTGCATGTGACTACATGTGTAATTTTCCTATATCTGACCCACAAGACAACGTGATGGAAACAGCCTGCGTCTTACACCGAGGAGGAGCAACACATGCACAAGGTACACCGTACAAATGTGTCTCTCAAGAGCAACCACCAGTGTGTGACACAGCAATGCAGCCAGTGTTGCTGCCAGATGAGCTCACCTGTCACAACTCTCGGATCGTTATTAAGCACTTGGCCAACTTGCAGTTATTTGCTTTTATAATGTCTCCTGCTTGACAACAAACCTACACATGCTGCTGGTTCAAAGGAAACATTGCACAAATAGCCATGCAGGGTTTTTTATCTTCAAAGGAAATTCCCAGTGAGGCCACTGTTTCCACTCCACTACTCTCCCTCCACTGACACCAGGTGTCCACCCTCCCCAGCATTCATGGAGCAGCAGATGTGTGGCAGACCACGTTACACAATTTGTTAGATCAAGGTTAGAAAAAACAATAATAAACCTGCGTGAACTCATGAATAAACAGACCAGTTTAATTATGGGTATGCTTTGACAGGAAGAATTTCCCATTGAAGCCTTTCACAGCGCTTTCCCAAAAATAGATCAGGACCCCAAGAATATCAACAAACATATCCTCACATCACCCCTGCTGTGTGAAGCAAAATCCATTTTACAGAGAAGAACCTGAAATGGGAGTTTTTAACATTTTGCCTACAGAAATCTATGGCACGTGCTAACTACCAGCCCCAATGATGTGACAACAATGGAGTCCCGTGTTGGAAAGTGAGGCTTTCGATCACGGGTAGGCAGCACATTTCACCCATGTACAATGTTCTACCTAAAATGTCACAGTGCTTTATTAAGTTTTGTGCTGTCGTGTTTGATTTATCAGCAGAAACAGAATAGAGGTGATTCCTGCCTTCTTTCCATCCTCCTGGCCTACCCTCAGATTATTCAGTAGCTTGACTGCAGAATGCAAAAGTCATCCTGTCTTTCCTAGCCATTTTCCTTAGAGCCACCATGAACGTTTGTTCCCACTTATCAGACATTTCACGTCTACCACGCATTCATGGTTCTTGCTTTACGCTGTTTACACCAAAGACAGCAAAAAGCCATCAGCTGAGGATAAAGACATGTCTATCTGCCTCTGGTTTGGTTCTTGAACTGGCCAAGCCTATAGAACCCACCATGGTGTAAATGGCCTTTCGTTTACAGCAGGTAGGTTTGGGCGTGGGCCAGCTCCTCCAGGCCAGGAGGGCAGATTTCCCAGGATTAGCAAGGCAATTCAGGCACACCACAAAGGCCTACCAGGACTTCTGGACTTTTTGTGGTGTTGCAAATTCCTGTAGACATGCAGCACCAAGATTAACGGATATATCCTTTGGTTTACTACAAAGCCTCAATCAAGGTCAGCCATGTCTAAAAGACTGCCCCACCAAACTGCAGGAAAACTTCTCTGCCCCTTCAGACACAGAAACCTGTGAGAAGGCAGTGGAGCCATCATCACTCAAGTGATTTAGCTTTTATTCATGCTGCAATTCCCACTGTCCATCCCAGGTAGCACAGGCACAGAAGAGCAAAATGTCAGCCAAAAATTGAATATCTAGGAAAAGCGACAGAACCACCATTACACATAAGACCCAAGATAATCCTGCACGGAAGGTGCGGCCTGAATAGGAGCGAGCCCTCCAGAGGCAGTAAATCTCTGGAAGTGTGCACACAGTAAAGCAACGCACAGTTCATCAAGAATTTGGTCATCTCTCACCCTGACTTTACTGATGTGCTCAAACAACATGGGAATGGAGAAATGGGAATTTGAGCCTACTAGAAAGTCAAAGGACAAGTGTAAGCTAGAGCAGTGCTTTGGCTGGCATTTAGGGGCTGGATTGCGTTCCCACCCTTACAGCAGGGAGCAAAGAGCTGGACAAATGCACCACCTGGACCTTGTGCTTCTGGCCAGACATTATTTGGTGGCCACTGCCACCTCGTAGCGCTGTCACCCACGGAGGGGCCCAGAGATAAAGTAAGGACTCCTTCACCCCCCCTTACTCAGCCGTGAACACCACAGCTTAAAACAAAGGAGCTCTCCGGACTGCACAGCAGCATAGAAGCAAGAAGAGACCAGACCGTGTGGTTTTCCCCGGCTGAAACACCCTTGCAAAACATCCTCTGCCTAATTCCAGGCCAGTTAATTCAGCCCGGGGCTTTGACGCCCGTCCCTGTCAACACGTTTTTGCTAGCACAACAGAACAAAGCAGGTTCTGCTGCATTCAGAGCACACTTGGAACTAAAATCTTTTACATGTGGTACAGTTGCCCTTTAAAAAAGGGAAATCTAAATTTAAGAGAAGAATAAGGCCTGGAGAGACTTGGAAGTTTTCTGTTCTGATGGGTGTTTGAGAAAAAGCAACACTTCTACCACCACAGAAGTTGTTTGGGGTTTACTGGATAGTACCTCCCTGCAGGTAAGGTGTGGTCTACATTATCCCAGCCACCCCTTGCTGTCTCAGAAGCTGGTCCAACAGAAATTTCCATCCTTTACTGCTACTCACTAACAGATCAAACAGTAACAGCCCAGGCTTAATGATTCAGACCCTCCAGGTTCAATCTGCATCCAGGGCCCCAGCGAAGCCCGATGTTTCAGATGTCCAAACTGTTGTTATGCGCTGACTGTTTTCACACAACGTCAAGGACAGGGTGTGCCCATGCTGCCATACAAGGACACTACTGTGACCCTACATCACTTTCATTGAGGCAAGACCTGGTTCTCCCTACAGGTTGACACCACTCGTCTATCCTCAAGGCAGTATAACCTCTTGTCTGTTGAGGGTGACCTACCACCACTGCTGAATCTTCCAGGGCAACTTGATCACCAACCACCATTACAATATGAACTTCTCCTGAGGACTGCCTTTAATGGCAGGTCTTAAATTTCAAGGCTTAGCACCATTTGTGCTTGCTTCCCCCCCCCCCCCCCCGCTTTAAGATCTCTGTGCACATAAGCAGAGTGAAGCCTAAATCAATGCACACAATCGAACTACAGATGAAATTATAAGAAATGTCTCTTTGAAAGACAGGTTCCTCCTTCTAGGGGAGACAGAACAGCTGGGGTTACATTCTCAACTGTCCTGAGCTTCCCTTTGCCATTGCTGGAAGATCACTTGACACATATTTGGCAGGAGCTGATGCAGAGCCACTGTTTTCGTTGTCTGCACACAGTCCTTTGGGCAAGGGTCACCAGGGGTTAATCCAGGCAGCACAACAGCGTAAAACATTTCCTCTCGGGGCGAGTAGCCTTCTCCAAAATTCTCCTCCGCAGCTCCAAAACATAGGAAAGTTGTTGTAAAAACGTGGGTGAAACATGCAAGTTACATCCCTGAAGATGTAACCCTTGCTTTCAGATGCCTGGCAGAAGGCAGACCTTTTTTTTTCCCCCCACCAGCTTATGTTACAAGCAGGTCTGGGAGCACACACAGAGAGCAGGCACCCCTGCATGAGTATCCCTGTAATTACAACTTCAAACTGCCTTACCCTGACTCCCCTGTGGAAGTGTTAGCAGGAACCCTCCCTCTCACTGCTGCGTGACCTCTGCCTATTGTCTGTAGTGATATTTACAGTTGTCGTGGTCTCCCTCGCTCTGTAGGCTGGCTCCCGAAGTCTTTTCGTATTTGGAATGTGTCAAGTAAATGGAAACACTGACAGGGAGAGTAATTTAAGCATTCAGGAACCAAACTACCATTAAAACACTAGCACACACAGGAACACATACTAATATCCTAAGGAACAATAGCCAATCTGAAAAACAATAGGTAATTTTCTTCTGTCTCCTGCTCTTTTTATGGCTCATACTACCTGTCATAAGTAGCTGTTAAAGAGCCCATGCTGCAGCATGGAAGAGGGGAGGGGGAAACCCAAAATACACTACAAAACACTCTCCCTCAAATTCTGCCCTTCAAAGGGAATTTAATCTCCAGCTGTCTACCATTTAAGAAATATCAAGTAAAATGGTGAGAATAGACTGCAAAATGCCTTTTTTTGCTATTATACTCGCTACTGAGGGAAAACATTTTTGATGGGGTGACCTTTGCATTGAGCTGTGTTCATACTGAAATGCATTTTGCAGACCATGAAAAAAGCAGCTCCCTTTGACAGCTGAACTCAATATGTAAGAACTATTTAAGAGAAGCTGCTTTACAAACAGTGGGTGGCAGATGACAATTAGTTTTATTCTTCTATTATGGTACTGATGGGGGGAAAAAATTATTGCTGTTAGTCACAGTATGCTTGATAGGACAACAAAGAGGGACTGGGGTCTCTCTGTCTTTCCCATGTTTTATTTTCCCTGTGTATCTGCAAGCATCATCTTTATTCCTTCGTACATGCACACACACACTTGTTCTTCAGTCTGTTCCCAATTTTGTCTCCCTTTGCTTTAATTCAGCCCTAAATAGGTTAAATATTTAAATATGTTAAATGCAAATCTGGGTAGCTTCCTGAGCTGTGGAAGTGTTTTGCGTTGGTCCTTGAAGATCAGCATAAAAAGTCAAGTCCAAGAAAGATGGGGATTAAAGAGGAGGAGGGGAAGAAAAGCGGCACAAGGAAGAGAGGGGGCACAGAACGAATCCTCCACCAGCACAAGTCGCTCCCTCTCCTGCTTGAATTATACAAGATTAGTTTCTCTCAAAATGTCATCTGTGCCTCACCTGGACGCAGGGACCTCGCCGGAGCCCGGATCAGAGCCGTTCGCTGCCCTCCAGGGATGCTGGCGTTGCTGTTCCCACTCGGAGCCGGTGGTTTGGGGCCAGACCTGGCTGGGCAGAAGGGACACCCAAGGGACTGAGAAGCCACTGCTCTGGAGAGGGTGGCCAAAAAGCAAGAGGAGGCTCAGCGCCCGCAAAGCAGCAGGAGCCCTCCATGTTGGCTTTCCCAGGCCCCTCGGGGGGGACCAAACTAGGCACAGCTGTGGGCCTCACCAGCTGGGGCACGGCCGGCAGCCATGTCGGGTGGTCCCGGGCTGTCAGGAAGCAGGGCCCTGGCTGCTGGCGGCCCTGCCTGACCAGGCCCTGGCAAAAGGGGGGACCCCAGCAGCGGCCCCCCGCAGCGCTGCCCTCCCCGGAGCAGCCCCGTCTCCGGGAGCGGCCCTACCTGCCAGGAGCTGGCACAGCCGGCGCCGTCTGGCTTGTAAAGGGCTCGGCGGGCCAGGAGCCGAGCCGCGCCAGCAGCCCGACCTCTTCCAGGAGACGCAAGAGCCTGAAACTCGGAGTCTGACAGCGACCGCCAAGCTGAAAGAGGAAGAAACGGGACAGCGGGGCGCTTTCGGAAATGGGGCGACAACGGCATAGGGCACAAACGCGATGCTTGCTGGCACTTGTGCCACGTGTACCACAGCAGGCCGTTCCCTTCCCGCGCCGTGTCGCAGAAAACCACGGCTGACTGCTTTTGAAAGGCGGCTGAGGGACGGGCAGAGCCTCCGTCCACGTCCAAGCGCCACTCGGGGAAGCACACGTGCGCCTGGCCCATCTCCGAGACCATGGGCTAGGACAGGGCACTGGGAGAGCAGCTTGGCAAGGGGAGAGATCCCAAAACGCCCGGGAGGGTGGTCCAGCACCCCCCAGACCGTTTCCTCCGCACCAGGCCAAGATGGCTGGGGAGGGCAGCCGCCCTCGCCTTTGGCGACAGCAAACCCAGGCGTCGCTTTGCCACCAAAAGGCCTGGCTTTGGAAGGACATGGGGATCCCCAAAACCGCACCGACCTCTGCAGAGAGATGACCCCAGCCTGCCCCAGCTGACAGCCCTCGTCCGCTGCGCGAGCAGCACCTTGGGTCTAGAAACACCAGCGAAGCCCAGATGGGTTTTCCCGTCTCCTCCCCTTCATTCCTAAGGAACCCCACCAGCAAGGACGCTACTCCGCGCCGGGGTCCTCACCAGCGCCCGGTGAACCAGGAAAAGCTATGGCAATCACCTGTTGTGTTCCTTGTTCATATAAGTACATGGTGAGTTTATTCTGTGATGGGCTAATTTGAGAACGCTTCAGACAATGGGCTGGGTATGCGGCCTCTTTTTCTGTTTCACCACACCATGTGCAGAAAAGTGACTGTTTTCCTCAGCTTAGCAGACACCGCATAAGACCGACGGGGCAGAGGCCACTAGGGCTGCAGACCCGCATTCAGCGTAAGCCCAAGGGTGCTGTGTGAGACACCAGACAGTGACCCATGAAGAGAGACAAAGACATTTACATGGCACATTCCCACCCAGGCAAGCGAGTAAACAAAAGGGCAAGAAAAACTAATACAAAAAAATCCTATAGAGAAGTTATTTGGCCATGAAGGAACATCCGGGTGGCAGCATCAGATATGATGGTTCCCAGATATATTTTTTTTCCCCGAAGGTCAGGCAGCCCTTTGACTAATAAAATTTGAGAATCACAGCTGTAAAGTCTATTCCTGCCTCTGTTCTTTGCCTGCAGAGAGAATATACGTGCATGAGTCTGTATTTCAGATAGCTGGGGCCAAGGATAACTCAAAAGATCTTCAAAAAGGATAAAAACATCCTTCATTGTACAGCAGCTCCCAAACCATGATTTTGGTAGAAAATAAGCACGGTCATATGAAAAGCTACACACAGCATACAAAAGGCAACAAACAAAAGTATGTGAATTCAGGCAACGTTTGAATATTTTAATATCAGCGGAAGCTTTTCAAATGTGATCAGCATATAGTTAGGAGACACTTCTCCTTTGCAACTAAAAATACCACGCCAAGCTCTGGAAGAGAGCAGCCACCAGCAGAGCAGGAGGGTTGCATAAGCCTCTGGGCACCATTGTCTATGGGGAGCAAAAGGGCCCCAGGTGCTTTCTTGGCGTTGTGGGAAACAGCAGATAGTTCATTGAGCAGTTTGATTTATATGACACTTAGAGCAACAAATCCATCAAGGTCAGCCTGAAATAGTCACAAGACATAGGTATTCACACCATACATTGGCATCCTTTGATAAAAGGCTGTGCATCTCCTGTAGCACTTAAAAAGCGGTACTTATTTTTAAATTAAGGTCTCCAAATGACTGTTTAAAACCTTAAGTAGGAAACATTTAGAGCCCAGCTTTGTGGCTCTGATTTGCATGAGGCTATGCTCCCACATAGCAGGGACAATAACGAACTCCATGGGCTGCTTCCAGCTCAGTTCAGCTGGCAGTGCTGCCTCTCTGAGCTGTCACAGCCTGGTGGAATTTGGATCTGTGCCAGTGGAAATCTTCCCTTTAGTTGTTTGAGCTTTGGATGAGGACTAACTTACACAGACCTTTAAATGTGAGCTTCAGCAAGATTGGCTGAGGAAGGCCAGTTCAGCATATACTGTCCATTAAAGGTCAGCAGTTCGGGGATAAGCTTCACCAGGCAGGAGCGAGCACTGTCCAGGATCAGCCATTATCCTTCAGATAGACCATAAATTACTTTATCCTTGAGACTGGGTGCTGAAAGCAAGGACCTGAATGTTTCCTAGACTGCAAGGGACACCTGAAATCTGGATCTTTCTCAAGTCTAGGCAGGGGCTCTTTCCCCCCCTTACTTCACAGCTGAACGCTGGCACAGCACCAGCCCCGCTGCAGCCCCATGCTCAACCTGGTTCCCCACACCCCCATGTGCTTCCCATATAATCTCAGTTGTTGTTCTAGGCAGACAGCTCTGTTTTCACTTAAGGCAATTCTATTCCTTTCATTGTGTTTTTAATTTTCATTTCAACAAGATTTACTCCCACGACCGTGCTTTCTGGCTTCTTCCAGCTTTTGTCCTTTATTTTTACTGCTGGAGTCAGAGATGATTATCTCTAAGAAAGAGATTTCAGCTGCATTATGTTGATGGTAAGTGCTGTTTTGCCTGCCCTGTCTGATTTTCCATGCAAGATGCTTTTCGTATAGCTTTAAGTGTTTTATTATTTGCAAATCGGTTGCCACGTCTCCAAGTTTCCCTTTCCCTGCTGTGGAAAGCGCCAGCATTGCTGTAAGGAGGGGACTGCAGCCTCTGGCAGGCCCAAAGAAGCAATCAGTTGAACCTTGGAGAGGACCGCAGAAACCTCCCACAAATGCAGGCTGCTCTGGGGCACCGTGACCTCCCCTGGTGGTACCGCAGTGTCTTCGAGCACCTCTGTCTGCAGGTCCAGGGCAGCAGGGACCTTCCTGTGCCAGGGCACGGCTCGCTGAGAGACAACAACAGGGTCACCGGCTTCCCAGCAGCCAGCACATTCGGGTGCTGGTACACAAGCTGCGACACCTCCATCCTTGACAGCACATTCTCCAGCACGACATGGAGATCCTCAAACCACCACTTCTGCTGCCAGCATTGGGAGATGCCCAGGCAGCAGGGAAGCACTGCTGAAGTCCAGGACTAAAGACAGATCCTGATGCCACCTGAAGTCGGTAGGAGCTAGATCTGCCCAAGACTGTCCTTCTAGAGCATCATCATCTCCATGACAGGGGGCTTCTGAAGATGCCACATGAATCTCCAACCATGACTAAGGTCTCCATAGAAGCACCTTCCTCTTCCTTTCAGGCAGAGGAGATATGCCCTCCTCAGCCTCTCCAGCAGCACTCTGCATTAGCCTTCCCCACATTTCCTTCCCAGTGCCATTGCTGCCTGCTCGTGCTTTGGACCACCGGTTCTCAGCTGCTTCTTCAACCACCTTTCACAGGTCCACAGCAGCCTCACTGGTCCCATGCACGTATTACACAGGGCCTGGCAATGCCATAAGCTCTCTCACATCACTTACTGCGCTAGCACCCAAAGCTAGAGGAGCAGACAACCCCGTAAGAGAAGGCAAGAGCATTAGAACAGTGTCCCCACATTGTCACAAGTAACCAGCAGCCACAAAAGGTCCAACAAGGTCCTTGTCCTCTCAACTGGCCATGCTGCCCATGCCCTACCAGGGACATTTGTCTGACTTCAGCCAAGTCAGTGCTGTAACCTCAGCATCTGAGTTTTTTCCTTCCTGCCTACTTGTCAGGTCCCTCTATTGACATAAACTACCTGCTCATCTCAGCTCTGCAATACCTCCCAGCGTGCTGAAAACCAGCAGGTCCGTGCCCGTACAAGACCCTCACACCGTACAACATCTCACTGGCTTGTGAAATAATACCTAGTCAGGGCAATACAATAGAGCAAGCGCTACTGAAAGCCACTGCTGGCTCAGCAATTTTATTTTCAATCAAAGCAGCATTTTTTATTTTTTGTAATAGTTTTTCCCCCTTTGGCATTTTCATTAGAAGACCAACAGGGAAAAAAAAGCCCTCAACAATCCCTGAGTGAAAGTTATAAGCAGACTGACACCTGGTAATGAGATATTTCAAGCTATGGCCTGGCACTTTTATGGTATTTCTAAACCAAGTACTCAATCAAGCGAACTCAGAAAGAATGGAAAGTTTGTTACTCCCAGGCATATGTCTTAAGGTTTTTCATCTTACATTTCATCAATGGAAGAATACAGTGCAAATAAGGCAGGCAAATACCTGGCAAGTAAATACTTTTGCCACAGTATAATTATTGCCCTCAACAAAAAGGCTTCCAAGACGGCTCCTGAGACAGTACTCGGCATTCACAACCGACCTGAGAAGCTCTTGGCTCCTCATTTGCAATGCCTCATGATTTTTCTTAAGGAAACAGAGCTCAGACAGTCCCTTTGTCTGTCCACCCCATTGTCTTCTCTTCCTTTCCCCAAGCAACTCTGCAATCCACCAGCCAGTTTCAAAGTTTAAACAGGACAGTAAGGTCCAAGATTGTCCATTTCCACACGTTCTTACATTAAAATATATGCAGAGGAGATGAGAAATCTTACTGCTGTTGCAAAGCAACAACTCAAAGATGATGCCCACTGAACCACTCGAGTGCCAAGAGATTTGTCCAGAAGCTGTTGCAAGGGGGCCCTTTGCCTCGTGCCGGCCGGCAGCCAGTGTCTGCCTGACACAGGGACCCTCAGCAAAGCTTTCCCTCCCTCCCTCGCTCCAGAAACTTGGGGAAGAAATGGCAACCATAGCGGGAAGCCCTCATTGAACTGGTCAATGCTTTTAAAATTACTGCAGGCTTCTGCTCTGTAAGGGCGAGAAACCCCAAACTCCATGAAATGAGAAGGGGCAGGGCAGCAGCAGGGCTGCCAGACCCTGACACAGCCAGCATGACCGAGCAGGCTCTGGGCAAGCGAGCAACGAGCACCTCCCTGCAGAGCCTCCACCACCACTCCCAGCTAAGAGCGCCAGGTATGGGGGCACCTGAAAGCACCCCGCAGAGCAAAGCAAGACAGGATGAGCAGGTTCCCAGCAGCAGAAAGGCAGGCAACCTGCACATTCAAGCAGCCAACCTTATCTCCATCGCCAATCTCCACGTGGAGCACCCAACTCCTCAGAAGAAAATAAACCTTTCACCCCGCCTCCCACACATCTGCGATTAAATTCCTGTGAGATAATCGGGATGTTTCCACTCCCCTCCCTCTCCAGCCACAGCTCCAAAGGCTGTTGGCTGTGACCAGGCTGCCAGGAGTCCCAGGGGGGCTGGCGAGGGGTGTCTCACCCTTGTAGGAGCTCTGTAGCCCCCAAAAGCAGGGAAGAGCCAGCATGGGCAGGCGACTGTTGAGCATGGAGACAAGGGAGAAGAGCCGACCTCTTGTGCTGTTGTCTCACTTGTCTCCTGTTTGACACAAGGAAGAGAAGGTTTTCTCAAAGCACAGGCATGCTTGGGCCACTTGCTCATCTCCCACAACAAATGATGGCATCCAAATATTGGTGCTAATTGCAGAGACAGGAAAATCATCTGCATTCTGCCCATAACAATCCATTGTTATTTTTACGCACGCACACACAGACACGAGTAAAGAACCCTTCTCATTTCAAGCTGTGCTATTATGCTAACTACAGAGAAATAAATATGCCACACTGTAGCTAATAAGTGTCATTCACATCAGTATTTATTCCAAACATGTTTCCCCCATCACGTCTGTTCTGCCTGGAACTGCTCATCACTAAAGAGAAGACCTTTATTTCTAGTAATTTAAGCAGACAGAAGAGAGTTAGCAATTAAAGCACACTTTTGTACAGTTTAATTCTTTTTATTTCAGCTATCAGGGAGTGTTATCTGCTATCGCTGTATCTTTCTATTTCTGGAACTGCCAAACTGCCACCTACGAGCACTGGGTTCATATTTTGCCGATTTGCAAGATAGGTTCTCCCACTTGGGCATGGGAACAGGGCTGACTCCTGACGTCCGATGGGCTTGTGGTTCTCAGCCCCGTGCCCTGCACCGTATGACTGGGTCTCTATCAGGAAAATGGGCTCAGAGTAATTTTTACTCAAGCCCTAACACATTCCTGTACTGCTGACTCCAGCTCCCTGCCATGCCGCGTGCATTGCGCTCTTGCCTGGTGCCTGCCATTACGTGATGCCTGCTGCTCCTGGAGCTGCCCCTGCGCTCCCACAGCCATGCCGGGAGCTGCTGGCAGCTGAGCACAGATCCAGGCACCTTCCGTTGTTCCCTTGAGGGATTATTTCTCTGCTCATCAAAGGCTGGCAAGGACTGAGTGTCATTCAAGAAAAGTATTACAGAGCTAAAAATAGTCTCCTGATTTTTGCTTCCCTCCCAGAGCAAATGTCTGCCTGGCAGGTAGCAGATGAATTTAGTGGTCCTACCACGCACATCTCATCTTTCGCCTGATGATGCTTCACAAACAGTAAGCAAGGCATCACACCAAACTCAGAAACTCCTGCTACCTGGGCTGAACTATAATTATTTTTCACATTAAACTGAGAATAGAATCGAGCAGAAATCCTCCACCGGTCATGGAAAACAAACAAGGCTTTGACTTCTGCCCAAGAGGGACAGATCCACCTGCCCATCCACACCAGAGCAAACACAAGTCTCCACACAAACACAAGCGATGTCTGCAGTCGGCTCCGGGACCCACATCCTGCACAAATGAGGCAAAAATGGTTCCAAATCTGAGGAGCACAGATGCTTAACTGAGGGGCTAATGTTGCTGCCCTAAGGAATGAATCCCAAGGACTGAACGAGGGCCAGCACTAATTACCGGCCCACGCAGACTTGTGGATTATATGTCAAGGATCCTGTTAAGCAAGAATACAGCTAGGCATGTTATTGCAAGCGAGGACACAAGCATCCATGTGAATTGCAGAGGTGTAGGGGGAAAAGGAAAAAAAAAAATCATTTCTCCCCACAACTTTCATTCTTATGGGCAAAGGCCTGATTTTTAAAGATACTAAAGACCTAAAGTTCTCACTGATGCTCCTGGACTTTGCTTTTTAAAACAAACTTACACCGCACAAAACAACGGACCAAACACCAATTAGGCTCCATCCATAGAGCTAATGAGACTGGGAAAGTACCCCAGAGGTGGGTTTCAGCAGCAGCTTTTCTTTTAACCTCACTCGTCACCTGCTTTTGTCCTCCTGCTCTCAGATATAATCTTCATTCCTTCCCGCTTACTGCCTGGTCCAGCTGAAAGCCCAATTTACTTGCATCAGCGGAATACAAGAATGGTTATGCCACATTTCTCCCCCACAATAGAAGGGCCAAATCCCACTCTAATCTAGCTGGGGAGGTAAAGACGGAGGGGTGTTGCACATACACGTTTCTATCCAAGATCATATACCAAGTGTTTTGCTACTCCTGCCTTTTTCACATTGTCTTATATTAGGGCAGGAGAGACATCTAGAGATCACAGGCAGGGGATTGCAAGCTTCTGGAAAAAGTTTTCTCTAGAGTGGGTAGCATGATGTGTTTACAGAGCAGGAACAATAAATAAAATGAATGAAATATGAAACAAATGAACTGCTGGTTATGAGGAGTGAGGAAGACCCAAGAGGGAACAGCAATGGATTATAGAGCAGCAGGAATGCTCTCCACTTCCACGGCCTGCTCTCACACAACAGTACTCCCACGTTGTGAAGAAAAGCACCTCCTTGGCAGACAGAAAGTTTGGGGTGGGTCACATACTCTGCTAAGGCACCCTATCCAAAAGCAGACAATACTACATGAGTTCATAGGTAATGACAAAGTGCAGCACTAGCAGATAAACCTTCGATAAAATGTAACTAAGCTAGACTTGGAACTTGAATCCTGCCCTTTTAATCCCAAAGCAAAGGCCCACTTCCAACCCACCAGCACAATTGCACCAACAGCATCACTATTCTCAACTCAGTCACAAGACTGACGAGATGGGGTGTCCTGAGGATCAGAATTACAGCCCAGAACAGGGAGAACAAGCTACCTGTTTCATTAAAATATGCACCTGACCCATTTGCTTTTATAGACCATTTGGCATCCACTTTAACAATGTTTTATGTCACTATGAAAAGTGTAAGTGGTGGTTGCTGGGTGTTTCCAGCTGGCTGACCTCAAGCATCTTGCTGCATTATGCTGTTGCATGGCACTAAAATTCAATCAACTACAACTGCGCAATGACTATTGCCCTGATGCCAACCCAAGAACAAAATACACGTCCCCGGAGGTTTTGCTTAAACAGTTGAGTGTCGCAACCGGCGTGTGAAGGAGGGGGACCAGGGTGGTAGGACATGTAATGCAGTTGTAGCAGTCAGCTACATTTAGTCTATTGAAGAAAGCAGATGTGAATTTGATTACCTTGTTAGACTGAGGCTCATCACCGGCACATCAGAGGTTTTGCAAAAGGGGTTTTAACTTGCTTGATGCTTGCTGGGAGTAATCATCATAGCTTTGCTCCGCTTGTAAAGGCAGCTTCACCACTAGCATACCCTCCTGTTCTTGTTTGCTCCCTCACACCCGGAAAGAACTAAACGGGGAGAAATTCAACAGGAATGAGGTCTGGGGCCTTTGTTATACCAAGGTCAGGGAAGACAACCAAGTATCTCTTCTGGACTTACCTCCCAACTCAGATTTCAGAAGGTGGAACAATTGTCTTAACTGACACAAGTATTATATTCCCCACTCTTACTGTGCATATATTTTTTGGCCTACAGTTTTCCCTCCCCCACCTTCAGCCAGTGAAACTGCAGCTGGAACACGCATCAGGTGATTAAGGACATCCATTTCTCTGCTTAAGGAAAACTAGCACACCAGGGAGAGTCAGCACACTGAAGCATCAGCACCCAGCTGAAACCTTCATTACACAGACCAAGCATGACTGAAATACTGTCATATCACAAGTATCACATTTTACCAGGTTGTAATTTAGTTGTTAATCAAATATCTGCCTATCCTTTCATTCTGGGTACTGTGTGAGAAAAGATCCAGCCAGTACAGCCTGTCCTGGTGGAGTTGTAACCCTTTTGGAGATGGTGAAATTCCCAGTTGCTGCCACCTCTGCTTGGCTGTGCCCACGCTCTCCCTGCAATGCAATGCACTTGCCCTGTGCATCACAGCGCCCCAGTAGTACAGATTTTAATTTGTGCTCCCTATATAAATATATATGTTCAAGCTAGCAGCCACACACTGAGTAGGAATCACTCGGTGGCTGCTAAATCCAGTGCAGTTGGGTCAAAAATGCCAGAACAGCTTTCAAAACCATGGGTAACCACTAGATAATGCCGGATACCAGGACTACGTGATTACATTAAGAGTGGTCCTAGCAAAGGTCAAAACTCTTTATTACCTTCACCAGAACCACAACATGTCTTTGTACATGTTCTCCTCTGTTTCTAGTGGTTTTATGAGATTATTCTTACATATCTCACCTAATAAACCAGACTGGATCAACTTAAAACTAAGTGGAAAGTTTTATGCCTTCAGACATCCTCGTTCACTTCATCTGAGAAGAGCAGGAGAAGGTCAATGGAATTTATTTTTTTCCCCAGCAGAACATGGACCTTTGTGTATCAAGCAATAAAGTTTACCCGGTTATTCTTGTCACTTGCTATGTCAGCACTTCTCTCTTTGTAAAAATATTTGTAAACAAAACCAAATTAATCCAGGTCATGAGCTGGTAGTCAAAATACAATTTACCAGAGCAAGGAGATGGTGAACAGCAGGAGAATTAAGAGAAAAATAGATAATTCTCTTTTAAAATGGAACTGCAGAAGTAAAATGGCAGCACTTGAGCAGAGAAAGCATCAGAGGCATGAGCGAGAACAGAGGCCAGCAGCTTCTGAAACTCCTCGGCTCTACTGGAATAGTCCTCTGGACTAAACTGGGGTTAAATCCACCCAGATATTTACCGAGAGCCTGATATTTGCATTAATTGGCAGTAAGACACTGAACAATAGATAGTCTTGTCTTAAATCTAAATTAGCTAAATAGCATTAGACAAAACACAAAATATCTTGTCATTTGAGAGCATGTAATTTTAATTAAAAACCCTAAAATAATAGCTTTGGCAGTCCCAGATCCTTTAAAAATAAATGATGTCTCCTATCCTCTACCATCAGCCTCATCCGCACATCCTGATGGGCTCATCACCATGCTCCCCATTCCTGCACCCTGCAGTCAGGGCCCCCACGCCAGCTACGAGCGACTTCTCATTCGTTCACTGCTGTGAAATAACTACTCAGTGCCAAACCCGCTGGGGCGAGTTCCAAAGCCTTGCTCACCACTTCAGCCCATTTTCTTTCCCTGCTTTCTGCTGCACCGCCACACACATCCTTGTCTGTCACTGCTGGCTTTCATCTAGACTCCAGTAGGCGTGAAAGAGTCACTAAGATAACTGTTCAGACACTGGAGATCAAGGTTTAACTACTGCTTGCATTTCTGGTGCAAGTAGCCAGCACATGAGTTTGAGAAACAAAACTCCATTCAGGGGAACGGAGCTGACTGAATTACCTGTCGCAGAAAACAAACAAAAGGACAAAGAGGAGGAAGTGCATTTCCAGTGAAGCCGCTGTCGCGCACCAGGCTTTTTACCCTGTTGCCATATTTTGAAGATCCATACTTACTCTCACCCCACCATATTATCTTAAATCAGGCTCTACTGCATCAAAGACAGAAAAAATTATCTTTGTGGACCAGAGTACAGAAGTCAGGATATTTAGCTCTGCGGAAGGAGGAGGGAGACCAGCAGCAACGCCAAAGCCCTCTTGGGACTCATCTGCCACAGATCACGCTCAGTCTCCAGCGATTCAAAGTCGGATGCTGCCATCTGTTGACAACTTCCCACTGCAACAACAAATAGGTACTTCTCTTAACGGTCTGAACGTGTTTTATCCTGTTCTTAAACAATGGCATAAGGAGCAATGGCAATCGGCATCCAGAAATTCTGATCATCTATCTGAGAGCAGAAGTGAGACCAGGCTGCACCCTGCTGATGGGTCACCAACCCTCTCCCACCTACCTCTGACTTAGTAAGGGTTTTCACAACTCAAATTCTAATCCCATTTTACCACCTGTGACTAGGACTACTGATGCTTACCTTCTTGTGATCAGCTGAGCATGTAAGGAACTATAGGCAGTGCAGCATCACCATACACTATCCATGCCATAATACGACTAGTTCCTCTCCACACCACGCCAGCCAGGCAAGCGGCCGCACTCACACAGACCTAGGTGTACAGATCTGGTTTAGAAAGTAGCAGCAGACCTCCAGCTGGAGGGCCAAGACTTCTCTCTACCTCTAGAAGGGTATGGAGGCAACACAATCACTTCCAGACTTGCTCAATGTCAGACTGCAGGGTATCCAGGATAGCACCAGAGCTAAAGCTTGGTAATTCAGGGGTTTGCAGCGCAGACGCTTTCCTCAGGTGTCACCCACCCTCCCAGTTTTCCCCACAGGAAGGTCAACTGCCTCTGTCCCACAGAGGATTCCTCCCTCATCAACATCCCCCTCTGCTCCACAGGTACCAAACACCTTCTCTAAATTAACACTTTGCCTTGATTGCCAGTTGCAACCTGTACTGTACTTTCAGCTTTGTGCCATTTTCCCATCTCTCCCTATTAATCCTTTTATTACCCAAAATTATAGTTAACTTTTACCTACAAACTGCTTTCCCAAGTCTTATGCCCTCAGCTCCAAAAACACCACTGAGGCTTAAAAAAAATACTACTTTCGGGTTTTAAATATGTCTGAGAATTAAGAATTTCTGCAACCCATTTAAAGCAGTTGTGTTGCAGGGCATGTCATAATCCTGCGTGTCAGCTCCCGAGTCCCACTTCACAAGTTCCTTGGATCTCAGCCAGCAGCTATTGCCCAGGAGTAAAGCTCTCAGCAGTGAGGTGCAAGCTCAGAGATCATCTTAGGAACTTGGATCAGCTGCATCAGCTTCTAAGTGAGGTAAGTCAGTACATAGTTACATTTTTTAAGATACATTGTGGAAAAGGTGCATCTGCTGCTGCATGCTTCCCTCCAAGTCATTCTTTTTACACTGGAGCTCTTAAGTCCCAGTTAATAATTCTACAAAAGTCATTGGGCTGGCTTGTGAAATAAATTAACACGGTCTATTCCCAGCTGGTCCATCAACTGAGAATATCAGAAATTCTCTTCCTTTGGAAGTCTCTGTGGTAGTAAAGGACATACACAGGTAAACTCGTTCAGAAAAACTGATGTGCATGTCCTGCATAAAACTGGTTTAAAACATGAACGTCAAACTAGCAGGGAACTTGAAGCCATAGTGAATTCATCTAAAGGAAGCCTTAAAGCATCCCTGCCCTTCTTCCATCAGGTATCAGAAACGTGTTCTATTCTGGACTGATAAAAATCAAGATTTTTCAAAAAGGACCAGTGGAATCTTGATACCATCTTCAGGGTTACTCTGAGGAAGAAATACAAAAAGCTCATGTGTGTATCCATGCTTACTACAGCAGAATTATCTTCATTAAGGATAGGAAAAAAAACCCAACCCTGTAACAAACAGCTTGATTCGACAATAAAAAGGGGTCAAGACAGACTTCTTTTAGTTTCGTAACTACTCTTTGTAATCCAGTGTACAGTTCTTTATCTTCAGCTAAGCAAATTTGTTTCAAATCAAAGAACCATACTCATCACATTTGAATATTTTGATGCCATCTACAATCCATACTTTGTGACCTTAACCAGCATGTGACTGAGACAAAACAGGTAAATTAGCCTTTTTTCTTATTCCCCTGTTCTTCTCAGTCAAGCTGCAAGTCTCCATTATGGGATGCTAGTGTATACCACCAGAACACTAACTGCACGCATTCTTTCACAGCCCTGTTGCTAGCTTCTTGTTCCTCAGAAGAGCCACCACATTAGACAAGACTGTGCAGCTTGTCTACATACAGGTAAGACCTGTTTGCTTAGCAGTATCACCACCTCCTTTTCTCCATAAAAAGTAACAGACTGAACTGAAACAGGTTACATAGTTATAAGCTATAGAGATTAAAGACTTCATGCCTGAAGACATTTCACTTCCATCCTAAGGCTCTCTGAAAAGCTGTGTGATGAAGTATCACTTTCGAGGCACAATACTTTTAACTCAAGCAACTGCACGTATCAAGCATCAGGACCTACCGCCAAGAAGGAAAATTGTTTCCAAATGTTTGTATCAGGTGGACCACAAATTCAACAGTTGTTTTAAAGTGCGTTGAAACAGGCTTGCTACATTTGAATAGGCTCCTTCCTAATAAAGACTCCAAAGTGAAATAAGGCAAGGGATTTCCAAATGCTGTTAAAGGACAACACAATCAGCCCAGAAGCTTGCTTCCCACTCTCTACCATCTGCAAGTAGCTCTTCAGCTGTAGTCACCTGCTCTGTGTACTGCTTTGAAAGAAATCTGTTGATTTTTCTGAATGGTCAAGTACATTATGCTGTCATGCATCAGATGCCTGAAACAAAGACCAAAAACTCATTCAATACTAAACATTCACTACCTGTAGGTTCAGATACCCTTACTTCCTACTCCAAAAAGTAACTTAAAGAAATCTCAAACAGTCACATCTTCATGGTAACATGCAAAACAGCTGCAACTGCCTTACCCAAAACTGATGTTTCAAAGGACTTTCAAACTAGAAATTTGAAGAAAAAATTATTCACCTCAGTACCTCAGCTACTCCTTACACTGTAAGATGTGGAACAAGTTTGTGATCTGAAATCAGAGTTCAATCATCTTAATCATTCCACAGTCCTACATCTCGTAACTTTCTAAACCACAAACAGGAAACACCTTCTGGCAAGGCATCTTCTGTTGTTAAGCCAAAAGGTGAAACTATAGAGTCACATATATGTAACTAAGGAGATGCATGTATCTAACAGCCAAGAGGCAATCCCACCACATGATAGCTGAGTATGTAGTTTAACATTAGAGTTCCTCTGCTGAGGCTATTCTGTATAGTGACCTGTAACTGTCATTCAAGCGGTAATTATTGAAAGTATGTTATATTAACAGAAATAAAAGTTGTGACCAGGGGTGGCATGGAACCTGAATGTCCTTTGCAGTACAGGTGGAACTTGAGCACTACTGAAGAGCTGTCTGTTGCAAGCACTATCTCAAGTAGTGTTAGAAGTCATTAAAATACCGACTGGAAACACCAGAGTCCATTTGAACAATTTATTAGTATCCTCTTTTTTTACAAGTTTTAGAAAAAGAATCCCAGGATTTTGCCTCCTGTGTGTTTTCGCCTAGCCTCCTCATGGTCCATGATGCCAGCTGAGGTTGTCAGTACAATGTACCTATTAAGAAAGAACAAATGTTCAGTTTATCATTTTGTTCTATGCTTGTGCAGAGTTGACAGCACTAACTTCATTTTTGTATTACAATAGTAAGATTAGTTTCTGTAAGAATAGGCCTAGCGGAACTAAGGTTATCAGACAATGAAAAAGAAACTCCTCTCACAAGCACAACTCTGCGGCACACAAAGGACATTTATAGGCTTCTGTTCCCAAATATTTGCATAAGTCTCAGCAAGAAGTTTTCTTGCGCATTCCCACTGTAAAGTCAGTTCAGCTGTTGTAGCAGCAGCAACTCTATAGTTTCCAGACAAAGTCTGCTTCTACTTTAAGCAGACATTTTTCTTCAGAGCAGGTAGAGTTGCCATGGTGCCAGACAGCTCCTCAACTCCGAGCGCTTTGTGTCTCAGTGTTTTGAACACTGTGCACTGATGCAGATGAATATCTGGATCTGGACTGACAACTGAAGCAGCCTTAGTCATTGCTAATGCCAACATTTGGACTATCAGCATACTTCATCCACACAGCTTCGTGTCTGAGAACCTCTTGTCCTACCACTCTATAAATACTCTTAAAAATATGACAACACGCACTAGTAAGCTATATAGGTACAGCGAAAGCAAGCGGCTTATCACTGGAGCTTTAAGAACAGAAATGACAAGGAACTGTTAATCCTGCCTTTGACAGGACAGACTGGCTGAGCCCCTGAAGACTGTTCTAGCTCTGCCATCCTGGTGCACTGAGATTTATTACCCTTGACTCAGTGAATTTTGGAAAGGAAAAACATATTGCGTAATAGTAAGATTTTCTACATTGTGGAGGTTTGTTTAACAGAGGCTCTGAGTCTCTCATCACTTAGTATCTAATCAATTCATACACAATCAGGAAGTTCCTACTTCCATTGACCTGGTAACTTACATGACTCCTCCCCCATCCATAAACAGCTACTAATAAAATTAAAACGAGTAAAAGAAAAATCCTATTTTCCCGATAAACTGTAGAAACAGTGAAAGCAGGATTTACCAAAGCCAAGCAAAAATAGGTCCTTGCTTAGCAGTGCCCCTTTAAAACTGGTTAAAAAGAACATTTTTATGGAAGATGGATTTTTAGACTGGTATCTACCTCCAGATTGATTAGAGAGGAAAGGTGTCAAGGGAGTCTAACTTGGGCAGTATGAAAGTGTAATAAAAACCACCACATTTTTACATACAACACATATTTAAATCTTCTCCATACTTACCCAAACTGACGTGAAGGCAGCAGGTTGTTCTGCCACTTTTCCAAATCCTTCAGCTGAACATCAAATCTGGGACTGATTACACCACACTATAAAACAGAATTCCATTACAAACGGAAGAACTTTATAAACTGGATTTGTACGTTTGTCATTCCAGCTCACTGAATGAAGGAATTTAACAACTGCAATTGAAATATTTTTGGCAGCAAAAGATTAGAATACCAAGAAGCACGCCCCATTACCCACAGTATGGAACAGCGCTTCCTCTCAGGTAAGTTGAGACTCACACAGCTATTCAGCTTTTATTTCCTTAGCCTTACCTCCTCCTCCTTGTCTAAATAGTGTGACTTACACTGCTGCTGAAGCTAAACTAACAAATTAATGGCTAGACCTGCAAGAGCATAAAAGCATACTATAAACCACTAAAGATTATTAAGCATCCTCTATCATCAAAAAACATGTGATTACTCAGGGATATTCTACTTCTAATCATCAAAACTAGTTAGCAAAAAATACCCGTAGATTTTAAACATGGAGAAATTAACATGCATAAAAGTTATTGAAGTCTTCAAGTTAATCGTATTATTTACTGACCATGACCACTACTACCACCTCCAGCTACCTCCCTGGCTTCAGTTATCTTAATAAATATCCAAGAGCAGACCAGAAGTACACTTTCTGCACTGATGGACATTTTTCTGAAACAAACAACTGTTCCCTTATTGCAATTATTGAGAGAGATGTTATATCCAGCTGTACCCTGCAAGATCTGTTACGAAATTATCCCAAAGAGTTCAAGGAACACTATACTCAAACCTGACATACATTATTTTTATTACAGACATATAACACTAGTAATTTGGGTGGCATCAGAATTCGCTGCCTACTACACTCAAGCAATTTTCAGCTGCAGTATTTTTTCATCGTGAAGACAGCACCCAACATATTTTGACCAAGTAATTTTTTTATTTCTTTAGTAAAGAAGCTTAATTGAATAGCTTAATTGGAAACAATGATGCACAGCAAGTCATCACAGAACTAGCCAGCTCAGTATTCTGAGACAAAAGTATTAAAAAAATTTCCAAAACACACAGGAATACTTCATATGCCCCAGGAACTTAAAAAACACTAATCAATGTTAACATTCAACTTCCCTCAACTGCAAGCAAAGCCTATCTAGCAGGAGCAGAAAGGCTTATTTTCTCAACATTTACAGGTACTAAACATCAATTGGAAAGCAACTCAGTTCCTATCTCTTAAGACAAGTCTTCTAGATAGCTTAAACATCAAAGAAACTGAGAAATCACTAGGTAGCCAGAAAGCCTTTAAAGGGAGAAACACACAGCACTTGCAAGCAGACTTCCCTGAAAATGTCTTACACATTCAGAGTTTACCCAAAATATAATTAGTCAACCATATCACTACAAATCTAGCAAAATTAACAAGCATCTGATAACCACTGATAATATCCATATTACTTTCATTTATAGGGATTCAATAAATACTACCTTCTTTGTAAGTAATTCTTTCAGAACTGGAGAAGACAAACATTTTAAAAAGTCTCATTTAAACACCTTCCTAAGAACTGAATTCAGGAAGACAAATCCTACCTTGTTGAGTCTGCCTGTGAGATTGACAACAATCTTCCCAGCTCTGTGATCATCAATTATCTCAAATTCACCAATGTAACCTACAAAAGATCAGCAAACAGACAAATCAAATACATAATACTTAGCTACATTACTATAACTCAATTAACCATGTTGTACAAAACTAGTTCAAGCACCTTGACTTGCTTTTAGTCAAAAAGCATCTTAACACAACAGCATGCACAGAAACCACGGATGAGAAACAAGCCAGCGCTGTGCACTCTAGACTTACCGTGCTTCATCATCACAGTTAAAAACCGGACGATTACTTTGGAGCACGGCCTAATGAGAACTTGGCGTTTCCCACGTTTCTCTGCGTTGTTGATGCTTTTGAGAGCATCGGCTAGAACGTTCATGCGCACCATGGTGCCTGCAGGGAACAGGAGAGGCAGTTACGTACACCAGCTTTTCAGCACAGAAATACTGAGCAGTGCCCTTTTCTTAAGGCTAATTTTAGACCTAATAAGACTGACAGAAAGTTACATTAAACCTTAAAAAGCGCTCTTAAGCTAGAAAGCAGATCAGATCACACACTCGGGTATGTTCAAGAGAATTCCTAACTATCATAACAAACCAGAAAACCCGACGCTTATTTAAACTTAGCGTTATCAACATGCACAAAGATTTAAAAACCATCCTCTAGACACCATTTCATCAGTATGACACCCTTCCCAGGTCAATCGTTTCGGACTTTAAAACCTAGTGATGCAGAATGAGCCCTGCTCAAAAACTAGGTCGTACATGGTATTAAATAGAACAGAAGCTGCTCGGCTTGCTTATCTGCGAAAAACCTGCAGAACACTGGAAAGGAAACCGGGAATCAACTCTTGCGTTCTCATGATAAAGACAGGAGCCCCCCGAGTACCACAAGGGATGACAAGACTTGATGCTGTCGCCCCACTTGTTAACAGAGCCAGTGCACCGCCAGGACAGTGCTCCTGACTGGCCCGCAGGGCCATTCCCCAGGTGGCCAGGTCCTGCGGCACACGAAGGCTTTTACTACTCAGCCAGGGACGCCCAAACGAGCAGGCCTGGCTAACTGCTGCCCACGGGGCGAGGGCAGGCAGACCCCCCGTCCCGAGGGCCGCCTCCTCTCCCAGGGACCAGCCCACCGCCCGCTCCCCAAGCCCTCCCCTACCTCCTCCCAGGCCTCGCCGCACGTTCCTCGCTCCCCGAAGCCCGCAGACTCCGCGGCCCGGCTCCCCCGAGCCCTGCCCAGCCCGGCCTCCCACAGCACCGGCCCGGGCCTGGCTGCCGTGCCGGCCCCCGCCCTCGGCGCCCGCCCCGCATCTCCGCGGAGAGCGGAGCCACGGGCAGGGGGGTGCTTCCCCCCACCCTGCGCTCCGGAGGCTCCAGAGAGCGCTAGGGGAGACGCCGGCGGCCCAAAACGGGCCGAACCGGCCGGGCGCAGCCTCATGGCCCCGGCGAGGCGGGCAGAGGCGGCCGCCGGGCCCGGATGGGGCCGGGAGGCGGCGGATGGCAGCCGGGACCCGGCGGCACCCCCCGACTCACCGGTGCAGCAAGATGGCGGAAAAGGAAGAGGCCGGGCGCCCGCGCGGGATTATGGGAGGGCCATGGGCGCGAGGTGGTGCGCGGCGCCCCGCGCGAGATCGCGAGACTTGACGTCCCAGTCGGGACGCGCCGCGCGCCAGGCCTGGCGGTCCCCATTGGCCGAGGGCGGCACGTCGCACTTCCGGAGCGACGCCTCTGCCCAGGTTCCTATAGCAACCAGAACGCTTCGCGACTAGGCGGGGCTACGGCAGGGCGGGAGGGCCAAAACGCCTGCGGCCGCGGCGCCGGCCGCGCTCCCAGGAGCCCGGGGAGGGGGGGGGAGGCCGCCCCGGCCAGCGGAACCCCCACCATAGCCCCGCGGGAACCGGGCAGCGGAGAGCGGGCTCTCCAGGAGCGGGGAAACCCAGCAAACCGCCCACCCACAGACGGAACGCCAGGGAGGAACGCCCAACGTTTCGGCAGCGGCAGCGGCCCCGCACGGTGAGGAGTCACGCGGGGAAGGTGAAGGTCTGAGGTGAAGGGGGCTGCGCCAAGCGACGGGTTCTGCTTCCACGAGTTTTAACTTGGAAGGGGAACACGGCTCTGGGCACCGCAACAGCAAAGGTAGAGCACCCCAAGCGAGCGCTGAGGCTCCCGAAGACGCTGAGCGGCATCACCCCGTCTCTTCTGACACCCGGGGATCCTCCCAGTCTGTGCCAGTTCAGCAGCGCGCTTTCTAAATAACCATTTCAAGCTGCAGCATCTCCCCGAGGCTCAGATCCATCACAAGTTTTACTGATCGGGTCTGATTTGTCCACAAGCCATCACTTTTATCAGCGTCAATCAACTACGGATGACATTACAGCCTTTCCCCGCCGCAGCAGGTGCTGTCAGTACACCATCACGGCTGATAAAAAGTTTTACTATTTACAGTGAGCTATTTCCAACAAAAGGTGTTTTTCTAGTAGGACGCTGCGCACTGACTACCACGTGGCACTAAAACACAATTCGCAGCCCCAGTTCTTGACCGAAAGACACATTTGCACAACTTTCTGTACATTCACAAAGAGCAAGTCTCTCAAGAAGTTTCTCTTTAGTCTGTATTTACCTATTCAACAGTCACAATAGACACTGAAGAGAGTTCATTTTAAAACAGTAAACTTTTAAAATGCATTAACACAGGTTTTAGCTTTTTAAAGAAAAAAAGTTCAGTTTTAAAAAAAGGAGGGAGAGGTCATAGAAAAGCACAAACAATTCAAACAGGCTTATTTACAGAGACAAACCTAGCATATTCAGGGTGATTTTGTATATAGACAACAACATTCATAACACCAAACGTGCTACATGGCTCCATGACAACAGCAGTTTTTAAAACAATCAGCTGTTAAGGTAACACACACCTTAACTCATTTTCTACAGTCTCAGTGCAATGAGTTGAAGTTTATGCTACAGCTAAGTAACTGAACTACAAATTTATATATTCCAGACCCCTATCCAACAGATAATCTGGTATATGCAGCCATAAAAAGCAAATGGATTCAGCGGGCCAATGGTATCACCTTCTGCCCCGATTTCAGGTATGCACCCTCAGGTATGATCATTCTTATTCAGCTAATTGTCCTCCTTCCACAAGGATCAGTAGTAACAAGCCTCCAAGAAGTGTAAGCTTTCAGAACTGCCTTTCATACTTGCTGTAGCCACAAATTAACGATCAGTGAAACTAACACAGTTACAGAAATGCTATCACACATTGCAATTCTGCTGTTTCTTCAGTTGGGGTACTTATTCACAGGGTCTCTTAGTTTGGTGAAGACGCTTAATAAGCTCCGTACACCAAAGGTCAGGTACTTTCATGTAAGATCAGCTGCAGGCTGCAGAACCCTAGTCAGCACAGCAAGAGACACAAACCCACAGCAGTTGCTAGTGACATTTTCACTTCATCAGGGAGCCAATTAAAAAAAAAAGCCAGTGAGCAATACAACTTCTATTGTCTTAATTATACATTAATTCTCGAAACTGTTCCCAAGGAAACCTTTTACAAGACTGAACAGCAGTTAAGTCTTCATTCATTTTTCTTTTCCTTGTGCTTGAGAAGTTTGTTTATCTCCCTTTTTGCCATTCCAACATACTTTGTAATGATGCCATGCTGGTTTAGTCCAGGAAACAGCAACAAGAAACTTACTAGAGAGAGAGGGAAAAAAAAAAAAGGGAATTACTTAATACTCCTTTAAAAAGCTTCCGTCACCTTGCAATTCCTTGCTTCCCCTAAGGTCCAGTAACTGCTTGAAAACAGAAAAATATAACCCTGCAACAAAAAAAAAATCACCACACATATAAACAAAATTTACTTCTACCAGCCTCATACCATTTCACACAGCTAACAGAAAAGTTACTTCTGGTTTGCACACTGCACACTTACCAATAAGATAGGTCAGAAAGAGATTGTGAACTTGCTGTCCAATCCAGGCAACCACAGCAAGAGAAAAGAGCATGGTCATGAAGTACTAAAAAATGAAAAGGGAACAGTTATCACAGATCTGTTGGGAATTCTCCCTCCTCCCTTCAGTATCCAGCAACACTTCAACATTTAAAACTAACTTGAAGTTTGCTGGCTCTTCCACATGTGATGCCTATGCATAGGCTTGTTAAAATTGAGATTACAGTGTCTACAATTGTATGTTCTCATTTATTTTCAGACCATCAGTTTTACAGGATGCCAGTTCTTTTCTGTCCAGGTATCCCTTAGAGTCAGACTATGCCATCCCCACTGACACAACTTCAGCCTCACATAGTACCTGAAGCTGTTTTCAGGACAGTAAATCAGTAGTTCATGCACCTAAGCTAACACATTACTAAAATCTAGTTTTCTGGACAGTTCACATACACTGGAAACAAGCTGCATTTCCAAAAATTGACCTACCCTAAGAAACCCAGTTTACCTTTATCTTAATATCAAGGGTATGCTCCTAACTGCACAGTATTCCAAGTTTAACGTCATGTATCTTGCCATGCCAGGTTTGAATAAGATGTGCGACTGGCATTAAGTCACAGCCAGAACTGCTGGTTCTTGGTTTGAAATACCAGTTTATTCAGACATGTGCCTTGATAAAATACTTAAGACAAACCAAAGCAAATAAAATCTTAAGACAATAGAGATGAACTCCTAGAACTCAATACCATTTTAGGCTTCTCTTCCTTCAGTGTGAAGAGACGTTTCCACCAGCCAACAATTCGGCGACGAGATTTTACCAAATTGCTGCAAATCTCGTGAAATCTTTGCTGCTGTTCCGTAGTCCTTTTATTAAAGAAAAAAAGCCAAAAATAAGAATTCAAGATTTAATCTGAAATTTAAAAGATCTCCCATAGTATGCTTCCAGCAGTAAAAATTTATCCAGTACTTATCCTGGCATCTTCTTCACTTAGTTTTGTACCTTATCTTTATCGAGCATTGTAATGCAATTGCCCATGTAATTTTTCTGTATACTCTCTTAAATTGACATGCAAAGAGCAACAATATGCAAACCAGAAGACCATTGATTTTAATCTGATACCAGTGTGATACACACAAGTAATGCACACCTGAAACCAGTGTGTATTACTTTGGCTTTTATGTTGGTTCATTATTAGACAAGAACATTCATCCACTAGTCATCTTAAAGCAAATACACTAAAATTTACTTTTAACTCAAAATTTAGTTCAAATAAGGTTCTTCTCCAGCTTACTGTTTTTACATAAGCCTTGCCTTTCTTCAAATCTGTTTCAATCACTTACAGTCACATTCATACTCTCTGCATTACTCTTTTCCTTCATTGTATTTACTACTGCCACTCTTTCCAAACATATAATCCAATACCCTTCTTCGTAATTTTATTTCTCAGTATCTATTATCCATTAATTACTAAAAACTAGTTTAGCACAACTAACTAGCATCCTTAATGGAGAGCAAAGACTGTGCCTACTCCTTCAAGAGAGTCCTGTTTTTCTAGAAGAGAAGGAACAATAAAGGTATGTTGTAGTAGTTATCTTTTAGAAAAAGAAGGATGAAGGACATCTTGCTAGTATCCTCACTTCATATACTATAGAGATTGCCAACTTCTTACTACAATGACCCTGTAAAGTAATCATTTAATATCTGCAAGTCCAATATCCATTTTGATGAACTTCATAATTTATTTACACTTCAAGAAGCTGTTTAGAATCAAGCTTTTCTCACCATTTATTAGAGCCAAAGATTCTAGGTGCAAGAGCAGGAACAAGATAATCGGCCAAACAGAGGAACATAACAAAACAGGAGACACCTGAAAGAACTGATGGGTCCAAGTAGTAGATCATCCTGCAGAAAGAAGGTAACAAATGATTTCTGGACACTCAGACACTCAGACTCAGTATTTATACTAGACATATTTAGTCTCCTCTTCAGATTGGCTCAGGATGTCAAACAGTAGACCTACCCTCTTGCCCAACCTCAAAAAAATTTCCAAATTTGCTCCTATTACTAATAAAAAGAACTTTAAGTACTTCAACACTATTGCAAAGAAATACAAATTAAAAAATGCAATTTTCTTAATGCACTAGATAAGAAAATGCTACAATACAACAAGCATAGTCTGAAGTTCAGTAGAAGTAAAAATTCATCATTATTGCGCTCTCTGAAGTTGACATCTAGTGAACTTAAAACACTGACTGGGGGAGAAGGATGAGTGAGTGAACGTATGAAATAACCAGGTAGAGAGAAAGCTCTAATCTTGTTGGTTCTTAAGTCAGTCACAAAATTCAGATCCACTATGGGTTGTCATTTCTCTGTCTCACCTGTGAGAGCTAACCAAACCTGTTCTGGACAAGGAGACTTAAATCTCCACAGTGTTGTGCTTTTACATAGTAAGTGTGCCATCACTCAAATACAGCAGTATGGGTACTGGACAAGAACTAGCTCATCTAATAAGTGTCTGTTAACACTCAGCCATGCCCCGTACTACTTATTTGCACTTAACAGAACTTCCTAAACATTGAAGTAATAAAAGTAAAGAAATGACAAAGTAAAGGCCATTGCAGGACCAGTCTTTCTATACATCTGGCACACTGCTACTGCGCTGAATGTTCAAGTTCATTTTTGATGAAGTACCAATTGAGAATCTGAAGTAGTTCTATTTCCTCAAAGTATTATTCAACACAAGATGTTTCCTGCTATAATCACAGAATTTATAACAGAATACCCTGAAGTTCATGCAATTACCTCTTTTAAAAGTTACTTTTCAGTTTCATTTGATTTCCATACCCCTCACCTCCCCTGAAGACCATAAAATTTATATTATCCAGAAGACAAATTATCCCTGCCTCATCTGGTTCAACATTTATTTTTGTAACTTTCCTCTTCTCCTTACTCCAAAACCACATGCAGCTGGCAAACTCCACAGCTGGCATGGACACTTATCTGTACAAGGCAGGTTGGGGTCATCCTGACTACTACTGTGTTATGTAAAAGCACCTACAAGTGCCTCCGGCAAGCCAGTTCTGTATCTCCAATCCAGAGACAGGCAACATCCTCCCATTCTGTTGACTGAAAGTTACCTGCAGTCTTTCCTTTTCCTCCTTTCTCAAAGGACAGGACAGAGAATGTAAAAAAAACAAGTTATGCAAAATTGATTGAACTCATCCTAAACACCACACCGAAGATGCAGAATAGGAAAGTCTGCCCTATGGAAACAAGTTTTCCGTAATGATATTGCTGCTGGTTTGGGGAAAAAAGCCAAAGAAGGTAACAGATTTGACTAAGAAGCAAGATACAAAGGATGAGGGCAGAATATGAACACACCAATGAAGAACATACAGCTGAGCATGGTAAAAAACTACAGCAATCATTGCTGGCAAACAGCTTTTGCAGAAAGCACTGCCCCCCCTCTGAGCAGGATGTGACTTGTGTTACTTCCTGTTTTCAATACTCAAGATTTTTCTTTTCAACAAAGTTCACACACATTCAGAAACAGAACCTGGAATAAGAGCCTTCCTATTAGATTTTTAAAGGTGTCTTACTAATTTACGGAATAGGTTTGCTACCAGCCATGAAAGTGCAATGGTGTTCTAGGCTCCGTCCACAAGCAACTTACAGAAAAGAAAAGGAAACAACACTCATCAGTGCCAGAGGAAACCAGGCTCTCTCCCAGCGAAGAACTTTATCAGTCATCAAAATCACTTCTCCCCATCCTTGCAACTGCTCTTCCAAGCTAGCAGTTTCTGCAGCCTAGGCAAAAAGAGAAGAAAACTCTTTTATTACTAACCAGAGTATCAAATTAATTCCCACACTTCAAGTAGCTAAAAAAAAAAAAAAGTCATAATTAAAGACCCCAGTCACAAATCTTTCCAAGTAATTAAATTACTAGTAATGTTGTAAGCTTTGTATGCAGTTATGACATTGTAGCAGTAATACTTTAAAATAGTCAAGATCTTAACAAAGCAGCAGCACATGTTATTAGACCAAATGATACCTCCTCCCACATTTTGCCAAGGTGTTTTCCCCCAGTCTCCCATTTATGGTACTCGCTCCCCTCAGGTTAGTAGAAAGTCAAGTTTTAAAGTCTAGCTAAAACCTCTTGAGTTTTCAGTGTCAACATCTGGAAGATTGCAACATGAGAACTATTTAAAATACATGTATTTTCAAAGACAACTCTACCACATCAAACCGAAGCTTTCTAGCTGCTGTCCAACACCAATTTTTTATCATATGGAAGATGGATAAAAACTCAGAATCCACAATAGAGGAAGGTTACCCGACTGATGACATTTGGACTGCAAAGAACGTTTTTCCACAGGTTTCCCAGGACAGTGATCAGGCAGCCTTTAAACTCCTCCTCTTATATTATTCCTATGTTCCTCCCTACACATCTTCTGCAAGGAGGCCCCATCTGCTCTGGCATCAGCTTGCTATGCAGTTCACCTGAGTTGTTCCACATTTAACATACCTTGTCCCACTGAGGAGAAACTATTAAGCTATCAGAGAGAATAGAAAACTCAAGTAACCACGAACAGAACTGATCACTGCCCAAGTAGTAAGAGGTGAAAAGTCATCAAGACCTGCACATGTGCTCTGCAGAGACAGCAGGGCAGGTTTCATTGTCAACTGCATGCTACGCTTAATTCAAATGAGAAGCCTTGACACCACTAGAATAACAAGGACAGCTGAGTGCAGCTATCATGGTAAAGCATAGTTTTCTTGTGTGATACCATTGGAAACTATTTGAAAACTACAGTTCAGGACCAAAAAAAAAGGGGGGGGGGGGTAGAAAACCATCTGACAAGCTGCTGAACACCTTCCAGTTATTGTACCTGTTTCATGTTATAAACACAAGCTGCCACGGGGTTGGGGGGGAGGCGGGGGGAGATGCGTTTCTGCAGAAGACATTTTACGACAAACTCTTTCACTTTATTACCTCTGGCTGTCTGCATTTAACATCACAATCAAGAGAAAATTTAATGGGAAACAGACTGGAATATAACAGGGTTATTAATAGCAACCTGCCTCTGTCAGCCTAGAGGACAGCTATTGTAAGTTGTTGTCCCACTGGGCCAGGTAGAAAAAACTTAAGTCAGCTTTTGTCCACACCATCTTCATTCCAGAGCCCCTCAATTAATAGCGTTTTTTCATTAATCAAACAACATAAAGTTTCCATAAATATGAACTTCTGCTCCATAAGGGGCATCCCTCCCGAACATTGCATGTATTTTTGGCAATATAGCCCCGCACACTTGTTCTGCGGAAATTCGAACCTCCCTTCCACCTCTGCACTACTGACAGTTTCTCTCTGCACCTCCCAGGCTGTACAGCTTCCTGCTGCAAGGAACAGCACTGATCAATAACGCACTCAAACGCTTCCTTTCTTCAACCTCTTCACGTGCTTTTGCAGCGATTTTCCCATTTCCCACGGCAGCCGTTTACCGTCATGGAGATAAATATACCTATCCTTGTATTTGTTTAAGTTTTTAAATATTCAAGCCCCCCACCCTCGGCACGCTGAAGTTAAGCTAATCATCCAGCTCCTGCCACTCTCCTGCATCGCTGAAGCATTCGATAACACAGCCAAAGGATGTTGAAACACAAAGACGTGAATATTAAACGCAAGCCCTGCACATCAGGTAAAGCCAGATGTTATTATGAGCTCTGGCCTGCGAGCAGCACAACAACAGCCGTGCCCGCTCCCAGGGAGGGCACACCGCGCGGCCTCGTCAAACCCAGTCCCCGCCAGGCCCCAAGGCACAAGCCGATCCCTGCACGGGAACCCTTCAGAGGCAAAAGCGAGCGCAGGGAGGCAATTCCTCCGCCTTTCACGAGCTCGAGGGCCGAGGCGGCCCTCGCCAGCAGGCCCGGCTCCCCCGCCTCTCCCAGCGCCGGCAGGGCCGAGCGGCCGCCAGCCTTTCCCCAGCCACCGGGAGGCAGAGCACCTCCCCGCCGCCAGCCCCAGCCCCTCGCCCTCACCAGCTGGTAGACGCTGTTATTGTCACCCTCCGCCATCTTGCGCGCCCCTCGCACCGCCGCCCCCCGCCGGCCGCGCCCTCCCGCACCGCCCCGCGCCGCCGCCTTTTATAGCCTCCGCGGCCCCTCTCGGCACTCTGATTGGCCTTCTCGAAACTCAGCGCGGGCCAATCCCAGAGCTCCTCTCGCGCCCCATCGGTCGCCGGTTGGCCGGTGGGCTGAGAGGAGCGACAGCCGCCCAATCAACGCGGGGCCTCCGCGCCTCCTCCCCCTCCCTCCGTCGCAATGCGACTGGGAGCGGGGCGGCGGCCGCCGCTGTGAGGAGGGGCGACGGCGGCCTCGGCCCGGGCGGCCGCCCGGGCTTCCACAGATAACGCCTTTGTTTTACAAAGGCTGCCCCCTAGAACCTGAACGTGCGATTGGTGGGAGGCAGATAAGTAAAAGAGGATGTGCTGTCTAAACCCGCGACCTCTTCTTGACGTCCACGCTGGGTGTCCATGTCCTGCGAACGAGACAGAACCTTCTGACCGAGAATGGTTCCAGGCTAACAGGTAGCCCGTTAACTGCCGAAATAACGTGGCAGCGGAGGCACGCGCCGACACACTTTATGCGACTTAGAAGTTTTGCTGTTTTTCCAGCACAGGTATGTATTTTATCGCACATGACCAACGTGAAGCAGCCGGCGTGTCAGCGGTAGACGCCGGAGTCCGCAGGTACAGCGCTGCCGGATTACCGCACAGGAAACCGATGAAACAACTCGGCTTCACAGGAAGGTTCTCCGGCTCTGAGCACCACCGCTGCCTGACCTAGCTACGACAACTGCCCTCTGTCCAACAACTTGCTTTATTTTTTTCAGAAGCTGTAGCAGCATGGGAATAGACACGGGAGAAAAGCACGGGGATACAAGTATTTCTTCTGACTCAACTTTCTAAATGTTTCAGTCACACGTGTTAATGAGCTTAATCACCATCCCTAGGATGTAATGCAGTTCCAAAATGAGGGCAAAGAAAGCGTCTTATCATTTCTGGCACCAAAACTGCAATACTCTTCCAACCCAGCTCACCACCTTGATGGAGAGGAAAAAGAGAAGGACTAAGGATGACACTGTAAAAGCAAAACCATGTCTGTTCTCAATTGTTTGATCTTTTACAGAGTGCTTTTCACACTCATTCACGATTGTATGTAAAGAACAGATACTTTACCCAACAACTTTCAAATTCATTTACATGTTGCTAAAAGCTAAGAGTGTTTTTGTGTACTGTTTTGCACTTAAAAATGATGGAGTCCACCCTCAAAATCTGTCATTTTGCCACAGCAAAGCTCAGACAAAAACTACTTTCATAGGGAAGTGATGCCAGCAATAATTCTGATTACTCTTTTGAGAAAGTAGGGACCCACACAGAAGCACAATACATTGCTGTTCCTTAGGAGTATTTGCAGTGTCCTGCAGAAGCCACCTCTCTGGCTACTCGATATGATCAACCAGCCATAAATGGTTTCATCCATTTGTATGATTTGCACCACAGAAACACAAGCACTTACCAATGAAGAAAGCAGGTATTTCCATCATCTCCAACCACTGTCAGATTCGTTATCTTCCAGCCAGTCTTCCCAATGCCTGCTCCCAAGTCAGTCTACTGTTAACAGCTTTTCTCCTACCCTAAAGGGCCCACAGAGGTGTAGTTCCCTCACATTAAGCGTTTCTCCATTGCTCAGAGGGGCAGAGGGAAAAGCGAGCATTGCAGGATGCCCTCACCAGCCAAAACCACCAGAGGAGATGGGCCATCGCACTGCAGAGAATAGGAGAGCGTGGGGCCCTGCCACCCTAATCAACACCTTCCTCCCTGAGCAGCCAGGCCTTCTGAAGCACAATGTAAAATGAAAAAAAGATGTGTGTGTATACATATACATGTATATGTTTATAAATTTGGTTGTTAAAATCAGAGTCCTAATGTAGAAGGCAGAGAATGGTAATAGCAGTACCTCAGTGTGGAAAACCTGTTCATCACCTCCCAACCATTACCTGAGCTATAGAAAGCCAATTGTTTTCTGTATGCTTTAATGTATGACGCAGATCATGCTGCAATGTGATGCATTCTTCCTACACTGAGATTGTCTCTCAAAAGATGCACAGAAAATTAAATGCCCAAGCTAACTTCAAAGCACCTTTAAAAGGAGCAGTTTAATTGCTCTGTGCACTTAGAACAGAGACACAAATTTTATGTTAAGCCTCCACCCATTCATCATACCTAACATAATAAATGCATCTCAAACTTTTTTTTCTTATGCTATTTAATAAAAAATTAGTCTGATGGATGGCAAAATTGCTCTCATCAGCTATGCCTTTAAGTACATACAACAGTAGTTTTATGTAATATCTGTATTTTCAATGAAATTCGTTAACTAAAACATTAACAGTATACTCATGAATAACTATTTTCCACTAAAGAATAAAAAAATGCACATGATAATTGGGTACTGTGTTAAGAAAGCAAAAGATGGATGGCAGGTATCATCATAAACTTTTTTCCTAGTCTAATTCCTTAATGCATAAAGGGATGTGTCTGCTAATTTTAGGAAAAGCTAGCAAAAAAGGGGGGGGAAAAAAGGCAAAGAAACCTTTGAAGTATTTGAGTGTGCTAAACCAGGATGGCCATACTAGGTACAGAACACATTGATGAATAATTGAAGCAAATTAACCTTAAGGACTACAGCATTTAGAAGAACGGAGCTTTAACCTCTCCAATCCCCTCCAGTATTTCTGAAGGAATATTTTCATATGGTGCTTTTCATTCAGATACCACAAAGCAGTTAACAGGATAAATATTATTTGATCAGTTTATCAGAAGGTGGACAGCACTATGTGGTGTCACAGGGCTGGGGTTCATGGCTGCTGCAATTCCCACAATGGAGCTGGTGCAGTGAAACACCCTCCTTTTCCATGCAAGGTAACCTTGCACTAGCATTAAGCGTCACCAATGCTTTTATAGGTGTCTCATTCATTTTTCCTTGGAAAACTAGCTCCCTCCCTCTGACTTATGTGTGACTTACATGGGAGACTTTTTTACAGATATTTGAAAAATTAGACAAAATATATTACTACTTAAATCGACTAAGCACTGAGGCAAAACTAACTGTTGCAAAGGAAAAATGGACTATGAATTCCCTGCAAAGTACCAAAATAATTTGTTAACTGTACATATCTGTTACAATTTCAATTTCAGTTATATTAACTTGACGCTGCCATTATTCCACCAAAATAATCTAAGACACCACTAATGACTCCAGTTTGTTTAACACATCCCAGTAGCCCATTTCGTAGAGCAGTGCTCACATCCTGGCTTTACAGAAGGGAAGCGGGTACAGAGGCAAACTAGTAACTGCATTTTCAAAGGGTTAAGAGCACCTCAACTAATAGGCTATATAACAGGGAGGGGGCAACAACTTAAAACGGATGAGCATATTTTGAATTTGACTTCAAGAAATTAGTTTGTAGCATGGTCCCTTGGTTAGCATTTACTGCAAGTGAGCATCATGCAAAAAATTGCCATCAGCTGATCAGTTTGACTTCTATAGCTTCAGCTGATTTGTATGTATTTAGAAAGATTTGATTCTAGATTTGCATTACTCTAGGTCTGTCCTACTGCAGAAAAAATAAATGTCTCAGTTTTACTGAAAAAAAATGAAGTAACCTTATGTCTTTATAACAAACACATTATCTTCTTTTAAAAGATAATGTAACTAACGCAGTCTTATTTAATATGCAAGATGCACACACAGAATCTGCATTTTAGGTTTAAATAAGACTGTACCAATCTGCCATATTGTCAACATTTACCAAGGAAAATGCATCAGCACACAAAAGCTGACAGTCCCACTGACTCCTAAGCATGTGAGCTATCTCCTCAACATTAGCTACATAAAATTAAGTCTTTGTAGAATCCTGCTCTAATTTGGGATTTGTTTTGTATTAGACACTTTATTCTCCCCCGTAATTTTCACAACCACAAGTAGTATTGCATACAAGTAAATTATGAATACATTTTTTTTTTTTTTTTAAAACTTTATTAAATTACGCCGTAAGAACCCATCTCCACACAAGTGTTTCATTTCCGGATAGCAGAGGTATAATACATGAGCTACAGGTGAGTGCATTACCCCTCCCTTCCCCCCAGCTTCCAAGAAATAAAACAGCATGTATAATACACTCTTGTTACTATGGTACTCCAAAAAGATTGTTCCTAAGGTTATTTTTAACTGGAGAAAAATAAAAAGGACCAACAGTGTCAAGTGTCTTGTTCTGCATATGAATGTTCTTCACTGCAACATTCAAACACCTTCTTTCTTGCAATGCATGGCATGGCAGAGGGTTCAGGAAGCAATGGCAGTGGAATGCATTTGCATGGCTATCATTAGATATAAAGCCTGTGACTTCCCTAGAGTTAATCAGGCAATCAGAATGCAAAAAAGGCCATGTGTCTGTTGAAAATTCTTACACTTCAAAGTGCATGTCCACAGAAAATTGGCAACAGAGGAGAAAGTGAATTCTAAGACCTACTGAGGAAGCAGAGCAGTTAGCATAGTGCAAATACTGAGAATAATACAAGTTTGTCTAATCCTTATGCCTGGTGTTAATTTATGTTATCTGAAAATTACTAGCCAAGCTTTCTACTCAGATGAACTGCTGCAAATCCATTCAATTAAATGAATTTTATGCCAGTAGTGGGCTTGGCTCAAATCCTTTAATACTTAGATTTTGATTTAAAAAATGCTGTATTTCAAGTGCGTTTTTACTCTGAAAAGTGACAAAAATGGCATAAAGGATCTTCCCACGTCTATCTTTTTCAGCAACTGTGCGTAATGAATTCACCAAGTTTACAAAACAAACTTTTTATACATAGCTACACAAATTTATCTGGGTTGAGAACACCATTGTGCATTTCTGCTTTAGCTATCAGCACCTGTAAGATTCTGCAGTTGTAACTGAATTGTGTTTGGTTTATTTGCTCTAAGAAAAGGAAGTTGCCTTTTCCTAAAGGTGTCCCACTTTAAAAAGGAAGCAAGAAGTCTTTCAGACAACCGGCAGACAAGCAAGACATCAATCTAAGTAAGAAGATGCCATTTTTAGAGAGACTTTTCTGAACATAATCACACTTTGAGTGCAGAATTGATCAAAAAAACCCAAAAAACCTTGGTGGAAGATTCACTATGGATGCATTATTGAACAACCATCTATAGAAGTAATATGGCAAAGGAAAATTACTTTGCAGAAATCTTTACAGATCTAGTTGAACAAAAATTGGAGAGTCCTTCATTTCTTGGATTATACGTATACCCCCGTGAACTGAAGCATTATAATTTACAAGTGTAAACTAAAAGTATTAGGAAAGTGAAGTAAAAAGCATATCACTCTACCTCCACCAGAACATCACTTTATTGTTTATCTGTCATCAACAATGTAAAACTCTACTAGATACTCTATCCTGGTTTTTAAAAAGGTAAAGATTACATCGGATTAGCTACGTCGTATGAAAGAAACTACAGCAATCACAGTAGAATGAGATTGGAGGGACAATTTGAATTACAAAAAAGTGTACACTGCAAGCAGAGGGAAGTGCACATTAAATCAAATGCCTGTAGAATTCATTACTTTTAAATGCACAGTGACAATTTTGAGAAACTGTACATAATAGAATCACATAAATGACTTTAAAATAACCAAACTTACATTTTGCATTTGACCATCCAACTCATAAGTAATCATTGATGTTCTGTATTTTCAGTGCTTTTGGAAAATTTGTTTAACAAACAAAATTTAAGTTGTTAATTTGACTAAACTGTGAAGCAGAAGGATTGAAATAATAAGTATATTGGAAGTACGCCTAACCTACAAGAATAAGCCAAGAGGGGTGTATGCAAGGAGGGGCTGGGAGGGAGGAGAGAAAGGAAAGAGGAAAGGGAGAAGAGAACAAAGGCTTTTTCTTCTATCTCAGAAGTTCTTCCAATGCAGCGTATATCTGATGTACAGCTCTTTGCTTTCAGTCCATTTCTGAAGTTTACATTTGGTAGCCTTTTTCCGTACTAACTGGTCAACTCAACCAGCACTGTTGCCACGCAACAAGAGTAACAAGAATCTGAATGCATCAAATCTTCCCTTGCTGTGATTTCTTCATGGCCCCATTTTTTTCCGTTTTTCTTTGAACAGGGTTCGGTGTTTCCTGAATTGTTCACAGGGTCAGGTGGAATTGAGTTCCAAATCACTCTGCGGTTTGTAGCATCCCGATTTCTTTCTGCAGCTAACCCCCAGACACGTTTGCAGTTCTTCCATAGCAGAAAGACAAACCATGTTGTTCAAGCGGTGAGCTTTCACCCTTGACCGTGGGGGTTGCAGACCATTGTGTTTAGCGTATCCCTGAGTGCAGCTATCCTGCAGGATTCACTTCCCAGTGCACCGAGATTTCCTAGGTTTCCTCAGATTAAGCCCCAGTATGCATCACCACCGACTGTGGTGCGGCTATGGATGCCTGAGGCCGAGTTGATTCTGGTGGATGTCTGACCTCACTGAACCAGACTGATCTGCTTTCTCCCTACTCATACCCAGGCAGTCCAACCTTCATACAGCTGAGCCAAGTTATCTAGATTAGTTGCTTCCTTAATCACAAAGTCAACCTATTAAAAAGGTCAAACAGGTAATTAAAAATAAGCTAGATTTTTAAAAGCTTTTAAGTGATCTTAAAATTTACTGATGAATGTCACCTGCAAATACAAAATTTCAGTGAAAATCTATAGTAACTGTAAACTTAATCTTACATAATTTTGTGTAGTCCACATAAGAAATAGGAATTTGTACTGCAGGGGCAAAAAAGATTACACATCATCTCATTCATAGCCCCTATCTTGAAAATAGTCACAACATTCTCAAATTTACATGGACATCTGGGTGCCTGACTCAGTTTCCCAGAGACAGGAGTGTGGCTGTGTTGTGCTAGTGAACACAGACAAGATCTGTCCTTTAGACAGCTGTACAGATCTCTCATTCTCCCTAGATATCAACAGCTGTGTAACAAATGTTAGCTTACTGACATACAAAAGGAATTTTATCCAATTCATGAGTTTATATACATAAATACATATACACATATATATGATATAGAATACAAAAGCATTTGATAAAAATAAAAACGAATGCAGCAATACAAGGCAGCAGCATACCTCATTTTGTGTTGGAATATAAACCACACATCTCAAAAGGGACCCCCCATTCACAATAGGATTTTAGTCTTTTAGGCATGCTTCAGCATACATACACACATGCTTACTACCAAATATTTACAGCAAGGATCAATACTGGAATTTTACTATTTTCAACTTACCTGTTCAGCAACAGACATTCTCCTGTTGGGATCCACATCTCGGCCCTCTAACTTGGCTTTGACTCTCTTCCACACGCTAACTGCATACGAATTCCTTTCCTGCACGGCTAAAGGTACAAAATAAAATTAATTCAGTTTTACATTCCTGCACAGAAGCCCCCTGAGGTGTTTCAGGGTTTTTTGTTGTACTGTCAGTGGTGGGTTTTTTGGTTGGTTTTTTTGGTTTTGGTTTTTTTAAGCCCTATATTTACCTTTTCCTGTTTTAGGGTCCCTGGCTGTCTTTTTGGGACTACAGGCAACACTTTTGCCAGTTCCTGGGACTGTGCTTGGAGGAGTATCTGCTGACGTGGCAAGATTTTTCTGAATTAGCTTTCTTGCATTCTGCGACATCACCTCTGGCTGAGTTTTCTGCCCTGTATTGCTACGTACAGCTGTAAAGCAAGTTTAAAAGTGCTTAAAGTATTCAAAATAATATATTATAGATGCAAGAAAAAGCACAAATGTGTATCAAATGCAGTTATCAGTACTACAGTACAAATGCATTTTAAACTTGTATTTTAAACTCTGCACCAGTTCTTCTCTCTTCAATCTTTCCATTTTCTAATTTCTTTCACTTCATAAACAAGAGGGTTTGTTCCACTGCAAAACATTTATTTACATTAAGCAAATTTCTATGGGCTCTCTTAACCACTAATTCTATCATTTTGTATGACAGGAACCTGCGCTTAGTCCAAATATTGACAGTAGAATAATCCTTTAAATAGGAAGAAATCCATGCTCGTGAGAAACTTTATTCAAGTTTTTAACTGTAAAGTAATGAAAATTCTGCAAACGTGAATGCCTTTGTAGGGTTTCAGGATTAATTCCAAATTCAGCATAAATTTTAATACTAATTTAAACAGAAATTACAGTTCAGTTGATATACATGACAATGCTTTCCATATATTCTGGGCTTTGTGGAGTGAATCCAGATCTTGAAGGCTATTCAAAGGCTATGATCAAGCAGTCGTTCAGTATCGTATGCTGAATGACTTGAATTTTACATAGTCTGCATTTAAAAATTTAATAAAAGTTATGATCCCCTCTCTAATATCAATTCCTGATGTTTTAATGTTTGTACTTTTTCAGGTATTACCTGCAGCAAAGGTTGGCTGATATGTAGCAGCTGACGTTGGGCTTGAGCATTCATTTGATGTATCCGTGACTAAGGGTGATGCAAAACCCACTAGATTATTGTAGACACTAGGAAACATAATGGAGTTGATAAATATTCATGCAACTACTTGACTTATTGAAAACTCAAAAAGAAAGTGAAGTCAAACTTTGCAAAAAGATTTCTGCATTCTAAGACAACCACCAAGTAGGTACCCCATGCTGTGTTCCTGCTATATACAAGTACGTAAGCAAAATGCCTTCACCTGAGAGAAGGTGACTTTCTTACCTTTGGCTCTGTGTTTTTAGTTCTTTCAAGGTGGGAGTTATTTCCTGCAGCATTTCAACATGTTCCTGACTGCGGACTTGACCCATAACTTGAACTAATGTAAACAAAACTGTCTGAATATTATCTTGCCATGATTTATATTCACCCAAGAACTGCCTAACACTATTCTCATAGGGAACATCTTCGCCATCTGCCAAAGCTGCTTCTTCATCCTATAACAAAGATATGCAAAAACGTTAACAATTTGTTGTATTTTGGCTAAGAGAATAAAGTTGAGCATTTCTTAGCCTTTTCAGCCCCTCAGTTTGTCATTTGACTAATAACAGCCATAATTTTCAGTAGTTACATTTCAAGAAAACAAATTTGGAAAATATCTAATGTTTTACTAATTAAAAACCAAGAGGATTTGTAAACACAAAGAAAATGTTTCAAGTGCCAAATGAGAGAAAAGGATTAATTCAACAAAGCCTGATTAGCCTAACTCTAGAAATAAAGCTTTATGAATTCTTAGAGATGAAATTAATTTTGTCTTGAAATCCATATGCCTGAACACATTTCACTGTTTCTAGATACTTTAAAAAGCACATAGTTACAAGCGTTATGTTTCTTAAACTATACCAACATGGGTTTGAGTAATAAATTTAATGACGTTTTAGACATACCTTTGCCATAGCCTTCAGAAGATGTTTGACATCTCCAAGTTGTCTGTTATGACCTGTGAGCACAGTTTTAATACTATCCACCAGATTCTGCATTGTTTCACAAACTGTTTCTATTTGCTGTTCTCTTTCTGTTTGCACTGTTCTCTGTGTAGATATTTCCTGGGTCAACTGCTTGTGAGCTGAGTGAAGCCATTCAGAGCTGCCAATAGGGTGTTCAAGACCAGTGCCCTGAAAATAACAGAAACATTTTTGTATCTGTATCCAGAGATAAGACTCAATTACTGTGTAGATGCTACTGCCAAGTGTTTAGCAGCTGATGGACTAAACTCCGTAATTCACAACCCATTAGAAGGAATACGTAACTAATTTAGAATGAAAGACAAAATTGAGAACTCATGATTACAGCGATTCTGTAACATTACATATTTTGCTTTGACCTTTACTTACCACTCTCTGAAGTAGGCGAAGCTCCAGCTCAGAGACTGAACTGTTGAACTGTGATGCAAATGAGCACATTTGTTGACAGCGTTTGAGAAGTTCAAATAATGCAGCATCAAGATTTAAGGCTTCTGCTGTCCTAGTACGTAAACTTTCAAAATGAATGATATTACTGCAGAGAAAAGTGACCTGAAAATCAAAGCAAGAGAGAAAAATTATTCCAATTAAGCTGTCTTTTATACAAACTGCATTTGTTCCATGTTCTTAGAAGGGAGAATTTTAAATACAGCAGTAAAGCCACTCTGTTACTGTGGCAGTATCATCTCAGGGTCATCCAACCCTGCAGCAATTCTCCAAGGGAGTACTCATATTGCTTTTAAAGTGGGATTCCCAGAAGTATTTCATTATTTATGTTTGCTCTTTAGATGCTGAGGAGGAAAGAAAAAAAAAATATCTTCTACATAAATCTCAAGTAGGAAATAAAGAGTGAACACACTTATCAAGTCAATAGTACTATACTTATGTATAGTACCTGACTTGCTCTTTGACTTTCTTTCAGTACAAGGTTTCTTCTTTCGGCAATAGTGGCATCAAAATCTTGCAAGACTGGTGCCAGTGCAGGATTAGCACCTCCTGCCCATTTTAAACGCTGCTCAATACTTGCTTCAAGTGCTGCTAGCTTCTCCTGCATTGGGGAAGAAAAAAACCCAAACATATAGATAATCCATACTGATATATATCACCTTAAGCCTAACTGCCTAACTTTAAAAAAAATTACACATATTTAACACATGCAGACATATTCTTATACACATATATATAAAAGAATGTGGTATTCATGATTGACAAATGTTAGCTTATGCTGTTTAAAGGTTTATTTTCAGCACACATCACAACTGGATTTGATTGTTATGGAAATAAAGTCACCTGTCTAAGATTTTAACCCACCAGAAAAAAGAAATACAAAAGCAAGTTAGAAGTAATCACATTTCTAGACTAAAAATTGTACAAAATCATAGCAGTCCTGAATTATTTTACAAATAATCTTCAAAGAATTACAAACAGTACCTTCATAACTAAAAAGGAAATTAAAATTCAAGAAGCTAAGCAGTATTTATTTTAAGCAATTAAACATTCTATATTACTGATACCCAAAAGTCTAAAAAGCTGAGGCAAGCCACAGCACACAGAAACCTTAACATGCAGAATAACTGATTTGCCCAGATCTACAAAGGAAGCTTCTGACACCTAGCTAGTAAAATGATAGTAAGAATGATTTAAGTCAGACAAACTTAAAGAATAGGAGAGTGGTCAGCCTTCAGAAGGAAAGGTAATTTCACATGTTCATATTTGCTCATGAAACAGATTTACCAGTATTCCAGAGAGAATATTTCATATGAGACAGCAAAATCAAACAATGTAACAGTATGCTTCAGACAGACTGAAAGAGATCAATGAAAATACCACTAAATTTGTGCTTCGATAGCAAGAGAGATAATCTGAAGGTGGCAGATAATTTTGCAGTTTGTGTTAGTCATATTCCAATATGCCGCTGAACAAACCTCCCAAAAATAGTACCTGGACTGTTGCAATTGAAGCTTCAATCTGACTGAGTGTGTGAAGTTTCTTTTTCACATTGGCTAAAATCGCAGAACGAGGTGGAGGAGTAACAGAAATAGTTTGTGGGCGACTGATGAGGAGATCTTCATGCTGCCACTTTAAGAAAATAATGGGAATACTTGATTATCAATATTGCTCAGCACAAAATACTTTGCTTCACAAACAGCAATTCTAGTACTCTGGTATACTTTATAAGTAAGCGCATCTTAAAAGGGCTATGTGTCAGATGATACCGGCACACTTAAAAGTTGTAAATCATTAGAGAGTGTTAAATTATATAAGTAGTTGTAAACTATGTTTTGCTGGCTTGGATATTTATATCATTAATCAGTCTTTAACTTACTAGAAGTGATTTACACATATTTCCTTGATCTAAAGGAAAACCCATCAATATTCAGAAACAATTCACTTGTGATGCATTAAAACCAAGACAATTTTGCTTACGAGTCTATTAAATAGTTTATTAACTGACATAAAGAAAGCCTTTACCCTTAACCTACAAATCACTACAAAATGAAGATCAATAATACTACAATACAACTAGATACCAGCATACAGCTCAAGGTACACAATGGCATTTATCTAAAGCCTCAGAAGAACATTTTCAGGATTAATACTGCTGCTGTTTTTATTTTTTCATGAGGCAAAGAGTGGAGCAAGGAGACAGTTAATGCATTAAAACTTTGAAGGAAAGGTACAAGATGACATTCAGCAATGCATACCCTCCATTTTAAGCAATCTCCTCCCTTAAAGTCATAGTCTGTTTGAAAAAAGGGGGAGAACAGGACAACATTCCTAGTAAGAAAGCCAGTGAATGACTACTTTTCCAACAAATGACTTAATGGTTATTGAAAAAAAATTGCATGTATTGACTTGAAAAAGAATTTACACATTGCCACAATTGCATCTTATAAAGCAGCCCGTCTTCAAAAGAAGCTAGCTGTAACACATTTTTCCTTATACATTTACAGAATAATTTAAAACCAAAAAATTTCATCAGGTCTGTTAAAATACTCTAAAGCTCATTCAACAAAATACAAAAGTTCTTGTGCTCAGACACAGTAAATAAAGCTCACTTTCCACAGACACAATTTGGAGAGAAATAACATGCATTGTGGTCTTACCTGGAACATGGCAATATGCAACTGCACTCTCTGAAGACTGGTCTTGCAAGATGAAATACTGGTTTCAAGTCTGCGCACTAGATCATGCTTCTTCCATGCTGTATCATAGGAACTAGCTAATACTGTTGCCCTGTTCATGACCAACTGCGAGAACTTGCCAATTTGGATATTGTGCTCCACAGCTTTCTTGCACAGGTCATCCACAGAAACTTTGCTTTCTGCTCCAAAGTCTTTAGCCTCTACCTGAGCAATGATATCGACACCCAAAGCACTGATGAAACTGCACAAAGTAAGTCCCAAAGCTTGATTTGGAAGGCCAATTAGAAGCTGCCTCACGAAGTCAGCTGTAAAGGCCTTGATTGGTTTGGCCATTTGGTCTTCACTAAAACAAGAGTTTCTGTAAAGGGCTTTCACATTAACAATTTGAACAGGTCCATTTACTGCATTCTGGTCTTCAAGGGAACTGATCCCTTTTAAAGGAAAGAAACAGTATTTTTGTTATAAACAAAACATTTGATGCATCTAGAAAAATATCATCTGACTTATAAACACAGCAAGATTACAGGAATTAAAAATTAATTTCTGCATACTTGCCATATATGAAAGGTAAGTTAGAGTAAAAGTGACCGTTTTACATTCTTCTCAAAAGGACATGGGATGAGAAGTGGACAAAGCGATACTGAGTATCTGATAACATATATTTACCTGACAACGTTTTAGAAAAGGTACCACAGAGCCTGAAAAATTCTTTAATTGTTTGCAGTCTCTTCAGAAAGAAAATTTCCTCTAGAACTTGCCGATTATTGTCATCGTCAAAGAAGTTAACTTGGGTGCTGCGGGCTTCCCTAATTACGTCAATCTTACGCCAAGCAACAGGTATTTCCATCTTGTTTAGCTGAGCAATGTAAAGGAAATAAATTAGTTTTGTTTTTATAAAACTTTCATATTCCTGACTCAGAGCACTCTGAAAAGAACAAATCCATACCTTTTCAATCAATAAACCAAATGCAGTTTCCACTTGAGCAAACATTCCATCAAAGGCTACCAAAAGCATCTGACCAGCTGACATTTTGGGAGTTTCATCAACTGAACCATTTCTTGGCTGAATCAGTTCACCATACTGAGCATGAAGTACTCTTAAAAAAAAAAAAAAATTACATGTTTTTGCTTAGTCTACAAGAAATAAATAGGATTTTCTTAAACTGATTGATCCCACAGCTAGAGCAGATTAGAATTAAGTTGCATCTGAACAAGATGAAATTTTTGCAGGCTATTCCTATCCTTTCCACCCCACTCACCACATGAATCCTAATGCTGGTCTCATAATACCAGCTAAGGATACCACATAAGATAGGATTGTATTAAAGGACCAGCTACAAAGCTAACTTAAAATACAGGTAGAGGATACAGACTGTACTTGCTATGAGCATGGTAAAAAAAGTTATGAACAGTAAGTGATGTAAATACCACCTCTCCTTCCTTGAAAACCAAGTACTGGTTTTGTAACATACACATATATAACTGACTGAATGGAGTATGGAGTAAAAAGGTGGAGGATGAGGTCTTGGGTTATGGCTGAGATGGTTTAACAGCTTGCCACTCCTGAAAGGGTGGTCTTATCCTCTCCCTCCCTTATATCACTTTTGACCCTCAACTAACAGGCTGAGTAGGCTTGCCAATGGGTAAACCAAGAAGAAAAAACTAACCTAAGAGAAAAAGTAAATTGTTTTCAACTGATATATAAGCCTTCATTGTACCACTGATGGAACCACCATAACTGGCTCAAAGGGAGCAGCAAGATCACTTCTACTCGGCAACAAGCTTTTGAATTGGCTCAGCTGTCTACCAAGCACTTCCCCAGAAACGTACTGTCCCACATTATAAGATGCAGAAGTCTTGTTTGGTTGGGGTTTTGTTTGTTTGTGTTTTGTTTTTTTAAATGAAGTAGCTGATACATTATGCAAAAGCTGCTCATCAAACCACCTGATGAGAGGAGTGCCATGGTTACAAACTCTCCCTTTCAGAGGTTCCTCCCACAAACTAATGGACCAGTTCCTATTTTTAGCATCCCTTAACTTCAAACATACAATCACAACTACATACTTTGGAAAAAGCTGACTAGCAAAAGTCAACTTTAAGCAGATGTAAATGTAAATTGCCATAGCTCTGTATTTCTATGTATGCATGCGGATAAACACACAAACATACAGAGAGGAAATGTGCACACTTTAGACACTGCACTCTGTTTAAGGGCATTCTTGGGCAAGGAAAGCCTGTACGTCAAACAAATAATAAATTTTAGACAAACTAATGTTCTGCAGTCTTCATTCTCTCATACCTGAACTAAAAAAAAAAAAAAAAAACGTGATTTACCTTGCAACATCAATGTAATGAGTATGTGTTTCTTCCTCTAGTCCCATAGCGGCATTTCGTAAGTAGGCTTGAAGAGATTCAACCAATGTTTGCAAAGGGACTCCATCAGTTGTTTGTTCAATAAGATTATCTAATTCATGAAGCATACTTTCTAAAGTATACTCTCCTTTCATTAAGCACCTAAGTGCTTCAGGAAAAATGATCTGTCGGAAGTTTGAGTTCAATTCCTGTTGGGAAGTAAGTATGAAAACCTAAGAAATTTTCCCCTCTCAAAAAGTATCATATGCAACATCTTTCTCATTTTAGTATTACACCACCCTGTGGTAGACATTATCTAAAAGGTAACATGATGGTGGTCAGCCAAGGGTCAAAATCTGCTTTTTTTTAATTTAAAGAAATCAGGAATACATTAAACCCTGCACAAACCCAAAGGTTTGACATTTGCTCAATGCAGCAACAACTGCCTCAATAGCATCAGCAACAATACCTTACAGCAATCCTCAGCAGAGGATTAGTGGTGCAGAGATCACACTTTGCAAATCAATTTCATCAAATTATGTAGCTTTTCTTTTCCATTCCCTAACTATAAATGAGTGAGTTAAATTATTTACTGAATTTATGATTTGCTAAACTGATTGGACCAGTCAAGGGAAAAAAAAAACTTGCCAGATAGTGATTATTTTGCTAGTCCTACACTTGCCATAGAAATCAATGCAGGTAAGAAAAACAGTACCTTAAGTGGCATAAAGCAGTTTTCCCCAAGCAGAATGCATCACAGGGCTAAAGGCAGCTGCTACAGAAAGAACCAACCAACGCACTCTGTCTCCAAAATGAGACAAGACACACCAAAAAGATTAGTTATCTTGACTGCTCAGTGAGCTGCACTTCTTACCCAAGAGCTCACAGGGAAGACAACAATGTGCGGGTGAAAAATCTCAGCTGCAATGCAATGAAATTGCATGCATGTTTCTGAAAAATTTCTGAAATGTTAATACTTTGAAGAGTAAAGAAACAAAGTGACGAAAACCTCAACACGCTTACACAGGTTGGTAGGAAAATATTTTTCTAATACAATACAGTGGAAGCAAAAGCCTCAACAAAGCTATTTATGCCAGCCATAGTTTATAAACCACCTAAGTCTTCAGCAGATATTTTACTCAAGCTGCCACTGATGTTTTTCATTCATTTTATTAAAGTGGAAACATTTCTAAAACACAAAGTTATAAATGCATTTTTCTCCTTACAATCTTGGAGATAGGGGCCTGTGAAACAGGCTTTCAGAATTTGTTTCAAACTACTTGTTTCAGGTGAAAATAAGTAAGGCTTAGCAGGAGCAGAAAACAGGAAGAGCACAGACTAAACAGTTTGGAAGTTGATCTGGACTGCCAGCAACAGAATAAAAGAATGAAAGCAAGACATGAAGCTGGTGCGTCTATAAATCTGATACTAATTTCTTTCTCGTGGTTACTTACTTGACAGCAATTTTTACAATTTGTCATGTATAGATCAAAGTGGTTTCTTTCAACCACTAAAAATGTAAATGGCAGTAGCAAATGCCTGTTCAGCTCAGCCAAATACAGCAATCAAGACTAAGGTCCAACAAAAAAAAAAAATCTCAGCAGCATCATAAACAAACATTCAGCTGTTTAAGGAAGAAGCTGTTAAGAATGGCTTAGCTGAAGCCTTAGAAGTTTGGGGATGAGGAAAGAAAAAGCAACATAAAAGTATCACCTGAAGTGAGATATATACTCCATTCGCCAGGTGAACAGCTTCTGATGCTTCAATTGGGTTAGGAATATCTAAGTCCTGGGGTACAAGATGACACTGCTTCAGCAACTGCACAAGGCATGTAACATTCCCACTCATGCTGCAAAGCTCCTCCAAGAACCAGGCTCCATCTCTGGAAGTCAAGTCAACCAGTTGCTCTCCAGCACTAGATGCTGCACCTTCCATCATCAGATTTCGCCTAGATGAATTATGACAGTTAGACAACCTGCCTGCTATTGCATTCTCCACATAATTATGCCACTTGAATATTCCTTTTATGTGGTCTCATGTGTGAACGCACACAAAAAAATTTCACAAGAGGCAACTCACCTTGTCAGCGTACAAAGAGCAGAGATGATAACGCTTGCTAAGCTCAGTGAGCCTTCCTCTCCATTTTCATGAAGGAAAACTTTTATGCAACGTTCAATTTCTTTCAGCTGCTCTTCACAAACAGGTACAGTAACTGCCTCCTGTTTTAAACGTTCCACTTGCCTGATAAGTCTGTTATTTATATCTGCTGCATAGCGCTGTAGAGTCATTTCTGTAGCAGTTATGAACTGACACATACTTGGAGGTGGTTGAGGAGCATATTGCATTTCATACCTGTAAAGCAAAAGTAAAATGACAAAATTCTCTGTTCTCAAGTGCTAGCAAATTGCATTCTGCTCTGTGGGTAGGTGTTAAACAGTTCCCACATCACCTATCAACTCTAAATACCACAGCCGTTTATGAAAGTGTCATTAGGGTAGCCATCAAGTCCTAGAACAGACCACATTTCATACCTATTCGCAAGGACAGAAAACAAACAGTAGTCCCTGAGGCAAAGAATGACTAGAAGATAAGAAATAGGAAGGAAACAGGTTTCAGTGTAAATGCTTGAGCACAATCTAGATCTTGTAAGCCAAGCAGTAATAATGCTGAAATGGCCTGACTTTAGAAGAAAAAAAATAATTGCTTGAAAATCTGCTTTAATAAAAAAGTCTTTAGTTGACTTAAGCGATTTTAAATACTAGAAGTTTCTAAAACCCCTAAATACCACCACCCTAAAGCCACCAAACATGGTTCCTCATTTGTTCATACGGGGCAACATTAGTTGGTTTTCTTTTTGCAGTACACAGATTAAACTCTGGAACAGTATTTTTAAAGCAGTATTTAATTTTTTTCTCCAAACGCTTGGAATTACAACTTAATCTTGTCTTGCTTTACAATTAGATCAGTCCTCGCAAAAGTATTCATTTTATTTAGAAATTAAAATCCTGAAGTAGCTTGAAAATTAAGTTCTTCAAACAATCTATTATTCTGTCAACTTACTTCCTAAAGATATCCTGACAACGCTCTATTGTCATGTTACAGATGAGTTCTTCCATCCAGGTTTTCCACTGCTCTATTCGGTGCTTCTGAAACACAGCTTTTGGATACTGAAGAGCTACTGTTGCATAGTTGTGCAATTGTTCAAGACAACCACGTAACACGGATCTTCTCTGCTGGAGAAGAGCACCAACTTCTCCTTCCAGTTGTTCACACTGACTGATTAGATGTGCCTGGCCTGCATTTTGCAGAAATGCTGTTGCTGGTACATAACTTGGAGGACCTTTTAAGAAAGATGGTTAAAAATTAAGATGCATCTCTGAGGCACACATATTTTATGCCATACAAATACTGAGCATTAACATCTTTTCAAAAATACTCTTTTAGTTGTGATAAAGGAGGCATGGAGAATTCATATTAAGAATGTTGAGCACAAGGTAAGAGAATAATCTCATGGCCAGCTAGGGTAAGACAGACAAGTTCCTTCAGACAGCTTGCCACAGAAACCTTGAGGTGCTCTAAACCCCCCTTTAAAGAACCCCCTTTCTTTTCATTTATTATATACAGGTCCTTGCCTTTAAGTTAAAGGATACTCATAATACCTCCTGATATTAAGCTCTAGTTATTTTCAAACCATTAAAAAAACCCCACAAATACCATTTTATACCTAGGTCCATTTGTGTGCTAATTTCTTGAAGAAGACTTGCAAGTTGCGTTGCCTCTAAATTACTGAAAGCAGTCTGGTAATGTGTTATCCACTGCTCAAACTCATTCAGCTTCACCTGGATTGCTTCTTGGACAGCTCTTTGTTGAGACTGCAATTGTGTGTGCTCAGAATACCTGAATTATTGAAGCCACATAATCAAGTAAGTACTACAAGAAAAAAAATACTTAACTATATTGAATACAAAACCATATTGAACAATACAACTACCTTGTTGACCAGAAAATGAACATATTCTTACCAATTACTTAAAACTTCAACAATGTTGTGTTAATAATTGTTTTCCTACAAAATAATGAATGCATGTGCATACTCATGTAATTCTGAAATCCTTGATCAATTTCAAATAAACTTGAAAAATAAGTTAAAGAATTAGAAACTTGATAAATAGCACAAAAATCTTTTCATCTAACAGCTGCATTATGTGGATTAATTTGATGGGACACCACATTCAGCACATTCTGTCTCTTGTCTTGAGGGTCAAGTGTGGAACACATACTAGCACAAGTTATATTGATGGAGTACGAGGCGTAAGACATTAAGATTATTCAGTAGGAAAATGGTTTCAATAGTTCTTCTGTACAAGAAGTAACTTTCTTACTGTAAGAATAGCCTTTAGCCAGCTATTAATCTTGCTCATATATACATTTCTAACATTTAATTCATAAGTACATTACTAAACCACCATCTGTATTGAGCTGCGAGATTCCTGACAGAATTCCTGGCTCCTCTGTACCTGTGCTGAAGCGTGTGGGAGGGATGATCCACTCCTTCTGCACCTTCCAGGAATTCTATCTCCTCCAGTAGTTTTCCTTGCAACTTTTCTACATCTGTCAACTGCTCTTGCAGATTCAGATACTCTTCTAAACTACTGTCCAATTTTGGCAGCACAGCAAGCATTTCATCTCTGTTCTTAAACCAGTTAACCTATAACCAAGACACAGACGTTATGGAACTGGACTTAATTCAAGCAAGTAAGAGAAAGTAATATATGGCAGCAGTTAACCCTTCCATGACGTTGTTCATCTAGGACTACCTCTAGTGCTACAAGTGTTAAAGCTTAACAGACATTCTTTATTTAGACTGCTCTCTAAACCTCTATTATTATTCATCTAGCCCAGATTCAAGCAAAACATTAAAACATGTTTTAGAATTAAGCACGCAGAAAATGAAAACTAAATATTCACAAGTTCTGTATAAGCACTTCCCTCAATACAAACTCAATTTAGCTCAATAAAATTTTTGAACTATTTCTAATAAAAGACCACCTCTTCCACCACCCCCAAAATGCAAATAAATGAAGTGAAAGCATAGGGCCTACTTTAGTTATAAAACAGAAAATTATTGTAGTAAACTCACCTTTATCTCAGCCACTCTTGAAGAAAAGAGACTACGTGTAATATCTCTTTCCATTTCTCTTTTGCTCTGTTTGTTTTCAGCCTGCTGGCCACCACCACCATAGACAGCTCCAGCAAATCCTGCTTCACCTCCTGCTGTCCAGTCCACCAGAGGATCATAAACAAAAGCTTCAAGCAACGTAAGCAAAGTCTCTCTCCCACGCCGCATAATATGAAGCACCTGCATCATATTTTAAACAGACTCATTCTGCATTATCCTTCTAGAACAGTGAAATTTTAAATGCAAAATACTGTACTTGAGTAGGTACAGAAATACTTAACTTATCCCTAACCACTACAAATATAGGAAGAACACAATATGTACAAATGTAGCTAGCCTATAGTAACATCACTAAAACTAAAGATTGCATTCTAGCCTTCCACACAAACTCTATACTCTAGCAACAGACACTTGAAGAAGAAAACTCTCCTTTGTTCAGAGCATTTTTCGTTTTAAAAACATATCTGTCATGTTTAAAAAGGACAAGTCCTGAAGAAAGAGGGTAAGCAAAACTTCACAAAAAAGCTTCAGGAGAAACATAACATTTTACATCTAGAGCTACAAGTCCCCCTTCCCCCCGAACTGTAGTTGTAGCACTACTCGCATATGTAGTTATCCAACATTCTCATATTTCTTAAATACCTATTATAGGATGTACCTAAACTGAGTCCAATTAAAATCACAGCAGAAAAGGGGAAGGCTTTATAAATCAACAGCACAATGTTTGATAAAAAAAAGTTCTAAGATAGCATTTGGCAAGTGATAGCCCTCAGTTTTATGCAAGTTTCTTAACTTACCTGTTCACAAGAAAGCCTGAAAACCCCTTCTACTCCTGTCACTCCAAGTGCTGTTTCAATATTGTGCGTCATCCGGAACGGAACCTTCTCTGGTACCCTAAGGCTTTTCCCTTTAAGATAAAAATTTAAGTTGTTTCTTTTAATTACCAAGAAAGGAAACCTTTTATTTGAATAACATATAGCATTTTTTAAATTACCTTTTTCAAAGCAAACATTATAATCTATGTGGACAACTTCTCCTGTAGTCATATCTATAAGAACATTATCCAGATGTCTGTCTCCAAGACCAATGATGTAGCCAACCATGGACATAACTGCAGTGGATCTTGCATACGACTTTAAAGAGAGTTTCAGGAAAAAATTATTTGTGGGAATCCTCTGCCAACACATTGGACTGACTACCATCTTAAAACATTATTTTAAGTGTAAGACAAATCAAACCAACTTATTCCAAGCTGTTTTCTATTTGTTGTCTGATGATATCTTACAAGAGTTTTCATGTCTTAGGCTGATAATTCTAATATAATAACGTAGAGCTATCAGGTGTATGCCTATTTTTTATTCCAGATAGTACAACTGCCAACATTTCCTGTTACATAAAACTTCAGCAGTGCTAGCTCACCTAACTCACAAGTATCATTGCTTGAACGCATCCCAGGCGTTTGTTGCCCCTCATCCCATTAGAAACACAACCTTTCAAAGGGAAAATGTATTTGTTGTAACTCACCTGTGTAACTCTCCACCATTCATCTGGTGTAGTACATGATGACCAGAGCTCCTTAGCTAGGAGATTCGGGGGAGTTGCTTCCATCAGTTCTTCTAGAACAGCCCTCATGACATTCAAGGGCCAGTCACGACGTGACACATCAAGACTAAGCCCGACCGCCTTTAAAGCGGGTCCAATTTTACTGTAGTAAAGTTCACTGGGTCTAGGCACTATTCCAGGATTCTGAGGAGTCTGGTAAGAATCTTGAGCCTAGAAGAGGTAAAAATGGTAGTTTACATATCACAACTCATTACCACAGAAAAGTATCCCAAATTCAGTTTTGGTGAGAATGAAATTATGAAATCAACTCCTCTACTGAGGATGACTTCTACAGCTCAGAGAATGCTTTAAAAATTCAATAGTTAAAAAAGCCTAAATAAACAGAAAACGCATTGGTTTTGGCCTAACTCTACTCTTATCAAGGTAAATTTCAAAAATATAACTGTAGAAACTATATTTAAAATTAAATGAGAATGAGCAAGTGAAATATGGAACTAAAATAATTTTAACCAAGGTTAACTCTATTTGTTCAAAAACAGTTCTCCTTGAATTATCATGCCAGAACAGTATATTTAAGTTAAATACTGTAATATATATAAATACATATATGCAATTTCATTGACATCTGGTGAAATCCCACAAGATATGAATACATAAAACTATTCTGTATTATTATGAACAAAACACAATCTTTTTAAGACTACGTTATTTAGAACTGTAAAGCAACTGAGAATAAAAGATTCCCTTCCAAATTGTTCTAACTGGCATAAAACACAGTTGTTACCTTTTGTGCTTGTAAAGCAGCTTCTCGCTGTTGCCACCGCTTGTAAAGACCAAACAAAGGTGTAGCTCCATCCACCCACTGGATCAAGCCTGATCTTGTTCCCAGAGGTGTCACAGAGTAGTGCCTTGCATGGAACCTTGGTGTCTCTTGACGGTTAATAGTAGCAAACATTGTGTTCACAATTGATAAGAATTGCATAATTCTTTCATCTAGATGCAAGTCTTCCAAACCTGCAATAAATTTATTTTGTCTCAAATTCAATTTCTAGATTAAAAAAAATTCTTCTCTTAAAGCCCAAAATTTAGCAGTTTTTGAAATCCTACTTCATTTCAGACTATGAATAGCTTTATAAATTATGCAGATTAAGGATGAGTTGTTCAGCCTAAACCTAAATGTTTACATAGCATTTACCTACTACAATCACCAGTTTATGACAGCTCTCTCCGTGAGCAGTACACACAGCAGCTACTAACATAACGAATAGGTCTTTCCCTTTCAGGGAAGGCATGAAGTCTCTCAAGTTCTCTTCTGGGTGCTACCTTAAGCTTCTGGAAAAGTGCATCCAGCTAATCCTATCACTATGCAAGCAGAACACTGTTTCTGATGCAACCCTTATAAAGAAGGGATCTGAAACACCCCTGACTTATAGCTTTACAAGGCAAAATTCCTTGAAAATGTATGGTGAAGTGGGAGGCAGGGAAGAGAGGGAGCAGATGCTCCAAACAACTCTTTCCCCATATCACGCAGGCAGATAAAACAAAAGTTGCGACCATACATCTTCCCAACTTTAATATAGTCTAATTTATAACAAGAGACAGTAACTTGTATGAGAAAATTTCAGTTTCTTACCTTTGAACAGGTAGGGATAGTTCTTCCCATCTGAACCCAGAAAAAGCAGCTTTTTAGGTTTGGTTTTGGTAGGCAGGATTGTGATGGTGCTGCCCACACTGTGAATTGTGACTGTGTCTCTGGTAGATACTTCTCCAGGAAGTGCTATTTCAGTGTTCATCATGGCAGCCAACCAAGGACTGATTTCTTCAAGTCGTAAAAGGTAACTAGCCCGTTTCTGTGCTCTTTGCTGCAGACTTAGCATAACCTATTCCAAAGAAATTGTTTGGTTTAGGTTGAGGTTCACCTTAACAGCTAGCATTAAAAAAAAACCCCACCACCAAAACAGACTTAATGGTGGTCATCTTCCAGGAAACGTGGAGATTTTTCTTAAACTACCTTTCATCCTTGCCACCCTACTAATCCATTTACAGCTTAAGATGAAGATGACAAAAACTAAAAAACATCCTTTATGCAGCAACTACACCCTGCCTGGTGGTAAGCACCAAAGTCACAACAAATCAAACTCCTCAAGAGGTTTGCTTCTGCATTTATAAATATTTGAGCTATGGTCAAAGGCAGCAGCATTCAGCAACCTTCTGTTTATTTATCAGCATGCTTGCTTGCTCTGCAAAGCAGAAGGGGAACTACAAAAGGAAAAGTCTATTTGTGTGTAAAACCTAGGTTCTATCTAGCAAAACTTTTAAAAACCACCAGGTTAGCTCTGGATATCCACATGAATACATATGTTGTTTCTCCTCAGACCCATGAAAAAAACTAAGACAAGATCACATAAATGAAACACAAAGTATCTTTGGGAAGGGTTGATCATTGGAAGGTTGCTGCACAGCCCAAGGGCTATGCTTAGATAACCAGAGTACCAACTTGTTAAAACTTAAATCCACTAAGGTCAAATGGCATTGGGTTTCAGAAAGACAGTATTTAAAAAAAATAAAGGCCTCTGCCCCCAAAACTGACAGCATCCCAGACAGCAGAAGATGCAAGATCTGAAAAAAATAATTTCATTGGGTAGAAATGCAATAATACAGACAGTCAATAGGACTTGCGGCAGAGGCAAAAATTACTGTGCTTTAGTGTCTAGCATGCCTGTGGTGATTGCAGAGAAGATGGAGTTTCAGGCTGCAATTGCGATGTGGCAAGAGAATAGCAAGAAAATACTAAGGAGTGGGTCAAGCACATGGTGCAGCAAGAGTGTCAAGAGTCTCTATATTGCACTCTCAGTCTGTGTATATAATACCTCTTTAAATGGGAGCCAGCTGCTTCCCGGTTTAGCAGGATTCAAAGGATTCTTAAGTTTCTCTAGCGCGTTTTCAATTGCATCTCCGTAGTTATCCTGAAACCACTTCTCGTGAGGAGTTTCTGCAGGAGCTGCAGTGATGCTCCGTACATGTTCCAAAGCAAATACAATGGGCTTCATTAGAGCTGTATGCTTTTCACGCATGATTGCTATTTTCTCCTCTCTATTAAAAAACAAAAAACCACAAAATTTCCTCTAACTCGATAAAACCAAGTTACTTCATGAGCAGAGCATTAAAATAAGACTGCAAATGAGACATCTAAGAATTCATGAAAATTATTACATCTCTAAAATGAGGTCTTCAAGCATAACTGTATTAAAAGGAAGAGTATTTCATTCCATGTTGAAAGCATGTTCCTCTGAACCACACTTTTTTCTTTCTTTTTTTTTTTTTTTTTTTTTTTTTTTTTTTAAAACTGAAACATTTGAATTGGGTTTCTTCACCACTGGAAACCCTGAGAAGTTCAGAGCTCAAACCACTCTAAGCAACTGATTTCCTTTAATAAAAGAGCTCTTTACTACTACTTCCTGAGAATGTACCACAGTTATTAAGAAGGGGAAGAGAGAGATTCAGATCATGCTGTTCTCCCATTCCATGTCAGCCCTGACTATAGTATTCAAGAGGCATTCTTAAGCTTAGCCAGGTGCCCAGTGAATGGCTTTCCTCTTCCACAAATCCATTCACAGGAGAACCCAGATGAGGGGGGGAAGACTTGCTAAACACTGAAAACTAAAAGCAGATTAAGACATTCTGTTTACTCCAAATATCTGTATTTACAGTAAACTCCAAATAGACTACATCTTTTGACAAGCTTGTCTTCATTTCAGTGGACTTGTAAGAAATACCTTGGAAATGACCTATAGGGTCTCATAATCCACAACTTAATATGCATTGGGTTTTAGCATATTATTACTAAGGAAATCCCAACATGGATTCACAGGTAGACAGTTGTTGTTTCTCATTTGATTAAAGTACTAGCTGTAGCATAAAAATGTTCTTGAAATAAGGTCAGTGGCTTACAGAGAAGCAGCTAGGATAGTATGAATTCAGGAGCAACAACACAGTTGATCGGTTTGACTGTATGCTTCCCCAAGAACAAACATTTGTTACGATTATCACTTGAATTATTCAAAAAAGACATACTTCCGTAAAGTGTTGTTGTTTTGGACCCTCTTGACTTCATCTTCCAGTTGTTGAATCCTTCTGAGGACGTACATGTGCTGCTGCAGTAAAACTCCCAACCAAAGTTCATCCCAAAGAACTGTAACTCTGCGCAGCTCAGCCACTAGCATCTGAACCTGTATAAAATAAATTAAGATTCACTTACTTTTAAGAGTACTAGTATTAAGACTTATTTTTGTAACTGAACAACTTGGAAAAAAGATGACAGCCTAAGAGCAAAGATGCACCAAACTTCCAGTAGGTCTACTCACAAGACTTACAAATTACGTATTTTGTGGTTCAAATAAGAGCACAAGTAGCACACGTTTGGATTATTTACCTGCAATACCATTGTTGGATTTGCAGCAGAGAGTTTCTCCACAATTTTGCTGTAACAATCTTGCATCATTGCTTGATCTTCATTTAATCCAACTTTTGTGTCATCTTTACTACTTTCTTGAGAAGCTGGGGGGCTCCCTCCATCACATTCACCACCCAACAGTTCTTCTCCTTGAATATTACCTAGCAAAGTAGGGATGGCAGAAGGCAGCTTGTTTCCTAAATTAAAAACAGATGTTAAAATATTAGCTACACTGTTCTGGCCTTGAAAGATACATCACTCAATACTTCGTTTAGCATCAGGTCCCCATATTACATTAAGTACTGGCAAAGTCTATGATGATAAAATTGAAAAAACTGACTCATTTGCCAAACTGGTAGATCAAATTAAAGGTATCAGCGAGGTCCCATAATAAAAATATTCATAAGATAGAAAGTATCAGAGTTACTGAAAAAAAAACCAAACCCCTCAGTATCACTTTAGATAATATATTTTTATATACTGGATAAAGTGTATTTGTACATTTATTTTTTCCTCCATACCTGAAGTCTGGGATTCACTGCTAAGTGAAATGGTACCCACTATTGCAGGATATAGTATGAGATGAGGAGAATCTTGAGCCACTCGACACAGTAAGTTGCAAATACTCTGACGAACATACACTTCTGGGTGATTCAGGCGGGAGAAAAGCTGAGGTATAATACCTTCATAAACAGGAAAAGAAAGTGTGCCAATTCATTTCATTTCACTTCAAATGATACAGAATTTTATTTTATTTTATTTTTAAAAGCATACTGGTTTTGCATCAGGAGAATGCAAATGTCTAGTTTCCCAATAAAAACTTCTTTTAAATAACTGTCTTTCACAGTACAGGCAATAGCTTATTTTCTTCTACTATTCAAATACAGATAACATCAGATGCAATATATAAACCCTTTAGTCAAGCACTTGGAATTTAGTTTTGCATATTGTATCTGTTATATCACTTTTCAAAAATAAGAAGAGTCACATTAATAGTTCTTGAAGTCAGCATAGCTGGATGTTTCAAAAGAAAAGTACAATTTAGCAATTGTTGGCCTCCTCTTCTGCTGCCTTCCACACTTTAACTCAATAACCTTTTGTGGGAAAGTCCCTGAGCAACCAGAACCAGTACTGTAGTGACAAACAGCTACTTCTGAGACATCTGGCTTTAGCCACACATCTTTCTCTAACTGCATTTCAAACTGTAGCTAGGAAAAAAACCCACCCCATTTGTTTATTAAGGTGGTAATATAATGTACTACTTCACAAACTACACCTCCTCTCTCCTTTCAGTGTCTTAAGGCGGGGGAGGGAGGGGATCAGAATCTGTGCTACTTATCTATTTTAAGATCAGAATGCACAGCAGACTTGAACACCTTTAATGAAATTATTTAGTAAAAGACAGGCTCTCTTTCCGTCATGCTTAAATAAACATTTTATGAAAGTACAATGAATACTTTTCAGCTTGTATTTAGAGAAAATACGTCAAAATTAATTTTAACAACTATATAACATATACTCACCTCTCCAAGGAGCAGTAGGTGTAGTTTCTAGCCCATGCTCTAGATACTGTCTAAGTTCTCCAGCATGTTTCACAAGCAATCGTAACAGTCTCAGGGTTGCCATCACAATAACATCATCAGTGCTTTGCTCAGAAGTATTTCTTAAGTGCAGCCTGGGATCATCTTCATCAAGTGGAACCTTGAAAGAAAGAAATACTCCTCTAAGCTAAGTATTAGTTCATATCATCATTTAGAGAAGTTTGTAACTGGATTTCCTCATCAGCACAAACACTAACCTGACCAGCATTGAGTTTGAGGAAAGTAAAGTATGCACTGCAGGAGAGTTTATAGAGACTGAAGATTCTGTCTACAACTTTCCTCCACACTTTAATTAACCCTTCTGTTGCATTTTCATCAAGATCTGAAAGCCAGGGACAACTTGTTAATAACTGACGCCATATAACATCCACCATATCATCTTCTTCATTGTCTTCATTTTCAGTGATTTGTAGAGTCATGTCTTCATCCTAAATGCAAATAAAGAGAAAACAGATTTTATTAGGTCCTCCAACCATTTCTACAAGCAATATTAGTTCCTAATCCAGCTTTTGTCTAGGCAACTCATGCAACTGCATTACTTGATCATATTACCATAGTCCATAAAACAGGTACGTTACCACTTAGCTAACAGATGGTTTCTTAGAGAACTCTGGTATTGTCTGAATTTTAAGTTTAAAACATTTACAAGAGTTAATATGAATCACAAGTAGAGGAAAAATAAGGTTCACACTGAAGTTGAACATTTTTTGAGCAAGAAAATTTACACTTACTTGAATCCCAGCTGGACGACACACTGCCTGCCCAAGAATCCCATAGATTTTCTCTTTATCTTCCTCTGCAGCGTTGTCTGGAAGCAAGTTCTGAACCTCAGATTTTTCCCGGGGCAGCAGACGAACACCTTCTCCCTGACTGTAACATTTAATGAATTATTGATCCCCAATATATTAGTATTCATAGAGCTACTGAACCCATTACAACTGTATATGTAAAACTTCTTGAAGGAAGAAACCTTCATCCTTATCTCAGAATTAAACTTGCTTCTTTCTACAGAGGGCAAGTAATCAAGAGAATATTCAGTTTCCCATTCACATGCGACTTCGGACCAGAAAGAACAGTAATCATAAATATAAAGCTAGAGTTTACCTTAAGAAAACTAATTGTGCCGTATAAATTTAAACATTAGGATGAATTTACCTGGCGTTATCAACTACTTTCCGGCCCCATCTATAAGCCCAACTAGCCAGGGCTGCCCAAGACTTGGCTACTTCAGGTGCCTGTACTGAAGACAAGTGATACAGCTGTCCCAAGATGAAGTCAGGTTCTCCAACTCCAATATTTACTGTGATGGGAGAAATAGAACAATATACGTTATGATGCAACACCTACTTCTAATTTCATTAACATAGAACATAACACCAAAACATTTTAAGTATGTAATTTTTGGGGGGTCAAGTTAGTACCCAAGAGTGCAAAATTTTCCAAAATGCAATTATTTTTCAGTTCTGACACTGGCTGCAAAAGAAAGACCAGTTTTTCATTTGCTAACAACCACTGCCTATACTCTATTCTACAATTGCTTTCTCATTCACAGAAAGATGAAACTGAGGCAAGAAACTCATGACCTCCAAAAGAGCAAGATGTTTCAGAGAGCAGACTTTTATGAAGTACCTAGGGCAGTGTGTTTGTGTTTTATTTGTGTATATATTTTTCTTCACCATCAAGTCAGAAAGCACCTACTACTTAACATCCATTAACAGCTCTAAAATAATTCTGACTCTGCAAGAGAGAAACAAAGTTATTCATGAAATCCACGTTTAAGCAAAGGAAGAACTTTATCTTGACATTTGAAGAAATGCTGAAAATTGGCAATCAGAGTATATTTGTGGCAACAACAGAAGTGTTCAAATTAAGTATACATTAAAGATAACGAGAAAACCTAAGGTAACCGCTTTTCACACTTATCAGGGCCTTCAAAATATAAATCCTGTCAACACTTAATCTGAAAGATCTCTTTCAAACTTTAGCATATACAGAAGCTGAAAGCAGACAAAAGCATGACAAAATTCGATATCCTCCTCATAGAAAATAAACGCATTCCAGTTTCTTCTTCAGGCCACCATCACTTGAATGAGAAAAATGTGAAAGTAATATGAAATATCAATATTAAGGGTGTTCGGTTTTTTTAACTGCATATAGTTTACCTATTGCACAAAACACAGACTGTTTATACATGTATGAGGAAAACAAATACATGATTGATGGATCACTTAGTCTTTATCAATATAACTGGTGCTATCCCTCAGTGGAATCATCAGTAACTGATTTAACAAAAAAAAGAATAAGAAGGAGAACAAATCTACCTGTAGATTCACTTTCAATCCTAGGGTATTCTTCTTCTAGCGTATTAACAGCTGGGAGATCAATCAAATTATATATGTTTTTAGACAAGGTAGACAGACCAGTGTGATTCTGCTGCTGTCGAGCTCTATATACTTGTTTCAACTGTCCCGAAATCTCTTTCCATTCTGCTTGAATCCATTTAGCCAGTGTGAGAATAGATTTAGCAACTGCATATTCAGCTTTGGCAGATTTGCAAAAGGATATGGCACAAGAACTCAGCATTTCCATGGCATGTGTTGACTGACCTGCAATATCATCAAAAGCAGATCTTCAGTAGAGTGTTAACTTTATTCAAAACACTTCTTCTGAAATTCAGCATATTCAGATACAGCTTGTAACAATATATTTTTATAAAGAAAATTTTCTTTTGAAGTTAAAAATTACAAGTAAGAAAAGACTTGTGAAAACACTTTCAAACTGAGACAACAGCTAATAGGACGAAATCAGTTCCTAATGATACTGTCCTATTATGATTTCTTCAAGGCCAGGGGAATTAGCCTGGTTATAAGGACAAGAAGCTCAAGTATCTACAACATAATTAGCAAATACTCACCTGCTGTATATAACAATTTTGTTTTCTCAATATCAAGTTCAGGACCCCATTTTTCATCTATCTGACCCGGTGCAGACAATTTTTTAAAGTGCTGGACTAAGTCTTGTGCAGTGGTGGTTTTACCTAGCTGAACTTCACTGCACTGGGCAAGCAGTCGTGTAGCTAGGGCAATATTTCCTCGCTTCCGTGCAAATTTCGCTGCTGTTAAGCCCAGCTCCATTAGATGGCTTTTAATTGGGACTGTGGGTTCTGAAGAAGAAAGCAAGACATTGTAAACAAAATTATTAAACAAACAATAATTGCACCTGGGTTATACAGATAATTTCTGCCCAATGTATTCTGTACATGGCCATCAGTAAAAAAATCGCTCAGCTCTTTCGTATTTCCTAAAACCTCCTTCAAAAAGTTAGATGACTTCATTTCTACCTAGAATATTTATATGCCCCATCTGAAACAAAAAAATAAATCATATATCCATAAGATTATCTGCCGGGCAAAAGAGTGACTTTTTCACTATAAACATTCTTCTTAACTAAGAAATTTACTTGTCCCCTGATATAACTTCTTTTTCTCCTATTACCTCTTATCATATTGCACATTTAAATGGCTTTCATGACTGTTTTTAAAGACCCATTATTGATAGTGTTGAAGTGCTCAAAAGTGAAAGCATTTAAAGTATGAAGAGATGTGCAAGTAAAGTGCAATTCGAAGAATGAGTATAGAACTGCTAAGCATTTCAGAATAATTTTTTTAACACTGTCTATATTACAGTGGTAATTGAGACCCCTTGTTGTAAAGCAAGACAGCTAAATAACCAAAACTTAGCTTTTAAAAAGTAATTCATCTAAATAATAGGAAAAGACACAGCTGCTGCTTTCAGCAGAAGATTTAAGTTCAAATTCTGCATTTACCTTTCATAATACTAAAATGGGAGCTTATTTACCTTTAAGTTTTTCCATCAGTTGATTCTGGTACACTGTGTACCTCAGTGCATGCATCCATGGCCTTACATCATGCTGTTTACATGACCTCAAAGCATCATTGAAGAGAGGTATAAGACAGTCCTGAAGGCACAGAAGTTGTCTAGTTGTCATGACAGACATCTCCACTGAAATGTACTTTCATTTATTAAAACCAAAGACCATTTTAGTGCAGAGTAAACATTCTTATTTGTATTGGTAGCCACTCTAACATCAACTAATAAAACGCAAATGTTTTATGCAACTCTAGAAATGCATGCTTGATTTTGAGAACAAGACTAAGAATAGCTCAAAATCAAGCAGAATTGTTTTCTGAATAATGTGATTAGAAACTAGATCATCCATGCTAGTTGAAGTTTGACATTGAGTTTTTAATTGCTGAAGTGATTTTTTTTGATAAATATCTTAAAGTTACTTTTAAAGTAAACTACATGTGTGTGTTGTAGAAACAAGTGTTACAATGTATTTAGGGAAGAGCTATCAACACTTCTCTAAAAAGCAACTACCAATAAAACTTTAAAAATAAGTGTAATTGAAAGAGATGGTATATTTATAACTACAGAAAGAAGTCCAACTGAGATATAACCTTAAAAAAACTTGGGTCAAGGCACGTTAGAAAATTAAATGAAGTCTTTTTACAGTATGATTAACAATGGTCAAAACAATTAACATAAGTTCTATATTCAATACTTCATGACATGACATGAAGACATTACTCCAATTTAGGTTTTAAACACCCAGACACACCTCTGATGTCAGCCTGTTGGATACAGTGTTTTCCAAAGCAGAAGAACAATACAACTGAAGAGTGCTCAACACTGGTAAAGACTGAGACACAGTAAGTGTGGAAAGTCTTAAAGGTCCAATAGCGATTCGTGATGTTTGCTTTAAGTACTTAATAACATTTCTGAAATAAAATAATCAGAACAGTCATTTTTATTAGCTAGACTTTAAGAGTAAACAGTGGTATCAAAATTACTGAAGAAAAGGCAAATTCAACATCTTCAAAGAGATTATGAGAAAATCTTCCAATATCACGCACAAGTTACAGTATGATACTTTATTATTAACCTGACAAGCGGTACTTTATCAAAGAACTACAAAATCTCCAAGTTAAACATCATCTTATTTTTCCTCAATAAGCTTATAACTCACAACAGCTAAAACTGGTAGCAAACTACCATAGATGAAGAAGTACAAAGCAGAGTATGCTTTTCACAAAGTTAGGTTTAACAAACTAGAACAGCTTTTCACAGTATATTACATTCATTCATTCATTGCACATTTCAACTTACTCAGATATTGACTGCCACTTTTGCTCCTGTTCTATGTGGTTTACAGCTGTCGCCAGACATACTGAACTTCTCAAAAGCTGTACTTCAACTGCTTTTTGAAGTTCCCTTGGATCAGGACTTAGCATATTAGGAAGGAGCTTCTTCATGTCTACATGGAGATCAAACAATTGAAACCAACTAGAACTGCCAAATTTTAACAACTGTCACCATCTGAGAATGCATTTTTGAGAGCAAGGAAATTTGGAAAAAACACCTTTACAAATATATATATTATATATATGTATGTATGTATATATTCATATTAGAAATTTATGATAGATTACCTATAAACAAACACATTAACTCTAGAAAACACACTTGTATCAACATTTAGAATGACCACTGCAAATCATTTTGAAGCTTGTTTCATAAAGGTTATGGTAGTCCACTGAACACAGCAAACTCCATTCAGAAGTTACTGCATTCAGAAGTTTCAGTCTGTCATTTATAGAGACTGATATATGAAAAAAATTTTCTTTTGTATTTGAAGTAATGTTAACTTATGCATTTATACCTATTTTTTCTTTGGATCCCCCTGCAAGTAGGTTGATATTTTCTCCTGGTAATAATTCTAGTTGTTCAGTGCATTCAGTAAGTTGTCCAGACTCAAAGCTGCTCAAAGATCTGCAATTCAATGTTTATAGTTTTATTTTCACATTTCTTACTTCATTTTGGTTGCTAAATATCTTATACAGCAAAAAAGAAAGACTCAAGCCTAACTCAAAATCCTACAGAGCACTTAAGATTAATTCTAAGCAAAAATTCCAATTTTCACATAGATCAGTAAAAGGCAATAGTACTGCACCAAATGGATAAATTCAATACTGAACTGAAATGAAAAAACATCTCTCCAGCTATGAAGCTTTTCATATTATTATCACGCTACATGTAATACTCTTCTACCATACTCAGGAAGAAAAAGGTTGACTTTGGAAGAGTTTAAAAACTAACAAAGAACACCCCAAAACTTTCTTCCCACCTCTATGCACAGAAAAGTAAGTTTTGGAGCAGAATTTCATGAGGCCATGGTTTCAACTCTTCAGTTTACAATGACACCAAAATTCCAGATATACTGGAATGTTGTGCAGGTCATAGATAATACAAATTTATATTGCTTAACAGACTGAAGCAGCAAATTTAACTTTTTTTTTCATTGCTCTACATTAGGAAATAATTTGGGCATTATATACTTTTACAGAACTACACAAAAAAAGGCACTGAAAGGTTAAGAGGCTTGATGGCTCAGAATACTGAAGACTTAAAGGTTCAATATTCTTGTTACTATCCACTGAAGAGGGAATTACCTAAGTCTATGCATTAGAAAAGAAAAGAAAAAAATTCAGCATGTGAAAACTCCCCTTTCTGCTGAATTATTTTGATCCTCATTACTACAGAGAGTCTCTTCTCAGCCTGCTCAGGAGCAGCAGAGTCAAAGTGCTGTGCAACCTCAGGGTTTTTTCTGATTGTATAGTATCTTACTTCCAATAATTATCTGGATGAAAACCAACTCAAACCAGCCAAAACAACCAGACCTCTGCAATAGTACAGCAAGCGCTTATGATGTTTATCAGAAGTATGGTGGGTTTAGTTTACAAAACCATGAACATTCAGTAATGACACACTTTCACATACATGACAAGCACTCACTCTCCTAATGTATTAGCTGCACAGCACTCTGAGTTACTGCAGCAAGAAAAAGGATCGCCCCTTTCTGACAGAAGTAGTCACCTTTTTGGACCTGCAAGATTTTATTTCAAAGCTTCCTTCTATGCTTTTATTTTCAAGTCAAGAAATTTCAGCCAAAACGATTTTACGATGTTTACCACAATAGTACAGGAATGGAAAGTAATCAAGTTGTCAAATGAAACGGAAAGGACCCTTAAACCTTGAAGGACTATTTCAGTATCATAAATATTTTTTCATTAATCAGACAAATATCAAGGGTTAGGAAATAAATGCACAAACTACAATTCTAAATTCCATTTTAAAAAACAATACAAAACAAAATTTAAGCAGCCATGACCACCTCCTTAATATACTTTTTACATTAGATTAATGAATTAAAGTATTTTTTAAGAACTGTACCACTGACAAGCATATTATTTTTTACTATTCAGTTGTGCGAAAGGATGCATCTTTCGCCAATATAAGCAGAACAAATTTGGTATCTTTTACATGCAATGAAAAGATGTTTTTCTTGAATACTAAGAAACCTCAGCAGTCAGAAAGCCACAGTAACTATTTAGAATGATGTTACCTCTTTACTTATGTGCATGGTTAGTAAATACCATGGCCAAGTTTTCTGTCTCCCAAGAACACAACTCCCTCCTTATCACACCTCTATTTCAATGACATCCAGTTTCTAAAATCCATAAAAACCTTAATATTTCAGTTCTAAGATACTGAACTCTAAGGTACTGTTGAATAAATTAATTATATCCTTACTTTATGTAGTTAAAATCTGCTTTCAGATTGATTGAGGTATTACTATTGCTTTTCTTCAAGTCATGGACCATATTTTGCCACTCCTGAACAGCAGACCAGTCAGCAATGGAAATGTAACATTCACATGCTTTGTTACCCAAGTAGTTTATAACTTCAGGTGAAGAGTCACTTGGCTTAGTCAGAACAGTTTTTCTAGTTTCTCCTGTGAAACAAAAAAATAGCATATATACTTAAATATATATTTATGCTTATATACTTTTAAATAGCAATTCTGTGACTCAAATGTAATTCCTATGTCTTTTGTCAAGAAAAACACTTAATTTAAAAAAAAAACCAAACAGTTACACAACATTTACAGTATTCTTCTTCCACTTGCACTTAAAAAAAAAAAAAAAAAAAGAACCTTTTCAAAGGAGGTTTTGGAAAAATTTAGTCCATATCTGTAAAGAAGCACCAAAACAGGAAAACAGAACTAAACTAGGAACAAAGAAGGTCCCTTCTCAAAGATGAAACAGAACACTGCAACAAAGTCTCAGTAGTTAAAAAACTGAATAACTAGTGCATTTATGATACCATTGTCATAAATACTAGGCCTTATGTTATGATGATCTAAAATAATTTAGAATTAAATTAGAAAGTTACAAAATATTTTAGCTATTAGTTTCATTCAGCTAGACCTCAGTACTGCAAACCCTCCTATCTACACAATACTGGTTTCAATGGCATTAAGCTGTCCAGTTTAACTGCAGACAGAAACAGGTTTTCAGATTTAAGAATTAGACACTATCATTACCATGGCTATACCACTGAATGTTCTAATTTTATGTACATACAGTTACAAAATTGTATTTCTCTTAAAAAGAAAACAACAAATACTGACCATTCAAGGAATGCTTTGGGCTGGCATTATTCACACTGTTTGAATTGGCCAACTTCAGAACAGTTTTGTCAAAGCCTGTTATGCAGCAATCCACTCCTGTCATGGAGCACAGGTGCTCCTGGTATTCTGCAGTTGCTTTTTCAAACCTTAAATGGTTTAATATTTTAGTCAGCATTTTAGAGAACCAGTTTTCTTTTTTGCTAAATAGACTGTATTTTAAACATTTCTTTATCACAATACTCAAAAAGTTCACGTCACCTTCAGCAAAAGAAAGGGATTAACACAGAATACAAATACAAAAATACCGGCTGAATTTCCAGGTTATAGCACAGTATAAAAGCTTTTCCATTCAGGTTTTAATGCCAACTTCAAGCCAAGTACACTGAAGGAGATAAATGAATCTTATATTTGAATGTCACACTTTTTCCTGAATGAGTAAAGCTGAATACTGATTAACTACATATCATTTAACAGAGGCTTGTAAAACTGGGTCTAAGGCAACAATTAACACCTTGAACTTGACGTTTCTGAGAAATTTTTCATGTATTACAAAGCTGCACATTATTTTAAGGAATTTTACAAAAATGGGAAAAAGATAGTTATAAATATAAAACCTCATTTTTTTGTTTTGTTTGGGGATTTTTACATGGCAGGTAAATAATGAAAGGTGTCCCTTTTCATTTCATACAGAAGAAAGGATGCATTCCTCTAAGGAGATGAAAACACCAAAATGAAGGCATACCCTATGTGGAACATTGACCCACTTATTTGTATCTGCAGACACAGATTCTACTTCAATAGACATAGAAGCCACTTTTTCAAAGCTGAACTAAAACTGCAACGCATCTCCCTCGGAGTCCCTCTCTTGGCAAACTGTGGCAGGTAATCGGATCACGCCATTGGTCAGAAACTTCATTAGAAAGTATTTAAATTAATAATATTTTGCAATGGAAAAATCATATACAATATGAAAATAGTATTGCTGTGTACAAAAAATAAATTAAAAAAAGCTTAGGAACACCATTTATATTCAAATCCTAGTAATTTAGTTAAAGCTAAAGGTTAAAATATCTAGAACAGCTGGATGCATTAGGTATCTCCGAAAGACAAAATTACTTTGACATGGAAATTAGATCAGTAGCTTTGATTCACACCACAATTTAAAAGATTCAGAAGTAGAACTATACATAAGAAGGAAAAAATGTCCAAGTTTGTAACATCCAGTTATCTGAGAAAACTTACCGCCCTTCTGCTTGTTGAGCTACAGAATTGATCCAGGCAAGACTCTTCCCAACTACAGCAGAAGACCAGACAGCAATACCCTGAATAGCTTCAGGACAGTGAAGCTCACATAATGCTTCTACCAGCATCATAATTGTCACTTCCAATTCATTTCCCTAAAACCAAACCAAATGCTTTATTTAACAAATCTCTTATTTTGTAAGAGCTATATACATGTTTAAATACTTGGAAATGGTAAAGTAGTATTTCATTATATGCATCTACAAATGAAGTGCTATGCATATCCATCCATTACACTGCTTTGGAAAAGCAGGGGAGCTAAGGGAAGAGTATATGCTGTCAATCCACAACCTGAATGTCAAGTTAGCAATCACTATGTGATGGTCTATACCTATGCAAGTATGAGAATTCATAAAGAATTCAGGAAGTAGTAAATACCTATCAAACCTCCTTCGTTAAAATATTTAAGCAAATCAAGTCATGTACTGATGAAACTATTTAACCTGTTCGAGATGGCTTAACCACTTTATCCACTCATCCCACCCCTGCACTTATCTGCTAGTTACTTAGAGAGGAAGGACACCCTCATGATACATCCCTCTCCTGCTCAAACCCACAGGCAAAGACACTACACTACCACAAGCTCCGGAAGGCCTCATGCTAATACAACATAAGTTTCATAAGATTTAAGCAATACCTTCTGCTTAAAAAGAAATTGCTCAATTCAAACCGTGAAAAAACAATAGCATTCGTCTGTGTATAGTATTTGACCACATGTATACAGCACATCCTAACTTCCAACGTACAGTACCACTTATCCACAAAAGTCTGTCAATACAGAAGTATGAGTTTAAAATGTGGCTTTAAATAACACAATCTTTTACAGACCAGTTGGTTTAATAACTACTGATTGCCTTAGCTTAGTTCTTTTTAGAATATTGTGGGAATATTTTTGCAATAGTCCACAGAGTTTGAAAAGAGAGTACCTGAGAGATACTATTATTAGTTTTCATTTCTGTGAGTAAATCAAAACCATGCCTGACTGTCACAGCAGGCTGGCCAGCCAGCAATCCAACTCTCATGATGGAAAGTCTAATCCGCGTTAGCCAATCTTGGCATGTCTGACGATTAGTATAAAAGAATGTCCTGATAACCTTTAAAGACAGAAAGGGTAGGTTTTACAATACTGTTCTTCTGTATGAATCATAACAGTTACATTAAGTACTTAACCTTTATAACAATCAAAGTCAGGGCAGGTTTCTTTTCTCCAGTTGATTTTTCAATCAAGAGATGAAGAAACAGGTAAAATTTTGCATCTTTAATTTTATTAATGCAGATGGTCTGAAATCATGCATAGCACACAACTGGCCAGGCATACTGGCAAGCTAAAAATCTTGAAATGAACTGACTATAAATTATATATTACTGTCATTTCAAAGTCTGGTAATTAAACTGCTTATTTCAACAGTGAAGAATGTTTCGCAGTTAGAACTACACAAAAGTTTATAAATAATTTATATATATATATGTTTATAAATAATTATTGTACTCCTCAAAAAGCAATTTAAAGCCTCAAATAATTGTGTTACTTTATAACAGGACTGCTGACAGTCTACAAATAAGTGACTGCTACAAATTAGAGGTACTACAGACTTGCTTGATTTGTACCACTATATGCACTGGTAGTCCAGAAATAAATCCTGTTTTCACACGTTCTCTAGGAACAAGCCAAAGTCAAAGCCAGATGAATTAAGAGTCTCATACTTTGTTTGAGAAGTTCTTCTGAAGTTCCGTGGTTAAGATCTGAACAACCCCAAAAACACTGTTCATTCAATAGACTGCTTCAAGTAACATCAGCACTCTAAGACAGACAAACCTTGGGTGGAGAGGTAAGGGCATTGGCACATCCTTCGTAAGCATTGTACATCAATTTTTCCAAGTTCTCCAGATACTGTAGAAGGAGAACAAGCCTAAGCTGGTTGCTACTGTGTCCTTCATCATTGTCTGCAGTAGTCCACTGGCTAACATCTTGGTCAGGGTTTAATGTATGGGCTGCAAGACTCCTAATAATACCTACACATTTTACCAAAACATGGGGAAAAAAAAGTTACCAGACAGTATTTTATTTAAATGTGTCAAGATATAGCAATGCTAAAGTAAAATCTCTCAAAAGTTAATAGCAATTATGCAACCGCTCTTCTGCCATTGCATTTCTTGATGTGTCAAAAACATGCTAAAAATCCATCATCACTGAAAAATAAAGCCATTGTGCTTCTTGCCTTGGACATGAAGTTCTTAGCTGCACAATCTTACCAAAAAAATCCCATGAAAGTAAACTATATTTTTTGCATTACCTTCAATTGTTTGAAATGTATCTTGGGCTCTACCCAGAGGAGTTCGTAACTTCGAAAGAACAGTAAACTGAGCTGCTTCCCAAACAGCCCATTGCCAAAGAACAGCATCAGTCTTCAACAGATTACGAGGGATGGTTGGTTGATCTCTCTTATCTAGTCTTTGACAGCTATAAAATAATCTTTCTAACCAATTATCCTTCCTGAAAGAAAATATCAGTACGTTAACACAAGTTCATGTGGTAACAAGTTTATACTGCACACACTTCAGCTTCCTATTGCTCTCAAACAAATCTCTCATGATTATGTCCAAGCAGCAATGTACATAGGCAAATATGCAAAAAGGTGTGTATTTGAAGACTTTTATAAATACTTAGAGAAGTAATTGAAGGTAAAGCAATGTAGTTTCTAAAGATAATTACAAATTTTAAACTAAATACAGCTTGGAATTTTTTTACTATAAGTTCAACATCCATGGATTTCAGTTTTAAAAGTAAGTTCTTACCCAGTTCGGTGAGAGTTTCCATACAAAATAAAACTAATGACATCAGAGAAATCCTGCGGGTGGAATGTATTACTTGGAGCTTTGCTCATATGACTTCTTATAGCCAAAGAAATTTCTTGTATTTCTGTGTGGGTACGGTTACTGCAGGAAGAGGGGGTGAAAAAACAACCCATGCTATAATGTACTTGAATAAATGAAAAAAAGTTGTGCAAAAGAGTTACATACACACACACACACATATATATGTGCGCACAATGACTGGAAATAAGTATACTCTTTGATATTAAGACAAAGTGTTTTAAAAGTTCAGGTCTGAGACAAATTGCAGGACATAATATTGCTGAAGCTCTGGATAACATGGACCTTACCAGTATGCATATTTGCTGCAAGAAGTGCTGCATAGCTTATCAAATTTGTTAATTACTCTGTGTACTACCTACTGTTCTTAAACCTGTAACAAAGTAGAAGAGATAGCAAGACACTTCATCCTTCGTGATCTTAAATTAAGACACTATGATGACATTCAACCGGCATTATTTTTCAGATAAGTGTCATTGAAGAAAGAAATTAAACCATTGTCTATATTGAAGTTAATCTGAACAACTTACCTCAACACGACATCTAAAGGAATTGACTTCAGAAGTTTTCCAAAAGTTTGTCTTACACGAGCACCACTATGTACTAGTTGAACACGACACACATCAACACACCTGCATCACCAAAAAGGAAAAAAGGGTGGTAACATTTCTATTAACAGCATAATTCAAATAATATACAGAATTCTGTGCAAGTACCTTTGTAAAAGGTCATCTGGGAGGGAGGAAGACAGGGCATGTAGGCTACTACATGCTTGAAGACAAATGTTCACATCTTCCAGAAGGGCTGAATTAAGGAGTTGAAAGAAAAAAAAAAAAGTTATTCTTGCTAGAATTAGATAATTTATGCATTACTCTGGTTGTGGCAGAACATCTAAAGACATTTTTACAGCATAGCTTGTAGAAGGAGACAATGGCTTTAAGCAATACTTTTCTTTTGATTTCATTGACTGGTTTTACTATAACAAGTAAATGCTTAGTAACAAAAAGTCAGTTGTGCTACATGTTACTTATGGGCCTCTTCTGATGGCTGAGAGATTAATCCTTCTACGGTCTCCATACATTAGCATTATGCACAACATATTTCAATAAGAAAAAAAAAATCTAAGGTACCTGGCCTTGGGAAGTTACTGCTCTTGCTAGTATTATGCTACTAAAAGCATCTGTTCCTATATTTCTATTTCCAGGTTTTGAAATCCAAAACAATACATCACATTATGGAGTGGTTTCACTGCTTTTGATAAAATAAAATGCAACCTTACAAGTAAGATTTGGCACATCACTTAGATTTTTGGTAGATCAATTTCACAATCACAAATTATTATTTTAAGAAGATTAATTGTTTGCATAAGTAATAGGTAGGGATCCATTTGAGAAAAATTATAGAAGGCAAGTGTAAGTTTTTGCACAATACAAACCAGAAGCATCCTTTTAAGTAAATGAAACAAGTACAACTGCATCTATCAGTGGTATATGACATGGTCACTTATATACTTAATTATGCCACGTAAAAGACAGTTAAGTAAAAATACACGATATCTTACTGTTTGCTAAAAGTCCTTTACAAAACTTATGAAAAGATGGGAGAGAAAATAACGGTGCATATGTTTCTGATTTTTTCATCAGAACAGCCACTTCCAAAGCCCATGTCATAAGTAGTTTCCTTCAAAAAACCAAAAGTATTAGTCAATCTATACAGTTACAGAAAGATATCTTTCAATATAACTTTAACTATTTTATGTTACAGATGAGGATTATACCATAACTCATATTTTTTAAACAAAAGGGTTTGTAACATTAAAAACATCCCTAGCTTTCACAGCATTTTGGTAATACAGGATTGTAACTATTGTAAAAGGGTACTTTCAGTGAGTAAAAACTCAGTAAAGTTTGATAGCTCTGTTTTTACTGTATAGATCTTACAATGGTTTCAATTTTTCTAGTTTTCATGCATAAAAATAAGCAGCTACTTTTTCTACAGGTATTTCATTATTAATGTTTCAAAAAAACCAAATACTTGACCGGTTAAATTTACCCCAAGTTTTACAGATTAAAATTATCCTGGATTCTGAATTAAGGCATTCTACTGGAAACAAAAAAAGTCTCCCAATTAATAAGAAAACGTTAGTTACCTAGTATCTTGAGTAAGGTTATCCTTCTTAAGCAGTAGCCCCAAAAGGTTTAGTATGATTGAGAAATGTTTTTTTGTTGCTGTGGTTACAGTACTTATAACTGCTCCATCAAACAGAGAAGGAGAGGAAGAACTGAGGCTACTGGATATGAAATGGTCATGCCTGAAAAGGCAAGGAAAAACATAAAATATAAAACCAACCCAAAATTAGGGATACTTCCTTGAAGTATGCAGGAGGGGGGAAAAAACAACAACAACCACCCACCCACCCCAAAATAAACAAACAAAAAACCCAACCAAACCCAACCAAAAAACCCAGCAGCAAAAGTTAATGTACACCCACACAGTAACCACATTATGTCAAAACCGAAGTATTTTGATCCCTGGCCTAAAAGAACAAAGCTACAATTTTACATCAGTCCATGCAGCCCAGTAACCTGGTTTCAACTGTGGCTGGTATCAAATGCTTAGTGAAAAATCACCAAAACAAAGAAATGTACAGAGTAACAGTTAAACTAGTATATTCCCTTACTTTGACAACGTTTTGTAGTAATAAGGTCCAAAATGCGTTTAAATCTGTTCTTTACATTTCATTACCTCACCTAGATCTCACAGTAAGCAAAATAGTAAATAACCTTTCCTTATTTACTTTCAGTAGAATTCTCACTCAGTTATTTCTATTCAAACACAAGACTTCTAATCTGCCTTTGAATAAAATGCCAAATTTTAAGACAGGATATGCTTTCTTGGCAGACATACAGACTCCCTGCAATTAATGAGAGTAAAAACTGATTAGGGAAGTTTAGGCAAAAGTTTAATTGTAATAGCCTATTTAAATTCATCCCTCCAACAATATATTCTATTCAGATCAGTCCATCCTAGTCTTCTTAAAATACTGATTAATTATTAATCTTCATACCTGGAACAGTGCGAATATAGCGTATAGAGTACTGCATACTGGACAGCAGGAAAATGAACTGCTATGTCACCATGAACAATCATCAGATTTTTACTCAGTAGTGCAAACACAGTCGGCGAAAGGGCCCACATCTATAAAACAATTGCAACACAAGCAAAGAAACTTAATAAATAGGATCTATTTTTAAGTTGTAGATTCCATACCATTAATTATTGTTTTGCTTCTTCCCAAGGGAAATAATTTAACTCTATTAATTTTCTGACCTTAATTACAACTATTTTCTTTCCCCTTTTTAAACCACCTGTTAAAAGTAGTTTATGTTTTTATTTGGAAAGATCTAGAGCAAGTGTTTTCACATGACTGATATACTACCAGAGGACCCACTAAAACTGCTTTTATTTGTCTTGATTTTCAGAAAGAATTACTATGATGATCTTAGAATCAATCCATGAATAACCCTGATAAGATGCTCTTTCCTAGAAACTGCTTTTCATTATGCACCAACTAGAGATATAATCCACCCATTCTGTTTCCCCTAAGTTTTAATACTGGAAGTTTTTCTATAATGTAAGTTAGGAAACAAATGTTATAATTTTAATTATACATATGTGCACTACTGGTGAAATACATTATGGTATATTTTAAGTAAGTAAAACGTGTTCTTACATTTATTGCACAAATTTTATCTGTAGAGTTTTTACTCACCCCAATTAGTGAGTTCTTAGCATTTCCAATAGTACTTAGAGCACTGAGGTCAAATATAACAACAAACTTTGCATTATCCACGTTGAATATACGCTTCTTGAAAGAGTCATGCTGGATTTCAGAACAGGCCTCAGGAAGATGTAAGCTATAGAGAAGACTATTTAGAGCACAGGTCATTTCTCCTAGAATCAACCTGTAAGCAGTCTCCAAAACAGGAATGTTCTTCAGGCTCAATACGGCTTGGTATACAGCATGGGCTGCTGCAACAACCTTGAGAATATAAAATAATTACAGTAATAATTGATTAGCATGAAATCATAAGATATATTAGTCACCAATGTAGAATTTAACATTATGCTTCTTTATCTACAAATAGCCTAGTCTGATACACATACCTATCTTCAGTTTTCTGTAATTAAGTACTACTTACTTACAGAATCTATTGATTACTTTCTGGATCATCCACATAACACTCTGAGTATGAAAGCCACATCAACTAAGGACTTTTCTATCTGGTATGATGACCAACTTACCAATTCCTTATCAAATCTAAAAGCCAAAACCGAGAACTAGGTACATCTGCCTTTTCAGAAGTTTCACAGATACATAGTTAGGGGAAAAAAAAAAAAAAAAAAAAAACCCAAAAACAACCAAAAAAAACCCAAAAAAAAAAACGAAAAAAAACCCAAAAACAACCAAAAAAAACCCAAAAAAAACCCACCTATCAGATTAACAAAGTTTTATAGCTTAATAAATATATTCTAGGAGATGCATGAAGGCTGTTGTGATACACCTGTAAAAGTCACTTACTCTTACCTCTTTCTCCTTATGATAACGAAGAACAAGTAGCTTAGACTCTGGTATAAATAATTTCTCTACAAATGACGATGGTAATTTTGTATTTATTTGTTCAACAATCTGGGGATAGAAAGCAAAGTGATAAATACCTTTAACTACCTGAATTAATTTTTATTAGAATAGATTATTAAAGTTTAATTAAAATGATGGTTGTCTAGCTTGCATACACTATATCTACGAAAAAAGCTTCCCAGCAATGCAAATATTTTGTATTTGCTTTCCCAAATTCACATTCAGAGAATTAGTTATTTTCAGGCTTTAGTAGCACAGCTGAGAGAGAAAGTTGCATAATTAATTTAGATCAATGTGGGTTTACAAGTTTGTGGCCTACACATTAAGAGCTATGTTTTGAAGAAGTCTGATTTCCCAGGTCATGGCATAAGTAGATAAATAAAACATACTAAGCACTAAGATTCTGAAATTCATCAGGTGGTGTTATCAACTGCAGAGGTCAGAGAATGGCACTTGTCCAACAGTCAAGCCAGACAGAGAAAGTAGAAAAAAAAAAAAACAAAACCAAAAAAACCCAAAAAAACCAACACACAAACATGAACACTCTGGCTAAAATTAAATGCCACTTTATCGACAAGCCAAATGCATAAACAAGTTAGCATCATAAGCTTTACAGAAAAGAATACAAGCATTTAGAAGAGGAATTTCTTGCTCGTGATCAAGAAGAGAAGAGTTTTAAATATTTATCCAATATACACACACAAAAAAAGCAAGGTTGCTTAGAAAATAGTATTTTTCCAGTGCGAAAACCGCAATAATAAAAATATGTACAAACCAGTGTCAACAGATTCAGGACTGAAATGATATAATCAGTGCCACAAGACTGACAACCTTCCATTTGATCTAATCCATATGTGATGACCATGTCGCAGTGTATGGTCATACTTGGATCTAGGCTGCCAAGTAAAACACCAACACACTCATTGGCAGCTGTAAGTACGGCTTCAGAAAAGAATACTTGGTTTGCTGCAGTCACACATCTCATTACTCTGTACAGAACCTGGAAAAATGGAAAACACACCTAAATTAAACTTCATTAAAAAGAGACAAGGACTGCATACTATTTAGTTATATTCATATCCACTTCATATCCTGTCCCATCACCTACTCTGCAGCTTAGTAAATTCTGTCAATAGAATATTCTGAATCATGCACATCATGGCATTACACTTCAGAAGTATAAGGAAAAACAAACCTTCAATTGCCTGGTTTCCTACTCAGTTAAAGGCCTACAAAGACCTAGAAAACCTAAACTCATTATTCAGAATTCTGTTCAGTTCCAACTGATGTCAACAGAGCTCCTCTTGTAAAAGACAGACTAGTTTTCTTGAGCTTTTGTCACAAGAATCCCCTGCAGATTAAGACACAAATTATATAACTGTCTTGGCTTTAATTGGGAAATCCATACACTTATTTATCTGAGAAGTTTTGTCCCTCACAGAACTACGTAAGGGCAAAAATTCCAGTTGCAGAGCTTACACAGCAACAAGATTTTGACTGCAGGTATTTTTATCTTTTTTTTTTTTTTTTAATCACTCACACCCTCTACAGTTCCTGTTAGAGAAGTATAGCAGCTACTTCGCATATTATATAATATTTATTCTGAGTTTACATCATTCTATACTATAGAACAAGAGGACTTTGCTATCAGATTTGATAGATACAATTTCAGCATGGATAAAACACCCTACATTTTATAAAATCTAACACATAATTTGAATTGGTTTTATAACATCATAGGAATCTGAATAAATGGTAACATTATGGCTACAAAGACAGATAACACAAGCATGAACCCACCTGCATGAAGCTAAAGTGCCTAAAAAACCCCTAGTTTCTCCTATGTAAGACTCCTATGTGCCACTACCACAACCTATGCCTTAATATTTAATAAAATTCTTGTAGTATATTTTCTCAAGAAAATACATTTGCTCAAAGCTGAGTGTATACATATTCATGTAAAATTCACAAAAACTAAATAAACTCAGCGAATAGCATCATTATATGGTGATATGTCAGCAACAAAGAACAACAAAAAGAAAAAATGGAATTCTTACATCAGTTACATATGCTTCTGTAATTGGTGGTCCTCTAATTGGGCTGAAGCGCTCCCCAATACTCCTCACCACAGTACTGAAAACGCGAAGAAGTGCAGCCAGTTTAGGAAGTGATACTGAAGGAGGAGGAATATCTTCATCTACTGATTCCCCAGAAGCCACATGGCTGAGGTCCTACAGCACAGAAGTTTTATATATCAGTACACACCATTAACAGTTATAATACATGCATAAAAGATCAAAATATGAGATTGAAAATACTTCATCTATCTATTTTCCAGACATATTATAGATACTATCCAATTACAGATATATTTACCCAGTATCTCTAACTTCACATACATACCAAGATGGGTTATAGGCACACAATGACAATGAGCAAGTCACAGAGCAGTAATAAGATGCTGCTCATTAAGTTAGCCACTGAAGCAGAGTACTCAGACTATATCTTGTAAATTAAAACAGAGGCTTATGACGTTCCTGGCCCCTGGAACATGATCATGCATATTGCTGCACTGTTACAACACTTGTCTGCACACTTTTACCACTCTCCCAAACAACTCCTGTCCACTAATTGGACTCAGGATGTTCGAGTGGCCATTCCCATCACACTGTTTACATGCAAGTACCTTGGTCTGGAGACCATGAGTTTACTAGCAGGCTACTTCATGCCAGCTGGCATCAGTGCCTGGGAACATTCCCAGAAGCACTGATCTCATTAGTATAGATATAGCCTTGGTCTACCCCCATTTAAAACTCTTCCGTGACTAAGAATACGCATGTTGTCCAGTTCAGCAGACAAGCTGATAAGCAGCGACTTACTGCACTGACTAATCACTTTTAACCGTGTACCTACAGTCACACAGCACAGGTTTCTGTGGGCTTGATGCTGTCAAAGAAGTCTGTGAATCCTAACTCAAAGCTGTACCATCAGCAACCTTGGTGTACATATAAGTACACTAATAAAATCAAATTAATTATTCTGCTCTGAGTGAAACAGATTATGCTGGAAGTACAATTTCACCTGGATCTCCACGTTAACATACATAATATAGCATAATGTAGTTACAAGAATATATACCTGTGAGCACATATACCTTAAGAAAAAGACAACACTCCCCCCCTCAAAACCAAAACTCTTCCTTTAATGACAGCATCAGATAAACTCTAAGCCCTCTTAACCTGTTAAGCAAAGGTTACAAAGTCAAAACAAAGTATGTTAAATTAATATACTTACATTTTCTATCGGTTTCTGCTGCATTATTTCCTGCACTATATAATGCGTTATTTTATTTTTTAAAAAGACAGATTTACCATTAATCTATGGAAGCATTAAGAATCCCTCTCCCCCCAGTAGTCACTAATTCTGAGAAACTCTGAAGCTGGACAATTAGAGAAAATACCAAGGAAAGACCATGAAATGCCTTCACTGCAGCTTTTTAAAAATGAAGGCATTCCTGTTTGGTTAGTTTGTTTTATTTTTATAACACCACGATATTCTCAATCAACAATGGCTGAAAGCCTGGCTATGATACATTTAAGTAGTTCATGAGGATTTGTGTAGAATTGTCATTGTACATGCCTTAAGCCTATTCCATAATTTGATCCTCTTTTCCCCAGGAAAACCATATAATTTTATTTTCTACAAATGCAATACATCCGTAAGAATCACAGCTGTGGATTTATTAAGAAATACGCAACAGTTAACTCTAGTATATACCATAAAGTCTTGTTTACCTCAGCATAAGCTTCCATATCTTCTAAAAACTGACCCAAGAGTGTGGTAGAAAAAGTAAGATCAGCCACCCAAAAGGGCTCCAAGCTCTGCAGCCATCCTGTATAAAAATACCAGGGCAATTAAAACAGGGGAACAAGGTAACATAGAGAAATTAAATTTTACTTGCATATTGCTGAGGTAGAAGTTGGTAAGGTAAGAGAAGGTCATCTGCATGAAAATTTTAACACAAACTGTTTTTAAAATAAACATAAATTTTATTTCCCTCTTTTGTGCAAATTCATTTTAAGGTTCAGTCCTGCCCCACAGCCATCAAACATTAAGGATAGAATCCAGGACTATGACACAGGAAACATAACAGACTCGCTGTGAATAACTCCAAGACAACTGCTATAGCTATAGGAAGAAGTTTCCCAATTTCTTGAATGCCAGTACAGTAACTTTACCACAAAGTTTTTCTAGGAGTACATAGGAAAAAATATATTCTTTCACATAGAATATATTAAGATCTATAAACATATTAAAATTTTTTTGAAAAGTTACACGAAACAATTGATGTTTAAATGTAGCCTGAATAAAGCATCCCATTTTTCCAGGTACAGCATAAAATGGCAAATGCGAATTTACTAAAAAAACTAGGAACAGTCTTTGTTATGTAACAGCAGTGTATTTTGGTTTTAAGTCAACTTCCATGTCAGTAGGACCAGAGTTGTATAAGTAAACCCACATCATCTGCAAGCCAGAGTGGACTGCATTAGTGACTCTTTGGCCAAACTTACCAGACACCTGTTGCGTCAATGAAGGTTTCTGAGTGTGATCTATATGCCACCCAACCAGTATGTCCACTGTGTCCTGGAAAGCCATTTTGAAAAAAGGTGAATTACCCAATTTGCTGCACCAATATTTCTATGCAAGAAAGAAAATACAGGGGACAAAGTAAGCTTACCCTAAAATTTGTGCTGAAAATGTGTGGGTAGCATCGGGACACCAGAAGGATGCACTTGACACATTTGCACAGCAACTCTGGTGTATCCACATTTTCTAGAATGGACTGCAGGCTGGTCATTACAAGCTAAAAAGTAAAGCAAAGCCACTAGACATTTCACTTCATTAAATCAACATGTGAAAAAGTTACCATATTAAGACATACTGAGATTTATTCAGTGTTGAACACGTTTTAGCAAACTATATTGATTCAAACAAGAGAACCAACTCAATACTCTTTCTGCAGGAAGGAAAAATGTAAAAAGCATCACATATACCGCACGAAAATAATCACTTCAAGTGAGCATTTGCCTGAAATATGGCAGACCCAGGCTCAAGGCTTGGGGATGCTGTTTTCTCTAATTATTTAGCCATGGAACAACTAGTTGTTCTAAGCTTCTGTTTCTCCTGCTGAAGCTTTTTGGCTCTGTAAAGTTAACGTTAAATTGGAGCACAGACGTGCCATAGTTGTTCTACACCCAAAATAACAGACCCTAAAACTTTAACCAGGGGACCAGATTTGCCTGCACACATCCTACTCCCTCTCAGATCTAATTACAATTCAAGTTAGAAATTGTAAATAGAAGGTAACACAAAACAATCAGGTTGGGGTTTGTGTACCATTCCACTTGAGCTCTCAACAAGATTCTTCCTCTTAGATCTGCAATACATACTAAAAAGTTGCATCAAAATACGTATCATCCTACAAAGACTTTACATTCCTTTCTAATGTAATCAGAATCAAAGAACTTCATTCAATCAGAAAGTTCTCTCCCAGTTGTAATTATGTGTATTTGGTAGTATGGCAAGGTTTTCATAGCTGGGGGGTTACAGGGGTGGCTTCTGAGAGAAGCTGCTGGAAGCTTCCCCCATGTCTGACAGAGCCAATACCAGCCAGCTACAAGACGGACCCACCACCGGCCAAGGCTGAGCCAATCAGTGATAGTGGTAGCACCTCTGGGATAACAGATTTAAGAAGGAAAAAAAGTTGTGGGAGACACAGAAACAGCAGCTGGAGACAGGAGTGAGAACATGTGAGAGAAACAGCCCTGCAGACCCCCAGGTCAGTGCAGAAGGAGGGGGAGGAGGTGCTCCAGGCGCCAGAGCAGAGATTCCCCTGCGGCCCGTGGTGAAGACCATGGTGAGGCAGGCTGTCCCCCTGCAGCCCACGGAGGTCCACGGTGGAGCAGATCTCCACCTGCAGCCCGGGGAGGACCCCACGCCGGAGCAGGGGGATGCCCGAAGGAGGCTGTGACCCCGTGGGAAGCCCGCACTGGAGCAGGCTCCTGGCAGGACCTGCGGACCCCTGGAGAGAGGAGCCCACGGAGCAGGTTTGCTGGCAGGACTTGTGACCCCGTGGGGGACCCACGCTGGAGTAGTCTGTGCCTGAAGGACTGCAGCCCGTGGGAAGGACCCACATTGGAGAAGTTCGTGGAGGACTGTCTCCCATGGGAGGGACCCCACGCTGGAGCAGGGGAAGAGTGATGAGTCCTGCCCCTGAGGAGGAAGGAGCGGCAGACACAACGTGTGATGAATTGACTGCAACCACCATTCCCCATCCCCCTGCGCCGCTGCAGGGGGGAGGTAGAGAAAATCAGGAGTAAAGTTAAGCCCAGGAAGAAGGGGGCGGGGGGGGGGGAAGGTGTTTTTAAGAATTGGTTTTATTTCTCATTATCCTACTCTGCTTTGATTGGTAATAAATTAAATTAATTTTCCCCAAGTCAAGTCTGTTTTGCCCATAAGGATAATTGGTTGAGTGATTTCTCCCTGTCCTTATCTCAACCCACGAACCCTTTGTTATATTTTTCTCTCCCCTCTCCAGCTGAGGGGGGAAGTGATAGAGCGGCATTGGTGGGCACATGGCATCCAGTCAGGGTCAACCCTCTACATTATATTTACTTATTCAGTCAACATAGCAGTACTTAATTGTTCATTTCAGTTTAAAAAGTTGATTCAAGCACTGCACTGAAAAAAATCATTAATAATCCTGTTTTAACTTGTAGTCTTACCTGCATTAAAGATGAAAAGGCTTTCTTTTCTCCTACAGTCTCTAGTGCTTTGTAGGTTGCACACAAATAAAGAAGTTTAACTTCATCTTTTGTGGATGAGCTGAATTTGCTAAAAATCCATTTAAAGATCTTCTCAGCCTCATAGCTCAGAGAAGCACAAAGAAGGCCAAGACAGCAAGCTCCTTCCTGTCTCAGTTCTTGAAGCAATTTGCTACTGTATTTTGGGGGAGAAAAAAGAAACATGCAATCTCCAGACATGAGAGCAGAACAGAACAAACCATGAACAAATTAAAACATTTTCTAAAGCAGAAAAATATGTGCACAAATCAAGCTGCTTCTCTCCTACTTAATGGCAGCAGTGATGAAGCTAAAATAAAAATTAATAATCTGAAAAATTCTATGGAATATTATTTCTATGGAATAAATAAACTTGAATAAAAGTATGCAATAAATAGGCTGCTCTACTTGCAACACACTATCCAAGAAAGAAAATTTTTAACATACAGCTGACTTTGGGTAATAAGACTGAACTAAACACCAGAAAGCCCCCACACACCCGAGTTCTCTCTACATATGCTCTTAGCTGGATGTAAATGAATTAGATCAGGTTGTAAAAAACTTAAGTTCAATTTGCAAGCTAAACAACCACAGCAGCACACAACTACACCCAGGTGATTAAACATAGCTGAGACAGACTCCATATTACCTACAACATAAAAGCCACACTTGTGCATTCAAATTCTCTCTATGTCAAGTGCACTCTACATAGTTTAACAGTATTGTTGATGTGCCTAAGAGTGTCTTCACTCTCCCCCAGTCCCATCCTGTTACTGCAGTGTGACACCCATGCAAAATTAGTGAATCCATTTCTTTCAACCTTTCCCCCCTCCATTCCATTTCTATACTGAAACCCAAACCTAACGCTGTCATTATTTTTCCTCTTTAAAGACTTCAAACTGCTTAGTTTTCCAGCTTACCTTTCATTGAGTACATCGTGAATGGCAGTCAGGATATTATCCAGTTGTTTAACTAGTACCTGTAAGATACATAAAAGGCACAAGCATAATGGTACAGTAACTTCTGCTAACTAGGTCCTGTTTACAACCACATTAAAAACACCACTGCCAATTCTGTTTGCTAATAGAATGCTATTATGCTTTCCATGGCCACTGCAGACTACGATGAACTATATTAAGCAATACTGCAATATTATCCTACATGTTATATTTCATATTTATTTACAGTAGCCACGAAAATACACTGGCAGCCTGCTATCAAGGTTTGTTCTAAGTTTAGTTTCTGCTGATAACATTACATCACAAATGTAAGACTCACCATACAGCTCATCAGTAGCATCTACCAAAGACCTAGTCTCCTATACCAATAGTGAATTGCATCAGCAGAATATTTAATACAATCTGAAGTATTAAAATTTCTTCTTAGGCAATCCTGACTTGCAGAGAAATGGATTATTATTTGGGGGGATGAAACATTATTGATGAACTACTGCTTCCCAGTAAACAGAACCAGAAATACTTGTTTTCCTAATATGCACTAAAAAATAACTGAGTTGCAAAATAATGCATTAGCTGCAACTGTATAAGCTATTTACAAGAAGTTTTCTTGATGTGTTAATAAAAAGGTTTGTCCTCTTTTCTTTATAAAGTTATTCATCTTTAACACAGTGAATGTTACCTAGTTTTTGTTGTTAAGTTTTGAGCAACATCACTCTTTTGGGGGTGGGGATGAGGGAAAGAGGACCACATGCTTGGCCCCTCAGAACTCACAAGGACATTTTAAAAATGTGCTGGTATCTGCAAAAGAGGCTACAAAAGAGACAGAAGGCATCTATACAATTTAGAAGCTGCAGCACGATGCCATTGTATGTCAATGCCACTGCCTAGTGACTTTTACTACTTTACCTTTGTTGAACACACATTTCAACCCTAAGAACGAAGAGAACTCTGTTAAACTACACTTAATAGTGTCAAGAACTGCAGGAGCTACTGCTAGGTTAAACACTGTCCATTATAAAGTTTTAGGCTTGACATCATGGATATCACTTGACATCTGATCTTGTTCTCATTAGCGAGCTGGGAGAAGTTTAAAGAAAAGTTTCTCAGTGACAAACTTTTAACATTCTGACCACTAACAAGTACAAAGTTTGCCACCCCTGAGTTAGATACTAGAATGGCAATTCCAATATGTTCTGAGATACCAACAAAACTAAATAAAATGCAGTTACAAAAATAACTGGGGAAAAAAAACATTGAGAATAATGGAAGTAATAAAAAACCCTACAGAATAATTCTGGAAAGCATTTACTCCCCAAACCCTTTTATTAACAAGGGTTTTGTTTGAGGAAAGCTGAAGTAGTAGCTAGGCTTGCACATGGTCTGCTTATACCTAGGTGCATAGAATAGAAAAGTCTCAATGTTTAAGTGTCATACCTTTTGGAAAAGAGCACAATTACCACTGGTTAATTAATATATAATGAGAGAATGAACCAACTTCTTATAAATTTGGATAGACACATAACCCACAACTGAAATATCACAGCACTGCCTGTAAATGAGTGTCAGGGTATTAAACCACCACTTCCTGCTTTTTCAATACTTGGAGAACTCCCAAGCTCTCCAAAACAGTGGGAGAGATGTGTCAGACAAAATACTCCTAATACTTCACTTCAAAATAAGTAATATTAAAAAGGTATACCCACAGTGGGATAGGCCGCCCTACCCCAATCCTTGAGAAACACTTGAGGATATTAGACAGTTCAACAACCTATTAAAAAACCCAAAGATGTAATGAAAACAAAGACATACTGTGTTCTCTTCCCATAAAAGGGAATCCACATACAAAGGTGTTTAGCTAGAAAGCTGAGTAACTCTAAGATATGCTGATATTTATACAGTCTTGTGAACAGCTCACTTTTAATTTAAACTACAGAAACAGTTCTTGAACAAGACAACAACATGTTTTACTTCCTTTTTCCTCTATTTCCTTGCTGAAGGATCCAGAGGATATTGTTAAGACCAGTGAAACAAAAACCCAAATGCATGCCATATTTATTCCTACAGCTCACAGATTCAGTAGTTTGCTTTAAGGCAATACATCATAAGTAATCAAGCAATAAAAAATTTCCTGAATGCCAGAAAAAGGACAGGCAATCCAGGAATACACTTTCCCTTCACATGGAAGGAAATTCCTTGTATGTAAGATATTCCTTGCAGATATATCCCAATACTCAGATTTTTAATAAGACAGTTTTATAAAACGAGAAATACTCTGGTGCTATGGAAAAAGTAAAAATTACTAACCAGTTTGTTTTCTGGTTGCTGAATGAATTCTTTCAATTGCTTTACAGTAGCCAGTCTTCGGTCTCTGTCGTCTTCCCGAGTAATCCTCCGAAGAAGATTTGACAGTCGAGACTCGTCAGAATAAGACAACGATCGCTCTGAAAAAAGAAAAGGCAATTATTTCTTTTCTCTACAGCATTTGATCAATAATATCTGTATTGGCTGAAATGTGTATTTGTGGACTCAATAAGTCATAATAGTAATTTGAGAAAAAAGTGAAAAAAAATAATCCTGATTTGTTTGAAAGCTAACATGAGGAAAATGAAATGTAAAATGTAATTTAACTACCAAAATATTTCATTTCTTCCAGTGGACAGCCCAGTACCTGGGTAGAACTCATTCAGAACTAAGCAGAACTGTTTTACTTCTACACAAAAACCTGGATTTAGTTCCCTTCTACATAAATTGAACTAAAAAAAGGGGTGTGGTAAGGTTAAATCAGACTTCTGACTGAATATATAAACAAAAATAATTCAACAAATACTTCAAGTAAACCTTGTGGAAAAAAAAAAAGCTGCTTCTTGTAGCAAAGAACCAGATTTAAGCTCAAGCAACTACCAAGAAACAAGATTTTCTCTATCATTTTGGCACAAGAAGAAAAATTATGAGTAGTCCTCTGATAGCTAGCAGGGTTCTGCTTTGAAAAGGAAGAGAGATATACTTTTCCTCTATTGAGGAACAAAAGTAAACACTGTGCAGAGGTACAGTGGCTATTGATTAAAGTGGACCATAATACAGGAGAATTAGCATCTTCCCAAGAAAACATTTAATTTAAGTTGACCAATAGCACTATTGATACCAGTGAAGGTCACAACTCAGTTTACCTGATTTAGGTACAAATTACAATGAATTCATATGAAGAATTCATTTCCTTCACTTGCAAAAAGTAAACAAAGTTTCTTTTGAAAAGTTTAACATTAGATGTCTCATGGTGATGAAAGTTAGAGGATTTGTGGAATCCTCACGGAATGATGAGGTTTTCTTAGTCACCATGACTCTTATAAGAACACCCAAGACAACTACAGACAGCTTTTTTCTCTAGTATGTTACGTATCAGTCATCTGATGGGAGCAGCCGTAAAGGCAACCTGGTTATAATGGGAAGGTTGTAATGGAAAAATACTGACAGAAGATGCATACTAGCCTGTGAACTGCTAGCCTGAGAACCCAGCCTGGGAACCTGGAGCATTCTTGAAGGGCAGCTGGGTACCTAAGAACCTGAGACATCCCAAGATACCTTTGATAAGCGCAAAACCAAGAAACTGCAACAACAAACTTATTGTCTGGAAAGGTGAAAAATAGACTGTAATAGTGGAAAACATCCTGGGAAAGCTATTGTCTGCTCCAGCAGGAAAAACTGACTGGGAAAGCAAACATTGGTCAGAAAATAGAAGACAGAATCATCTATTGGCTGTTCCAGATGAAAAACAGTAGTTAGTAAAAGCTACTGGTGGCTCCAGGTGGTTGCATCCTACACTCCCTTACATCTCTAACAATATAAAAATAACTTGCTTTCTACCCAAAATGGAGCTTCTCTATGAAAGCTCCCCCTGCAAAGAGACTTGGCTACGTGAGACCTCCTGGACAGATCGGACCCTCACTGGGGACACCTGACTGACTTCAGGCTCCAAGACGCAGATCATCTTTGAAGTGGGACTTTGTCTGTCTTCAGTTGGCCTCACTCCTGGGAGAAGTTTGCCAAGTGCTGTACCAGTAACATTTTGAATAGTATATACAGGTGTGCATACAAGTAATTAATCAGAAGTATATACTTGCTTTACTAGTGGTAATTTGTAGTAACTTGTAATAAAGAAATGCAAGAAACAAAAACCTTCCTGTCCTTGTGTATCACAGAATCCTATGAACCCACCCACAGGCCAGTAACTCTTATAGATCATGACATCACCTACAGAAGAGCATGTCTTCCGTATTATAGTCATGAAGAATATTCTCAACCTTATTTTCATGTCTTTATTTTTTTGAATTTTAAGAGAGTATGAATAAAATGGGCTTTGATAAACTGATGTCTGGCAAGAAACAGATTAAGTAATTAATTTTGAAGACACCTGAAATTCTGAAGGATTAGGCAGGCTTAGCAAACATTAAAATAGCAATAAGAGTCTGAAGGATCAAATCTACATTTTGTTCCTAGCTAGCACAATACACAAGACATGTTGAGATGTTATCTGACAGGCATGAAGAGGACTTGTTTTAACATGTTACTGATTTTACAAAAGATTAAGGCATACATGTCCATTTTGGAAGAATTAAGATTCTTTTCCCTTGCTTTATCTGAAAACCACAGTCTTTAGTAGTAGACGAAAAGTCACATGTCTGGTGAGAAACATACAAGGAATCATGATCAGCAGAGACACCTTCTGAAGCATTATCTGAGCTCTTCCTGAGTGATGGTGTCAGGCTAATAACTACAATCCCTGCTAGATGATCACTTGCATCTGAAGATCTCCTTGTATTTTTGCCCAGAGTTGAGCTAGCAGCTGTAGTCCAAGGCTTGCCTGCCAATGGTCAGTACATAGCCAAACTTCAGAAAGATGGACCTAGCACAATTATCCACCCAAAAAATTTGATCAGCCCTAGAGAAGAAAGAAAAGGACTACTGGGAAGAATGCAGCCTGCCTGGGGGTGTACCACATCTACCATCTTCTTTAAAACCTGGGCAGTAGTAGAAGGTCACCAGATCAGGGGAAAAAAAAATTTTTTTTGCAAGTTCAAATGGAATAGTTTGGAAACAAAACATACACAAACAACAATGAAAGTTCTTTTAAAGCTTGGTTACAATGGAAATTAACACAGACTATGGTACACAAAATAAAAAGTGCAACTGCTATTCATGAATAACCCCACATGAAAACTCTTCTTCTAGAAAAGTACTGCATTCTACATTACTGAATGTATCTTGAAAGCTTAAGCTGAACCAAATCTACACACATTTATTTCACTATTAGACTGCCTACATACGAAGCCTCTCAAAACAGCAATTTGAATCTGTCCTCGAATAATTCAATGCATTGGCCACCCCATAATACAGTCCTTTCCAAGACAACAGATGTGCCTCATGAGAAAGAGAAAAGTCTATTCTACAATATTCTTACAGCTGCACTCTACCAACAATAACCCGGACGAAGAACGCACAGTACACATCACTTCTCTTCCGTTGCTCCCAATTTGCACTGATCTCTGCCACTCAGCAAGCACATGGGAAGCTACACCAGCACAGCTGGGTTGGGTCACTAGATACTGCTCTTGAAGGGCAAATCAGGATGCAGTGGTTTGGAAAACACTGAAAATTATTTTTACTAAATAACTTTTTATAAAGGTATTCTAGATCTTCATAAGGTCCCTAAAAAAGTCCACCCTCCTTTCCCCAAAAATGTTGGTTGACTCTTCAGTGTTAGATGAAAAGTCAACAGTAAGTATAAGCCTTGAATTAATTAAATCCACAACTTGCAACTTTTTAGTGTTGTCTTCTCTGTGTCTATCGTTTTGCTTGTAATCTCTTCATGGAAAACTGTAGTTTATTTTGAAATATGGTTGTGCTGTTCTACATACAAAAAAAAAAATCCTAAAACCAGAACTGTATAAATAAAACTACCACAACCAAGGTTATTGGTATGAGACACCCATTTAACTGCTACTAGAACAAGACGTACTGTTCAAACCTCCGTACTAAAAGCAGCTTTGGTTTTATTCAGTTAATATCTGATGAACATTGGCATTACTCCCTGAGAGAGTAAGTGTTAGCTGTCTGTTGAGCCATAATCATAATGTAAAAATAATTTAAAAAAAAAATAAACTAATCAAGAGCATGACTGAAACTATACTAATCAAAGCACTAGTTAGTGAACTCTTGTATGACTTCCACTCTGTGAAAAATCAGCAAGGTCTCAGCCACACGCTAACTCACTCACAGAAAACAACGGTTTTAAAAATTGCTTAATGCACACACTAATAGACAAGAAAATATATAAGAATTTAAAAAATAAGATCCTGTTGCAACACAATCCCACTGTATTTTGAAGAAGATATGAAAAATCAAAATGACTTGCTGAAACCTACAATCACAAAGACAGCCCAGTTAAAAAAGAGAAACTCTTGAAATCTGACATCTAGAGGACAGAATACATACAGAAGCATACAAGTCATAGGCAGCAACTTCAGTCATCTGAAATTAGAGTCCCTAACATTTTAAGGATTAAGGAGGTGCTCATGTACCTAGGAGAACAGTCTGAATTTTCTGCCAGTACTAACAGTAAATTCACGCACAAGCCCACTACCAGGATTATTTACAGAGTTCTCTGTTAGACAATTCTCTATTTCCTCTACATAGACATAATTTAAAACACTAAAAGGATTGAATGATTTTTATATCAAGACACCAGAATGGGACTATAAAGTTTGAGTTTAACCCATTCCAAAGATCAGGCTTTTGCAAGTCATGTCACCACTTCCACCCACAAAGCACACTGAACTTCCTTCTTCCACCTTTTTTCATCTCTGAAATATAAGTCCCTAAGGAGAAACACCGTGTCCTCGTATGTTTATAATGTGCCTGGCATAAAGCAGCCACAGTTTTTGTCACTGGCTCAACTACCACTTGTACTAAATGATGCAATAAATGACAGCACTTAGTCATAACAAAGATTCTATTTTCATTCAAAAGTCCTTGGAATAACATTTTTTTTTAAAAACTATGATTTCAACCCAGATAGTGGGAAAAGTGAGGACTTCTTTCTCAAAAACACATGCCCAGCATTCTTGCAGCCTCTTGCAACTCCAGCTTTCCTCTCGCTGCATCTCCCAAGACCTTGCCCATATTCTTATGATGCCTCCAGACCCTCCCTGGCCTCTAATCCTCAGCTGAGCAAGAGGGAGCATGAATTGTGGCTGATTCAGGAGTTCACATCTACTGACTAATCAGCTGGTATTATGTGATGACTAGTTGACCTGCAGGCCAGTGAGAACAGATAACAGTTGAGCTCACTGTTGCAGGTTTTCCCTCACTAGGGACGCGTTAATTAACAACCTTTTACTCAGGCATCAATTTTCAACAAATCTAAGAGCAAATTCTCCTTCTTGGAGCCCTTGATCTCTTTGCCAAATTTGGCTAACCTGAATAAGGGTTCAAAAGCTATTTAAAGGAAATTGAAAGATTGATAGCATAAGCCATATAGTCAAGAGATCTGCCTAACCTATGGAGGAACTCTCAGTGGAGGGAACAGTATAAATACAAGATGACAGTTTCCATCAACATCATCTAATCATGTATCACAAAAAATAAAATCTATATAGACTGCCTAATCATAGCAAACTTTTCATAATCTGAACACAAGAGAGGCTGCCAAAAGAGATCCTCTTTTCCTGAAAATCTGTGGTACCCTTACCCTGTGATTTCCTCATGTCTTTTGTGGCTAAAGCACGATTCCCATGCGGAACACTGGTAAAATCAGGATTGGTCACATTGTTAACTCTCAGCTCTTGCCCCAACGACTTCCGACCATAAGTATTTTCCCCAGATCCTCCATTGACACTGTAGCCACCTGTGGAAAAAACAATGTGAGATTAAAACAGGCTATCAGACCATATATTTAGAAACATAGTATGTTATGAGTTATTCAATTCATATGCAAATTAGCAGCCCTATCCTCTACCACCTTCTTTAGCTTCCTTTTTCACTTTCACATGCAAAAATGTTTTGCTATGCCCTGTAAGTTTCCAGGTCACATATTCAGAATCTCATCAGTCTTCTTTTGAAGCATATGAAAAAAATCTCTATTACAGTGAAGTTTAACATCGATTTTGTTGCATTTGGGGTTTTCTTATTACTTTTGACCCTGTATTTTACAAGGCCCTTCATGTCAAACTGCTAGTACACATGGCTAGATACATTCACTTGCTCCTTGATTATGCACATCAAATTTCCACTGTTTTTGTTATAAATCTACCACACAGGCTCAGCAAAATGGCAAAAAAAAAAAAAAGGAGAAAGATTTTTAAAAGCCACAGATTATTTACATGTACAGATTGAACAGCTCTCCCTAAATATACAACAGTCAGTATTTTCACACACTAATACTGACATTATCTTAAATTAAACTCAATCCTACATTCTCCCACTTGAGATACACACGGTACCTCTTTGTTAACAATACAAAATGGAAATAAAAGTGTCATTTTGAGTAATTCAATTAATTTTACTCCTAGATCCACAAGAATTTACATACTCAAAAGTTGAAACCAAAGATTTTTCCAGTTTGCAACACCACTCTGATGGGCAGGTTCTTCATCTGCAGTAGTGTGGAGAAGTGAAACTGTCCCCTGAGCCTGCCCAATACTTCACTCAGTGTATCAGAGCTCACTTTCGAGGCAGCTGTGCAGGCAGCTTTCTAAAGTGCCTCCTGCCTGAGACAGGGAAGAATCAACTAATAAAATTAAACCCAGAACAACGAAAGATATGCAAGATTTCTTTCAGAAAAGGTATTTCCACAATTCCACCTGCATCAATGTATAAAAGTAAGCCTGGGGAGAAGGAGAGGTGGCTCTCCATAAAAAGAGGCAGCTTACCGAGACTACAGGATGATAAAAAGATAAGTTCAAACATCAGGTGAATCTGGACCTTACTAGATGTAAAGAATGTCATCTTGAAGGCAAAGCTTTTGATAAAAAGAAGCTGTGAACTACCGGTAGAAGTTTGTGTATTTCTATACACACGGGACTACCCAACCATTACAGAAAATCCTGTGCAAAGTCTCAGTTGTAATTAGTTAATTACAATTACAGTAAAGATAATTTGTGTATATTTGGATTTAGAACATTAAATACAATTTTTAAACACAAACTAGCATTTAGTTAACGTTATCTTGTCGTAACAAACCAACACTGTCCTATGAAAGAAATTACTTGTAACAGCAATAATTTTATTTATGACTAAACAGAAGTGTATCACTAAAATTCAAAGCAACAGAGAAATTAGTTTAACCAAATATATCAGAGATCATGTACTCTGACCACAAACATCAGCTATCAAAACCAGACATACCACCATATACTGTTGGAGTTCTTGGAAGTTATTTCATACTTTCCCGCTAGCACACAAAATATCCCAGCTTTTTTGGTTGTCTGCAAAGGCATGTAGTATTTGCTACAGCATATCTGACATTATTTTAAATGAATAAACACAAACCTGTATTCTCCCACTTGACAGATAGACAGTACATCTTTGGTAACAATATGAAACAAATTGTCATTTAGAGTAATTAAAAAACAGCAGGGCAATCAGGTTTTTTTGGCAATAAGGCTGTAAATACTACATTATAACTCTCTTCAGTTATCTCCTGGTCTAAAACGTTTTTGAAAATCCTGATATATACAAATTCTATTCATTTCTCTAAGTGTTAAATCTGAGACCAAGAATATGATCAGCTATGTCACTGTTATTAATTTTAGCTTAAATATGTAGATACCATGACATACAAATACTAGTGCAGTATCTTTTTAGCAGTAAGGACCCTGAGTGCATCCTAGTTATAAACCAAAAGAGAGGAAAGTGTTGCAGTAAGGGAGAACATCTCATCTGTAAGTAAAAACCCAAGAGTCTTCTATTTAATTTTAAAAACTTAATCTTCCAACTCCCCTGTCTTGTTTTATAAAATAAAGAAGAGAAAACAAAGGGGAGACATCTAATTGCAGTCTTCCACTAGTTAACGTGAAGTGTTATTTAAAAAAAAAAAAAAAAAAAAAAAAAAAAAAGACAGCCAGACTAATCTTACAGATGCAGAGCAAAAGGACAGGAGTCAACATTCATAAGTTGAACAAGGGAAATTCAAAGTGGATACAAGAAAACAATTATTACTAGGAGAGTGGTAAAGCACTAAACAGGCTGCTAAGGGAGGCTGCAGAACCTACCATCCTTGGAGGTTCTCAACCTAAACAACTTCCAGAAATTATCAAGTTGGAAGTCATTTTTATTATCAACACCAGAAACTGGGGGGGAGGGGAAGGCATGTGGAATATTTTCTCAAGGATTCTAGGTACTTATGACATATGGTTATCCAGGATAGAAAAGTTAGAAATTCTTAAAATTAAAATTCCATGCTAGCAGACTCCAACAGATTAATTGAAAACAAATTAATTAGTAAACAAAGAAACTATTCTGCACCTGTAAGCTTGCAAATTTCTCCAAAAATAAAAATGAACTAGAGATACTTAGAATTTGGTTTTGTAGTACAGAATACCCTAATCATCTCTTTTCAAGTCACACCTGAACAAAATAGCATGGTTAAAGTGCTGAGCTAGCAGAGACATGCCCCGTAAGATAAAGTACTTGAGGGAGAGTTGCATTTTTCTTTTCAAATGGCACTTTCCCAGCAACTTCACAAACTACCTTACCGAATTTGTCTGAAATTTACTATTTCACTATGCTGCCAGTACATTCTTTAAATACTAGCACACTTCAAAGTATAAGAATAACCTACCATGCTAGTCTCTGTGAAACACAGTAAAACTCTCCATGTTAGTAGACACACTGCCAAATATACTCACTTTCTAAGCAGTTTCGCTGTTAAAGTTAACCAATCTTAAGGTTCTCAAGGTATGCAGATAAACATATACCTGTTTCATACTCCTGCCTCCTAATAACAGTACCTACTACTTATAAAAAAATAAATTTGCATCAGTACACCCAGCTGTAACTTCCCCTAACATGTAGTAAGTCTTTACAGAGAGTTACAGGGCAGAGAAGTAGGGGGGGTGTGAATGCTTTTTAGGTTCCTGAACAAAAACTCCCACACTAATATTCCTGTGAGATTTTTCTGAGTCTGGCCTGCCTGAAGAAGATTTACATAGTCTAAAAAGTGACTCTGCAAGTAAAAACCCTCCTATGTGATACCTGTATTTGGCAATTAAAAAAAAAGAAATCAGAATACAGATTTCTTTTCCATAAAGATGAAAAAGATACAATTCTGAATTTTTAGCTATCTTCTACAGAAAGTAGAAAATTCTCAAAAAAAAATACGTAAAATTGTATGAACCACACATCACACGATTTAGATTAAGTCAGACTGAGGCACATAGAAGTACAAATCCCCATTAATGACAAAATATAGATTTGATTTCCAAAGATTCCAGTTAGCTGCAGTACAGCTGCAATAGGTAATATATCAGATTAGTAGCCCATTTAATCAGGCAGTCCATTTTCAATACCAGAAGCACCAGACAGTATTCAGGAAGAAATTAAAACTTGCAGACCAGACACATCCAGAATACTATTCTTTAGAAAAACATGCTTATTCTGTTAATGCATTAAGTCTTCTCTTACATTCTTCTCCTAATGCAACTGCATATTTTTCTCACTATTCATATCAACCACAACATTTCTTTGATCCCTGATACATCTCTCAACACAGTGATACTGTGGCAATGAGTTGTATCAGTTCACTGCCTTTTTTTGGAAAAGGAAAAAAAAATTCTCTACCATTTCAAGTTTACTGCCTTTCTCTGAACGTCCCTTCACAATTTTACACATGAAACAGCAATCTGTATACCTTTTTCTTCATTCTGTATGTCAGTGTGGACTCTGATATCATCGTGTCTTTGTCGAGACACCACAGCTGAATTTGAGGGTTGTAATCCATAGGAGGCAGAACTGCCCCGATCTCTGGATGAAGAGTATTTTAAATTGTCCTGGTCAGCTGATGCACTGTCAGTTCTATAAAGAGAAAAATATTTTTTTTTTATGCAGGGATAACAGGAGTGGGATTCACATTCACTTATAAATGCAACATATTTAAATGACAATCCCAAATGTATTTTCCTGTGTCAAAAAAGTTGTACATCTAACCTGCTTCTTAAAAAGTGACCTTAAATTCACGTTGGGATTAGAAACATGCAAAGCAAATGCATTCTAGTGTGCCAGTGCCTCTTCTCAGGATATTCTCAAGTCTCTTTTCAGTTGGATGCCTATATAAGGAGAAATTACTTCCCAGAAGTGAAAATAAAATACAACTAGGTATATACCACAGCTAGGCAATACAGAGTCTACCATTTGTGAAAGTCATTACTAATCCACACATGAACATTTATGTAATATGCTATGGACCTTATTGAGCAATGTAAATCCACTTATTAGATGGAGGTGTTACTAGCATGTAACTGATACTCAATAGAGGAATCACATATTAAGTTTTTGCAAAACAAAAATTGCAAAACAAGAAAACAGCCTTTACTGTGGAAAAACCTGGAATGTAAATTAAGAGCTGTTATCCTTTAGAATAAATGTTTGCAGATAAAAAGCGAGTTAAAAAACCTGCATTGTTTAAGCCACTCTCATATCAGAAAACTGACTTACAGCCCAGAATAAACTTTTAAGGAAAAAGGTGAAAATTATGAAATCAGCCCTTCTCATTGGACATACTAAGTGATTTCATTTTTAAGAATACAGTAACTTTAACATACTGAACTTGTGCACACGAGACTTCAGCACCTAAATTCAACCAATCACTTTAAATGCATTCTTACAAGCAATCCTGGAAGCTTTACATTAAAAGCAGTAAAACAATACCCATCCAAAACAAAAATCAGCAGAATTCTGTTCAACTCAAGTATATTTGGAATCACACTATTCAAATTATTTATAGAGGGCTTTTCCTAAGCAAACTTTAAAGATCTACTATTTTTATTTTAAGGTTTGGATAGTTCATTTGATTATTTAACAAAAAGCAGGACAGATCATTCCTTTCCATTCCTGTAAATTAGCTACAATTTGCGTAAGGATAAACACCACATGTTCTTGGGAAAAAGTCTTTAATTTTTACTTTTCAAGAGAACACTGCAATTAGAACCAGGAGACAAATGCAGGAAAAAGGAGTTATATACATGTCAAGGCCAAAAGGGAAAAACACAGCTAAAATTTTTGAAAAGCAGCTGTTACTTAAGCTGTCCTGAAGGCTTGCTATTTTCAAATATAGCTCGTCCTCAGTACAACTGGAAGAGTAATGATACTGAGACTTGATATTTGCAAAAACAACTGCAATTAAAGAACCCCCCCCTACATGATTTATTCTCTTGAAGATGTTAAGAGAGAATATACTATCAATTTGGAACAAGGTCCGAAAGCAGAAAATAGTGCTTTTGCCCTATTCTCACAGTGAAAGGTTGACACTAGGTTTGCTTGGCAGGTATTATTCCCTTTTGCTCTCTAGGCAAATTCACCTTTAGATATACACAATAAGACTCTTTTCCTCATTCAGTATTCACTGTGGCATCACATCTACTGCTTTGTTGAGCACTTGCTTGGACTATTTTATAAAATAGGCTATGCTACACAAGAGGCAAAGCTTTACTAAAAGTCTTTGCTCATGACAGTCAGCTAGGATTGTAGAAATACTTACACAGTTGGACTTTCATCATTCACCTAAGTTACGTTGAACAAGAACAAGTTCTGCACTGTACCTTCAAATGGTATGAACTTTAAATATGCCTACACCATGTGCAAACTTTCCAGTCAGCTACAGAGCCCCCAGATTTTCTCCCTGCCCTAAAACCTCAGGAGACTTCCAGCTGACTTTGAGGAACAGCAGTTTATTACAGAGGATTCAAATTATTTTAGCCTTTCAATGAAACAGACTGACAAATTTTCAATTGGTAAATTTAAGTACCGTTGGGTTCTTAACAGTGTACCTCCCCAAAGAGCATTGCTTTTTTTAAGGTAGTGTGCTGTAGACTGTATCATCTCCAATTGTCAAGCATTAAGTCTGAAATTTTTAAGCCTGAAAGCAAGCTGATTAAATGTACAATTTTTAAGGCTGTTCTGCGTATCCCAATCAGCTGAAGGACTACATGTGTTCTCAGCTAACCTCACTTCCCGCAGCACAGCCTTTGAATGTTTTGTAAAATTTTCCATTGTGGTAAAATACATAAGCCTATTGTTTCCCTGGGAAAAACCACACGCTCGCTTTGTTCTGTCTTTGGGAACAGCTTTCTGCAAGCTAACTTGTTCACACTTTATCACCCAACTAAAAGGTGAGCACAATTTTATTAAAAATATGTAATTGTTCTGGTATGTATCAATTTAAGAAACAATAGTTCCCACTGAAAACATTGTTCCCGCTACAATAAATGTGTAGCTTAGATATCCAGCAGCTTCTGCCCATTCTTCACGAGGCAGAGAAAAAAAATGCATCATAGGAAGATACTGTTTCCAGACAACTAGGTTCTGTGACCCAACTGGCTGCTACGGTCCATATTGCTTTGGAGGAGGATTTTGAACAGAAAGAAGCTTGCAATAAGATTCACACCAGAAGCAGAGCCCACCATCTCATCTGCCTGTGCATTTCTAGGTGTTCTGTGATGCACACCATTTCTCACGTGGGAAGCAAATTTAAGAATTGTACTGTATGCTCCTGCATCAAGCACTCTAGGAGTCTGTAGCATGGGCTCACGAAGACCTGGGTATGCAACCCCAATACCTGTCACCCACACCTGTGCTCGCTTACCGAGGATCCCAGATGCCTGGGTGACATAGGACACTGCTGTGCAAACTCACAGCGAAGCACGGTCTGCGTGTGCAGGAAGAGACATTTAATTTCCAAATCTGTTTCTGAAAAATACCGTTTTTCCTGTCAGTAATGTACTCATGACTTTGAAAGACAACCACTCAGAACTCAAAACACAGCCACTCTATGGACAGGTACTTGCCAAACTCTTACAAATAATTACTTTTTGCACCTCCCTCCAGCCCTTTATGGTACACTGCAGCCATTCCACCAGGCAATGGGAAGAACTGTACTCCGGGCTACCTCGACTCATGCCCGCATATCAGGAGGGCACTTTCCCTGTTCACATGGCAGTATTTCCACTTTAATTACACTGTGCCAAACAGATGTAGGTTACATGACAGACATAATGCTTAGCGTCATCTTTCCAAAGAAGTCTATGCAACAACAAATTTATCAGTTACATACACTGACATTGCCAGACCTGAACATTGTATACTAATAAAATCACAATGTACAATGTTAGCAACAGATAAGCAGAAGTACAAATACAAATGTGATATTAGACAAAGTTGGAATGGGAAATTGCAAGGATGAACATGACTATGATTACCTTACAATGTAGCTTCAAAAGCATATTTGCCACTTTACGAGACACTACTCTGTTTTATTTCCACCTGAAAAGCTCATTGATGGAGACTAAGCAAAGTACTTCAAGAGCTCCAATGACAGTTATCATCTGTGCCTGGTTCTGGATGGAAGACTACCTGTTTACCACTGTCCTGGTTTCGGCTGGGATAGAGTTAATTTTCTTTCTAGTAGCTGGTATAGTGTTATGTTTTGGATTTAGTATGAGAAGAACATTGATAATGCACTCATATTTTCAGTTGTTGCTAAGTAGTGTTTAGATTAAGTCAAGGATTTTTCAGCTTCTCATGCCCAGCCAGCAAGAAGGCACGAGGGGCACAAGAAGTTGGGAGGGGACCCAGCCAGGACAGCTGAGCCAAACTGGCCAAAGGGGTATTCCATACCATGTGATGTCATGCCCAGTATATAAACCAGGGGGAGTTGGCCTTGGGGGGGGATCACTGCTCAGGAACTAACTGGGCATCGGTCAGCGAGTGGTGAGCAATTGCATTGTGCATCACTTGTTTAGTACATTCCAATCCTTTTATTATTGTCATTATTATAATTATTATTTTCTTCCTTTCTGTTCTATTTAATTATTCTTATCTCAACCCATGAGTTTTATTTTTTTTCCCCAATTCTCACCCCTGTCCCACTGGAGTGGGGGGAAGTGAGCAAGCAGCTGCGGGGTGCTTAGCTGCTGGCTGGGGTTAAACCACAACAACCACCAGCACCAATTTCCTGCATATGCTGTTATAGCAACATCATTTACACAGAAGAGATTGCATTCAGTTTTCTGCAGGGTGATTATTAACCTGCCTTTATCCATCAGAAAAAGAAAATAGTTCACCCACCTAAATAAGCAGAAATGGCCACTAGTTCCCCCTAAAAAAAGCAGACGTTTAATTTTTTTCCTCCAAGGACATACAAAAGGAAAGCTAGACTTTTCCAAAAATAAGTGTATATCTCATTCCATCAAAAGTATCAGCATGATTTGACTAGCTAATTTGTATGACTAAGAAAGCATGGCTGAGAACAACTGGCTTTTTCTAAAAAAAAAACAAAAACAAAAAAAAACAAAAAACCACCACACACTTTTTAACTAGAAAAAAGAAAAATAGGTCAATCAAAAATATATCATGTTTCTTTAGTTATATGGAAGCCTTAAGAATTTTTGTCCAAGAAGCTTGTTACAACAATCTGGTGTATACTATTCATTATCTGTAGCTCCTTCAGAACAACCCTGCCATATGGATATTATTTTGAGACAAAAATCACTTAATTATTCTATTTGATTTTATTTTCAAGTACAGGATCTACAGGGAGGATTTATGCTGAGACAACTCTACTGTATGAGTCGTATTCTTGTTCAAGTCAGTCAATTTTACTAGCTGCTTTGCTCTATTTGCCAAGTTTATTTGCTATAATGCAGATAAATTCATTAATAAAACATTTAAAACTTAGGAGTCACTGTATCCATTCAAATCAACAGCTTCCCACCAAGTTTCTGACCTTTCCAACCCTTCTTCCACTGGCATGCAGAGCTATGACAGCCGCCTTTTGCCATGCTCTTTTATCATCACTTGGTCCATCTTGCCAAGTCCAAGGCTGGCTGAGCCCACCCCAAAGCCTACTTTTGTTTCTACTCCTGCATTGAGAGAGCACAACGAGAGTGTAAGTGGCCATGTTTTCTACTAGTGAAATAACAACTAAATAACTATTTTCCTACTGCAATTCTGCCATCTCCGCTGCTGGACAACTACCTGCACAGTAGCTTTTCAAATCACTTCTTGATTCTGCATCACTCCCTTCTTACACAGTAGCTCACCAATTTCCTTCTGTACTGTGATGGACATTAGGAGAGAATGTCAGGGAAATGTATTACATATACACATCCTGTTCTTATTTTTCCAAAGGCATCTTTTGATAGCCCTTTTTGGATACAGGATATATGCTAGCTAAATCATTGGTCTGATCTAATATGGCTATTGCTGTATGGAAGACTATCTGCTCTCCAAGTTCCTTTTGCTTCCCACTGACACACTTTCATCTTCTTTCATCTTTCTCACATCTGATTCTCCTCTATCTTCACATTAAAAACAAAGGCTTTCACATTACAAACTTAGGCTCCCCCATTTTATCAAAAAACAAAAAAGCTCTTTGATCTCACACCTTCCCAACCTTACCAGCATATTCAACGCACTCAGATGTGAAAGGAGATCAAGAATTACTTGTTGCCAGTTCAGAACTGAATGCATTCCTGTTCAGCATCTCCCACACACAGTCCACTGAATCTCTTCCCAAGGTTTCCATTGACCTCTTCACAATGGCACCTCACAACTGATACTGCATTTTGTTCTCTAAGCTGCCTTCAACATCACAGACTATCTTTCTCTCTCTCCCCCCGTATGTACATATCTATCTATCTTTCTCATGCTTTGTGCTCTCCTCTCTCTCAAGTATCCCTGAAGAGATGGAAAAGCCTTACCAACTTTCATCCTACATGACTCCACCCATTCTCAGGTAATTTCAGCGACATCCTCAAACATCTCTATGTTGCCAACTTTCAGGTCTCTCAGTTACACACCTCTCCAAACTAAGATTTGAGCCTATTTCTAACAAACATTTTCCATGTACCTTCTTGTACATGCAAACGCAGAAGAAATAGTCTCTGTCTCAACTTTCCTTAAAACACAGCACCCACTACTATCACCCTGCTTGTCATTCAATGTATTAGTCCAGCATTATGGACAGACAATATCCACAACAACTAGTGCTTGCCTTTCGTAAAAGGCTGCTCTAACCATCACGTTCTTAGACCATTTGCTCTGATAAGTTTCTTTGCTCCCTGCCAATACCTCCCATTCTGTCTTTAATTAAACACAGGATACTTGTCCTCAGTTATAAAGTGCTAGCCAATACTGCTCTCCTGCTTAGGTTATAAGCTACCTGGAAGGAGAGCCATATTTTACTGTCTTGTCTCATTGTGTCTAGACCCATGGGGACCTAGGCAGTAACTTCATTTGACAGGCACCCTGATAACAGAAATTAGTAATTCGTAACACTGACTTACATTGCATGAGAAGGATGCACTTCATTTTCAAGAACGAATGTCAGTACTGAACCTAGTAAGACACTTCTGGAACTTTTCTCAGATGCGAAAGACTTTCTTTTTCACATTTCCAGATACTCCCCTGCTAACCTACATTTATGATAGGAGAGACAGAGAGGTCCTGTTAATTAAAATCTTATCTTCCTTTTCTCACTTTCGCCTAAGAATAAGAAAGCCATGGTGCACCCTGCACCTGCTAACCTACTACCCTGCACTCACACTCCTGCTTAGTACCACCATAAGCACATGAAACTTGCTTTGCCATGCAGAGCATTTCCTATCAAAGGGAAGTATTGCTTGTTTCAGTATATAATCAGTCTTTAGCACTCTACCGAATTAACTCTGCTCACACACAAGACCTGCACACTGACATGATTTTATATTTTCCCCCAGAAGAACAGGCTGCCCAGGGTAGTGGTGGAGTCACCATCCCTGGAGGTGTTCAAAAAACACGTAGACAAGGCACTTCAGGAGATGGCTTAGTGGGCATGGTGGAGTTGGGTTGACGGTTGGACTCGATGATGTTAAAGGTCTTTTTCAACCTAAACGATTCTATGATTCTATAAGTCATATCAGGGAAAATGCAGTGAGATCTGTGAAACAAAAAGGAAAGAAAACAGAAGTAAAGGTCTAGAAAGCTATAAAGATTAGAAGAAGGGGGAACAAGATCTTATCAAGCCTTCTCAAAAAAACCTTACTGTCCTCTGTCACATACATCCAACATCAACCTAAAAAGTTTTTGTGTTGCTATTAGAGTCTGGCACACCTCAGTGCACTAATATGCCCATATATATCAGAACAACTTCTTTCTCTGTAATACACAGCTCTATCAATGCACACACTGTAGGAAAACCAGTCCACATGCATCTGACAGATATGACTGCATTCATGCAGGCACAAAAAAAAAAAATCAAATTCTAATTAAAAACTACTCTCCCTTAAAGAAGGATGTGGGTTCCAACTTTCAGTTTCACACTGTTTTCACTCCAAGTTCCAGTGTTGATTAGCATTACTAAAAATTGAGAGGAATCTAGACCTAGTAATGAGAATCGATCTAGTCATTTTTACACACACAAAAATGTGTGTTTGAAACACAATCCATCTGATGTAATACACCCGTGCATTAGCAGTTCCTCTTCCCCCCCCCCCCCTTCAGGAACTCGAAACAACTACAATTACTGCAGTTTTCATTACTTTGGCCATGTGCGTTCCTTCTTCCACACCCTGCAAGAAAGCATTTACCAGTAAGAAAGCATTTACCAGCCACATCACCTAAGCTAAACGAAACTAAGTCAACATGTAAGAAAGGGGAAGGAAAGAATACGTGGGTATATTTTGTGTTGTGGGGTTTGTCCAAGAGCATATTCGAAACCATCAACGAAAAAGAAACACTCATTGCCAGTTTTATATAACAGATCTCCTTTCAACCATGCATGTGAATCACTTTTAAAAATTAGTTAATGCCAAAACAACAAAGACTGATTTAATCTGTGTTGTTCTTTAAGCTCTTAGCGTAGACTCACAGGTTCCATATCGCCAAAGCTATCTTTTTGAGATTTAAAAAACTTGAGCATAACATACAGAGAAAAATGTGCTTTGTGTTTGGGACTGTTTGAACATTTCTGATTCTTGGGCTCTCTCACCAGATTAAAAAAAACATATATATTTAAAGGAAAGGATAAAGTTAAACTCTTACAACTGACAGGATCAGTGAAGAAGTGTTACCTACTTCTTAGCAGGAGCTCTAATCACAGTGTGATGGAAACAGAACTAGGCCCTATCCATGCTATGAAGCTCCCCTAGTCTGCCACACTTTCTCTAGTGCTTTCAGTTTTTTGTTTCTGCTGTGGCTTTTGGGATAATTATTTTTAGCAGCCCAGTTTACAGCAGCTGTATTTGAGACCTAAGGAGACACCAAACTACAGCATAGGGAATGGACCACAGTCAGACACTGAGGTAAGAATCTAACTTCTTAAACCAGCCTCATCACCAGGCAAAGCATTTCTGCAGCTAGACTCTTACTTTCGCCCCTAACTGAACCTATTGCAGACAATACTATATTGGAAAAAGTCAGCTTCCTAGCCCCTGTAAGACACATTTTTTAGGCTAAAAGACAGAACTTGTGACAAATTAATATATCCAACCAGAAAGCATTTATAGAAGCCATCCACTGCAAAGATACAAGATGTACATCCAATTTCTTCCCAGTGGCAAGGTAAAGGATTAGGGTCCAGAATTCCAGACTACAGTCCAGAAATCTGAAGCAAGGCAGTAGTTAAGGAACAAGAGAGAGACCAGACTTCTTAATTCCCCCAAAAACATCTACATGCTATAAGCAGGAGTCACCAACAAGGTTTGCAGGTTTTTAAGTGAGGAAAAAACAGTAAATTATTTGACCAAGTAGTTCAATAACAGAAGAAATTAGAACTTAAATAACCATGCCCCACACACCATTAAGAATTGAATAGCCTCTAGCATTAGCCCTAGAGGCTGCACTGCTAGCTGTTCAAGCAAAAGGAAAGCTTCCTCCACGGTAAATACTGAAGTTACACCTGTGTTTCATAAGATCTACCTTCACATCCACCCAATTTTCCTAGTCCACACTGCATGCGACTGGGACTGTTACCTGTAAATACATTCCCAAGCACGTGCCGCTCTGTTTGCTGGAAAGTTTAAAAGTAAGATCCCATATTGTGTTAAACTTTCAAAAACACTAGGAAAAAAGCCCCAAATCTTCCACATTAAAGAAAAATTAAGAAGCACCAAATTTATTTACAATTTCTACGTGACAATTTTGACTCTTAAAGTAGCAAAGCTGAGCAGCAGGGCAAATACACTGTCATCAGATATATCAGAAGTAACCGAGACCTGAAATACACTCCCTATACTTAAGAAGCCAACAGACTTGGAATTTCACTTACTAAGTCGTCCCAGGTATAAACAGACCTTAAAACCTAACACACTGTACAAGCTCTCACCCCAGCCTACTTACAGCTCAACTCCTTTCCCCAGATTAAAAAAAAATTAAATAAGGATCCTGTACTACTTTCTTAACCCTCAAAAGACTACGAGTACTTCTGCAGCCTCTCTTCTTTCTGGTGAAAACTAGGCTGAAAAAATAGAGGTGTCAAGCCCCCCCCCCGCCCCGTTCTCCACCCCACTGCAGGCCCCCCCAGCGCTTCAGCTTTCCAGTGAAGCGTCTCGCACCGCGACGCGCAGGAGAGGGAAGCTGCTGCCTGCGGACACGCACCAGCTATATCAGCCAGAGGCGTTAGGGCCACCCCGAGCCGCGAGAGACCCAGGGGAAGAGGGGACACCCGGAGAAGCGGGGGGAGGAAGGAGCGCTCGCACCCGCCAGCTGGGAGCCCAGCCCGGGGTCCCGCCCAGCCCAGCCCTGCGCGCTGACAGACCTGTCCCGGGCCCGGTCCCGTCTCGGGCCGCCGGCAGACACGGATCCGGAAACCGCCCCCCGCGCCCCCGCCCGGCTCCCGCCGGGGCACGGCCGCGGCCGGCCCCTTCCCCGCCGCCTAGGCCCGGCGGCCGGCCCGCCGCCACCCGCCCCGCGCTAGGCCCGACAGCCAGGAAGTGGCTCCGCCGCCGCCGCTCCGAGCCGCCGCGGCCCGCGCCGCCCCGCTGCCCCAGGCCCGGCGGCAGGGCCGGGCCGAGCCGAGCCGCCAGCCGCGGCGCCCCGCTGCCCCGGCCCCCGCGCCCCGCAGGCGGCCAGGCCGCGCCCCCTGCCCCAGCCCTGCCCACCTGGGTTGCCAGTCATTCCAGCCCCGCGGGTGGTAGTGCTGCCTGCTGCCGGTGCCGCTCAGCCGAGACCCCGGGGCTCTGCGGCTCATTACCTTGCCCGAGACGGCATGGCCGGCCGGGCAGCGGCGCGGGACAGGGGCGGCGGAGGAGGAGGAGGAGGAAAGGAGGAGGAAGGGAAGGCGAGAGGCGGCTCGTCACTCGCGCTCCGCAGGCGGCTGCTGTCTCACACCGGAGGGAGGGGACGCGGCCGCCGCGGCTGCTCCGGCTGCTGCCCGGCCGCGCGGCATGCCGGGATCGCGGACATGGGCCGCCCGCCCCCTCCGCGGGGCACGCTGGGAGGGCGGGGGACGGGGCGCGGGCGCGGGGGCGGGGGCGCTCCGCCTCCGGCAGCCGCCGGACGGGCTTCCCCACCGGGGGGGGGGGGGGACGGGGGGTGTCCCCGCCGCTGCCCGCCCCGCGGGGCCTCGGGCGGCGGTCTCCCGTGGGCGTGGGCGCGGGGGAGCGGGCGGCCATCGTCGCCACCCCGCCGCGGGGCGTGAGAGGAGCGGGGGATCCCAGCCCCGCCGCGTCCTGAGGGGAGCCCGAGGCCCCTGGGCTGTCAGGGTCGGTGCCGGCCGACAGGCTCCCGGCTGTGAGGGGAACCCGCGGCCCCTGGGTACGAGGGCAGCCAGGGGATCCCAGCCCGGCCAGCGTGAAGGGATCTGGGGGACCCCGGGTCCTGAGGGGATCCTGGCACCACAGCACCCTGAGGGGACGAGGTCCCCGGATCGTGAGGGCAGGCGGGGGCTCCCAGTCCCCCAGCTGTCCGGGCAGCCAGAGGATCCCACACCCCGGGTCCTGAGGGGAGCCCGGGCGCTGGGGGGACCAAGGTCCCCAGGGTGCGAGGGGAGCCTGGGGCCCTTGAGTCCTGAGAGGAGCCGGGGCTCGCAGGCCCTGAGCAGAGGTGGAGGACCCCTGCCCTGCTCCCCGCTTCCCTCTGCGGGGGTCTGTGCCGCCCCAAGCCTTGCTGGAGGGTCTGCAGGGAGCTGCATCCCTCTGATCAGACCGGATCCTCATCCCCGCCTTTCTCCCCATTAGGTCATGTCACCCATATATGACTGCCAGGGGGAAGTCTGACGCTTGGCAGCGGTCAACTAAAAGTTGACTAATCCCACACTAAACACTAACTAAACCCTTAACGTTTCTGCTTCTTCCTCCCAGCTGCTAAAATGCATTTCAAAAGCAGACTAGCGAAATAGTGTCTTTCTAAGCCCGGATGACTTTTCTGTGTAAAGCAGTCGCCACGTTTGATGCCCGCTGTGGGGAAAGCCTATCTGTAAAAAGAAGGCAGGCAAATCTGAGGGGATTAAAAAAGTCTCCTCAATTTGGTAGATAGTCTGAGCACAGTTCCCAAAAAAGATGTGAAGACTGTCTCAGGTATATTTTTATTTCTCCTGCAAGACCTGGAAACTTATATTAGCTGATTTGATAAGCCCAATTCCTGATTGCAGAATATTTCCTTAGTTACGAAAAATTACAATAGTTTAGTCAGATACTCAGCAAAGAGACCTGGGTAGATCAAACTCCTTTTTTAATTACAGTATCCTAAATTTGAGACCACTGAAAGACCTGAGGAGACTTTTAAAATTCCCCTGTGACTAATATGCCACGGTTCTGTTAGTGACTTAGCTAAGACAGATGGCATACTGCCGCCTCCCTTGGATTCTGCTGGGCAGCCATCATCCCGCTGATACGGTCTTGTTGGCTTACAGTCCATAAGGAACGCATGCAAGACATGTACAGATTTCAAAATCAGTTTCAGGGCAAAAAAAAACCCCAAAAATTATTATCACAAGGCTTCATTGCAACATAATGCCATTTTGATACGATATGGCCCAGTGCCCATCAGACTGCGTTTCAACTGACGTACACTTGTGTATCTTAAGTGAATCGGTTTTGCAAAAACAATCAATTCCATGAGCCATGATAGATCTTTTTTCCCCTTCTTTATAATTAAGATGGACATCCAGGATTACAAAATACGCAGCAAAAAATAGCTCTTTATAAGTATAGCAACAATACCTACTGCAAATTTGCTCACCCTTTCTGACAAAGTCTAGCAGACCCTCTGCCCCTGGTGATGCAGCAGGTGATGATTTTTCTTTTTATTTCATGACTGACTAGTATCCCAATGGTAACAACATGAATAACTTGAGGTGCAAGGTAACACTAGGAATATATTTTTAACTACCTTTGAAATTAATGTAGCAAGGGGAAGCAAGAAAGAAAGCTGACATACTATGGCCAACAACTGCTTGCATATAGCAAGAGTTTAAGAACCACTGATTTAGTGTGTGGTACAGTAAATTTTATATCAGAAATCCTGTATTCTAGTGGTGAATTTGCTGCAGTCTGTGTGGTCTAATGCAGATCCCTCTTCTGAGTGCAGTTGTCTCCATTTGTAAAATGGATCAGTGATGTTTAGCTTTCTAAACTGCTGTTGTGCACAGCCTTAAAACTGTAAAATGTTATATAGTTGCCAAATGAAAAGATGTACCGGATCCATTTCTGCAAGGATGATTATATTGTGAAATTTGAATGGCATTATAGATAATAGTTAACATGTGCTTCAAGATTTGTGAGATAGAGCGGTAATCGTTTATATAGCACTTTCTCAGTTGCAGATTTCAGTCAGCCCCTTGCAAAGATGGATATGGTCATTCAGACGCCACTGTATGAATGAAGAAGCCCAGGGAAGCTGAGGCCAGGATTTTCAAAACCGCTTTCTAATTTTCTGTCCTCAAGTTTGGGACTTCAGTTTTGGATACTTAGTGGCCAGCACCGACATCAGTTGGAGCTATAGATTCTTGAGTCTTGTTAAATAAATAAATAAATAAATAAATAAGGTGTCTAAATCTGGACCCTCTCAAAATAGAAATATGTGGACTTAGAAGAACTGTCTTAAGTCTCAGAATGAGTTGATGACACTCGCAGAGATACGTCTCCTCCGGTCTCACTCCTGGGCGAACGCTCAATCCACTCCATCAAACTGTCCACATCCATCCTAATGCAGAAGTCTGGAGTAACAGACACTGTGAACCACACTTTTCCTGCTTTATAATTCATGGTAATGATTTCTGTATTTAATATATAAAAGAAAGCTGTATTGATCTGAGTGTTATTTTTAGTTGGAATAAAATGCAGATTGTATATATTTAATGTGCTGAAATAGGGTAGTAAGCACCATATTGCATCTTTTACCCCTTACTAGTTTATTTCCTTACTAAGCAGTATGTTGAGAAAAACCAGCATGTGCTGAGGATTACAAGTCACTTTTGGCCCTTGGCTCCCTCTGATCCATAACAAAGCTACAGATTGAGAGAAAAACAATCACCAACCACGAGAGGGAAAGAGATGCTATTTCCTCTTCTGGAAATAGGACAGAAGCCAAGGAGCAAAACAGTATTTAACTAGAGCGGAGAAGTACCAGACGCCAAGATCCTCTAGCCTGTATATTGCAGATGGATGCCTCTTAAAAATGATAAAGGATTCCTAGAATAGTTATTCCCTATACCTGCCAATTCTACTGCTTTGATGGCAGAATCCTGTTTTTATTAGTAACTTAGCAGATTTTCAGTTGAATGGCCCCATACACTATTTTCTGGACATAGCACACGGAAAGCACATCTGATGTATGGCCAATCTGTGCAGGCATAGAGAGCCCAGAGTGTCCAGAACATATTGTACCTGTGGTGCAGGCACAGCCCAACAGCGCATGCACAGTAGGTCCCGCAGGACTCCTACTGTTTTCTTCATTAAAAATGTCGGCAGGTATAATGATCCATGGAGATTGTACTGCCAAGCAAAGATGCCGTCTATCATGACCAAATGGTGCAGTCCGTATTGGGGCCTACCTTGTTTCGTCCCAAACTGGAATTTTTCCTTATCCTATGGGGTGTATTAATACAGAAATCCAACGTACAAATAGTCCTAATAGCAAGGCATACTGAACCATTCTAGAGTTTTGTGTTGAAAATCTTTCTAAGGCAAAAAAAGTCAATCTTATATTTTAGAATTCCATAATAAATGCACTGTTATTTGAATACTAACAAAAATAATTTTTACCTTCTTCTCGTTATATAAAAGACTAAGGAAAATATTATTTTACTTTTTCTGAGTATTTATAAAACCACTTTGAATTTAAGTGGGATAGCACATGGAACCATCTGCTCCATTTCCTCAAGGTCTTTTAGAGGATAACTTCTACTGAACAGTATTCCTCTACATCAGTGCAACAAATACAATACATTAACTTTCTTAGAACTTGCATTTTGCTCTCCTGAATTTCTTTAAGGCTATTACATCTTTAAGGTATTTTACATCTCCTAGGTAAGGTAGCATTAAGTACAGCATATGAGTAAATATTTGAGTTCCTGTCACAGGCGTTCATTATAGATTTATTACATCATGGACTACAGAAGTCCTTGGTTGTATGCATAAGCTGTTTCTTCATTTTTTGTTTATTGACAGTATGCATTTCTGTTTATTAACTATATGCTTCCTTAAATGTCCTAGACATCATTTACATATTACCAGCAACAGTCACACATATTATATAAACTGAGCACTTCCGTTTAAGTGACTGGTTCTTAAACGAGTAGTCCTTGGAGTTACTTTGACCTGACAAATACATAGCCTAAAACAGTTGCAGGTCTTTAAATATTTAGGTCCTGAAGTGTCCAAGGAAATATGGGAGAAAAGTATATTTTTTGTCAATACAGTCAGCCACACTACAGCTGTTAAATTTCAGCCAGGGTAAAAATGGCAAGATAGCCCAAAGCAGTCGTTTCCATGCTGGTCTTCAGGAGAGCAGAAGCTGCAGCAATCCCTTTACGAGTTTTGGAAGCCACACAGAATGCCTTAGAGGAAAGTTATAGTCTGCATGCAGTGTGTTATGTAGTTAAATTAACAGCATCATAGCAACTCAGTTAAAAAAACTTCTCAACATCTCTGAAAATCAAACTCTTTGTGGAACAGTTGCATGTCTGATTGGTAGACAGCACCGGGCAAGAATCAAGTATGCTTTTACTCATACTGAATAAAATGTGTGCCACAAGCAGCAGTTCCCTCTCTTCTGTTCAATGAGACAGCGCTGTACCCAAGGTCCTGCCCAGGATGTTCTGTTATCTGCAAGCCAAACAGTGGGGCTGCAGATTAGTTCATGTTGCTGCAAGAGTTGGCTGTTTCGACTGGCAGCTGGTGGGAGATTTGTGCTGCTTGCATTATTTCTGGAGAGCCTGAGCAGAAGCTTAATGAGAAACACTGCATCCTGCAAGAGTGAAAAGCTGAATCAGGACTTACGAGCAATTGCATATTATGAAATGCTGCACAATGCTGGAACGAAGCTGGCGTTCACTGTACTGCACTGCAGAAAAAGACAAAGTTGGAGCAAGAAGCAGCTATCTTTTACCGTGGATGCCAATATTACAAGACTCTTATACTGTGAAGTCCTTTTGAAAAATTGATAGTGTACTTGATGCTTCACCTTTCTGGTGAATCTGAGAATTTCCATCTGTCAAAATAACTGCTCTCTCACATAAATTTTCATGCTCTACAGACCCAAGTTTATGTCATGTTTGTGGAAGGGGTAATTTGAAAGGGGCTGCCAGGAAAGTATCAAGCCCTTAAGGCATAATAAGTGCAGGGAGATTTGTTTGGATGGTGTAATGAATCCAACTTGATAATTTAGCTCAATTTGGTGCTTATTGCTGATGGTGGAGTGCTATGAAAATTAAAAGAAAAATTGGTCTAAGATGTGCAGTACAATTAGAAGTGAAAAATACAGTCAACTCCCCCAAGGTATTTATCCTTTAATCTTCCCTAATTTTGACTGCTTTTTCTAGGCTTATTGTCCTACCTGTTTTTTAATGTGTTCCAGGTCTCAACATTACCAAGTTCTTATCTCTCCGTCTTTCCTTAAAGCCTCTGGAAAAGACTTTGATGATATCACTAGAGATGTCACTTGGGTCATACTTCGAGTGACAGCTCAATAATCAGCCTTTATGAGAAAAAACATACTATTGGAGCACGAAAGGGAGGAGCCATGGGGCCAGACTCAGAGAAAGATTTAAGCATCAGGTCCTTATCCACCAGAGTTCACTGCTCTGACCCAGGCGGTCTTCCATGGGACTGATTTTATATGTGAAGTACAACCAGATTATCTGTCAATTCTGCACATTCAAGTCCCACTTGGGTTTTCTCACAGTCCCACTCGGGTTTTCTCGCAGTCCTTCTGAGGGGTGTTTTTGTGGAAACTCACAAGTTGAGGTGTTTGACCACAGAGCTGGCAATGGGACCAAAAGTTATCACTAGAGGACCCACGGCCCACCTGCTGCCCAGGGAACCACGTAACCTCTGCTTCCATAAGAAACCAGCTAAAATGACAAAGTCTTCCATGCCTCCGGATGTTTGCATGATAACATGCTACCAGGGTGGAAAAAACACTCATCAGCAGAAAACAAATGGAGTTGCACTCCGTCACTTGTGGCGTGTGGATAAAGCTGGGGTAAACTCAGGGTCAGCAGCAGCAGAAGTTGCTCTGCTCCAGCTCGACTGTGGCTCTTCTGCTTGGCGCTGCAGAGGACAGGCATCTCTGTGGCCGCAGTCACCTGGCACTATCTAGAGCAAACCCGGGAGGGTTCAAAGTCTCCACAGGGGGAATTGAGGCCCCAGGCACTACTTGGTTGAAATCTCATCTGCATAGTTGTTATTGCATGTTATTTTTGTGAGAAAGGCTGTGCCCATGTCTAAATAATGACACAATTCAAGCTGAATCAAATGAGAATAAATTGCCTTCTACTGCCAGATACATTCAGTGCAAAGACTTGGCATTAATTTGAGCCTGTGAAAAGCTTGGTGTGGGAGAGCTGTCTAGCATTATGTAAAAGAGAATCTGATTTCCCAAATGACATACATGCATTGTAACCACCAAATCATCTTCCTGTAGTGCCCTATCTAAATCACTGCAATTTCCAGCTTCTCTAACAACAGCCTTACAAACCACAGCTTCCTTCAATACGCAGCTTTGACTCATCTCCAGGCCAGGATGAAAAAATAGTATGAGTTCTTGTGCATAAAAGCATATTCCTAGTCAACCTGACTTCTGACTTTGTCCCAATTTGCAAGTTTTGCTTTTGCAGCCTTCATAAAATTCTCTTAATTCAGTTATTGCATGTTTCCAGAGAAAACTCAAAGGATTTAATCAGAAATAAACAGAAGACAGCAGATCTCATCATGCAGTATTGAAATGTTCTTTTAACTTTTTTTTTGGTGATTTACACATAATTGATACTCCTTAGTCCCCAATAGTTGTGATTTCTCCTGTAAAAAATACGATATTCTATAAAACTCTGTATATTGTAAAGCTTTCTAGGCAGAAATTACATCTTTCCTTATGTTTAGCACAGTAAGACCTTGATCTACTTGCGATCTTGGAGCTCAACATAATGCTAAGTCTAATAATTCTGCTATAGAAGAGTCCAAGGGCCCGAAGTCTGTGGGAGCTTCATCATTTGAAGCAGAGTGAGCCCTTAAACAGAGCACATCTGTCTCTTTCTCTCTTTCATTGTTTTTCTAGACCATAGTTTACATTACGCTTTTGCCTGGTTCCTTGTAGCCAGCCATCCTCCTTGGACCGCAGCTCGCACAGCCAATGCACACAGCAGCATTACAGCCCTTTAACCCAAAGGCCTTTTGGCAAACATAATCAGCCTTTCATTGAGCTAGAAAGTAATCGATAAGTGACAAATTTATTGTTGTCTTTCATGTAAGCTCCTTTAAATTCTTTTTGAGATATTAATTAGATTGTTTTCAGCCTATGGTTTGTAATTACTTAATTCTCTCGGTTCCTTGAACTTGTTCCTCAGTCTTGCAGATATGGCAATCATTCAGAACAAATAAAATTAATCTTGAAATAATCAGTAATGCACAACAATAGTGCTTCATCATGGTGCTTTTTCTTGTTATTTCTGTTCACTGAATATAAAAACAGGAAATGTTTTGCTCTCTCAGCTCATTCATTCAGATGTTTTTGTAAAACACTGACACTAGAAGCTGCCCTGCATTTACTCTATGTCTGATGTGCCCATTAGTTAAACACCTACTCTCCAGATAAATGGAATTCAGCTCCAAGCGTGCAGACCCAGTCCACCAACCCCATAATGACGTGTTCACAAATCCATAAATCCTGGCTGTATGCTTTCACCAACACACAACTAAAGAACAAGCTAAGCATTTAAAGACTGAGACAAAAACCCATGATGAGACAAAAAGTGACACTGAGAAATGTAGCAGTACAAACCAGAGCTGCACAGGTAATTGCCGTTTGGGCATAGTTACCCTTCTGAAATGCATTTGCGTGTATGGTGTATAATACATACAAGGACATTTCTATAGAGACTAGCTGGATCAACATAACTGATTTCCTTTACACCTGGATTCCAAGTTGAAAAGAAGAATATCTAAGTTTGAATGAAATATATCCTTTAAATTTTGAACTGCATAAGATCAAAAATGACACTGAAGCAAATTACAAAGCAACCCATCACTTCTAAGACATACTGAAATCAATTTTCAATGCCTTTCCCTCCTCTTTTCATTCTCCACTCTCTGCAAGTGTGTCGGCTGCAGTGTGCTGGCTCCCTAATACTGAGGGTGCTTTCAGGGTATGCTTCCTACACCGGCGCAGCTCTGCACTGTGCTGAACCAGCTACAGTCCAGCATACATAAACATGGCCCAATACTTATCAGGGAGACGCGCATCAGCATCTTAAAGCAGCTTAATATATAACTAACTGATTTTTTAAATCAGTGAATAGAATGATTTGCATAAGTGACAGGGTATGTGTGATTCCTTTCGGTTCCCCAAACCCTACTTCCTTACAAATAATGTGCCTTAGTAAAATATGTAAATTTGATGTACATTTTTGTAAAATGCCTGAATTGATTAATTACTTAATTTTATTTATATGTTTAGATTCTTTTGGCTGGATTCAGCTGTTTGTAGTACCTGCTGAATATTTGCAGCTCTGTGTTGCACTGAGGTGGTGATTTGGAGACTATCTGGCTACTTACAGATTTCTGGATATGGGTGTGCTCTGATTTACCCAGGGAGGGTAATGGAGTTACTGTCCCCATCTCAGAGCCCTCCTACAGCCTTCTAGCTCCAGTAGCTGAATGACAGTATATCTGTTCCTGAGTTACTGCAGGGCATAGAGCGACATATTAATGCAAACTGGAATTGAGGATTATGCTAATATGTCAGACTGTGCACTGGAGTGGGGAAATAGGGCAGGGAGCTGGGAACTGCAGCCTCAGCTGCCATCTCAGCATGAACCGCAGAGCTCATGAGAGGGGCTATAATTCCCACCTTGAATGTGGAACTTTATTATTTTATAGGCTGCCCTATTTATTTCTAGTTTTTGCCTGCTCATTTGCATCCTCTTTGAAAGGGGTCTTCCCGTGGTACTGAGTCCCTGTTGGACTGGGTTGCAAGGATTATTATTCTCCCTCCTATCTCAGAAGGAAGACACTCTGGTGTGCTCAAACCCACTGCTTGCTGGCCCTTCAGCCCAGCAGTGACCGCTTTCCTGTGTACCAGCTGTTGTAAACCCCAAATGATAACTTCTCTTATGTCTTGGTTTTCTTAGTAAAGCCTACACTTCTGTACTGGCCAAAGTGGTTTAAGTGCACAGTGCCAGCACACGGTTGGGTTCCTCCAGCCTGCTGTTGCCACTTCTGTTGCTGGGATGCTGCTGCTTCTAGCACAACTGCCCTACTGCTCTCTGGGAGTCAAAGTGCCACTGCTTGGCTGACACAAATTCAGGTACTGCTCTGAGGGGGATGCAGCCTTCACCTGCAGTGTCAGGATGCTGACAGTCTTGGGAGCTGGTCAAACCAAGCCGCAGATCCTCCCTCTCACTGCATACCTCCATGCCACTAGCCCTGCTGCATGGTTCTCTCTCTCCTGCCCTGCAATGGTGGCCAACAGATCGGTTCTGTTTCCCTCTCTTTTGCACCATTATAGCTAGGCATTTCCCTTGGTTTCATCTGGTTTGCTTCATGTAGTATCCATGAAAGACCATCATACCTGTGTTCTCTGCCCCGATCCTCAAGTCTGTGAGCTTCTTCTGCTGTTATCTCAGCGAGTTCAGTCCCTCTTGCTATTTGGAGATTTGTCTCTTAATAGTCTTTCCTGTTCCTCAAAATAAATTATTAGGAAATCCTTAAGGTCTCCAGAGCTACAGTTCACCTACAGCATGCAAACACTTACTCCTTGATCTGAAATGGTCTGTTTACTGGAGATAGCAATGGCATGAGAACTCAGCAGAATGCAAGCTGAAGACCTGGAGAATAAGAGGGTTTTGGACTTGGAGAGTCATGCCAAGTAGCCAGGGCAAGCCTTCGGCTACCTCCCACATGCAAGGTTTGCCTCTGCTTCAAAACTGTCCCCACTGAAGACACCTTTTTATAGCCCTTCCCTTAGAGCTGTGCTGTGTCAGTTCAGAAAGTCTCAGCACAGACAGTCCCTGGTGTAGCCAGGCTGGACAGTGCAGGTGAGAGGCCAAAAATTAAACAGCACTCCTCATTCTGAGCAGTGAGTTATGAAATACACATTCCTCGTGGGGCACTGGGAGTTGCTAAATGAGTTTCTGATAGTCTCCATAGCAATGGAAAAGCATACTAAGAAGAGAAACCACAGAGAAGATATATGCCAGAGATATGTCTCCTTGACAACAACCGAGGCATGGGACTGAGCGAGCTGCCTGGAGAAGATAAAGCTGGATCCTCATGTCCTCCTCTTCTGAAGTGACTCAGGACATCAGAAGGGGCTACTCTAAATAAAAGCAATGAGCACCAAGACGAGAATAAATGGAATCACTAACACCAGGAATGAAACTACCACTGATTTACACGAATTGGAAATATATGTCTGGGTATATCAGTTCCTTTGCCTACCTATATGAATTATGTATGAGTTTTATATATTCACATGCTGCGAAGTCAAGTATTCAAAAATTATCAGGCTTATTATAGGCCATGCAGCTGTCTCCAGTCCTCCTGTTTCTTTGTCTTATGAGATATTCCTTAATAACATGATCAAGGGAGATTTTTCATATAGGACTATAGGACCCCTGCCTTGTTCAGCACACTAGGCAGATGATGCTTACTGAATTGGTGAGTCAATATTTTGTCTTTTCCGTGTTGTTCAATAGCTTGCCTCAGGCCTTCTTTATTTCATGCTGTACAAACATATTCACAAAGACAGAATAAATTCCCTCATGACAATTTCTGCAGCAGTTATTATAGCACCAAGGTTAAATGCTACCAAACTGGAATAATGCTAAAAATACTAGCAAAAAATTCAACTGCAACTACAAAGACAAAAAAAAGCAGGAAGAAGCAAGCCAAAACCATTCTACAGCTGTGCTGCTCATCAGCTCGCCTGCAGCACTCCAGTAGCCAACTAATCCAGCTGTTACTTTTGCTCTCATTTCCCTTTCTGTTTACCCAGATTTCAGTAAGTTTTTCCAGCCTGGGAGTACCCAAAGGCCCCCCTCACGTTCCCCTTGCTAAGCCCTTAGCCCCTCCAGGGACAGATCAAGTTAGCGGTGTGCTCTGTAAAGGAACTATGGTACTTGGGGGGGGGGGGGGGTGTCTAAAAAATATAATTAATAAGTAATGCCCAACCAAACAGGGCATCGTTTGACTTAGTGCTGGGTTGTCCCAGTGAACTTTGGCACTGAGAGCAGATACTGCTGTACAGACTTGGGATTATAATTTAAAAACAAAGTGTAGGGCCCTGGTTTATTTTTCAGTCAGGTGCTGAGTATTAAGCAAAGTCCATACCACGGTTTATCGTGTCAATGGTGAAGATAAAGCACAGTATTTTCAGGCACATAGAGTATCGCAAAGCAGGAAGTTCCGTCACTTTTGTGACAGAATAAAAATCACAGCTGAGTTGGTTGAGATTTTATTGAAATTAAATCCTATTGTTTCCCCCATCTTGCTTGTAATTAAAGGAAGTAATTGCTCTTTGATTTGTTAGGCGATTTAAAATTAATTCCATTGTTATACCCTACATCAGTTATTAGCTGAAGGATGCAAATCTCCCAAGACACTTGAATGGCTCCTGCCGTGTTCCTCCTCCCTCCCTCACAGCTGACTCTTCCCTGCCTTGGAGTTTTCAATATTTCCTGGAAACCAGGAGGAATCTATGAATCTTCCTGCAGCATTGTCAGCAAAGAGGGCTTCTACCATTTGCTACCAGCAGTCAGCTTAAAAAAATTAAAGAAAGAAAAAGAAGAAAAAAGGGAATCCATGGTCAGAACCTGGGGCCCAACAGGCTCTAGTCTGGAAGTGACGGGTTCCCAAGACAGGAGGCTTGCTGAGGAGCCCTACCTTCCTTCAGACAGCGGCTGCTGAATCCTGGCAGGTCATTCTGGACCACGGTTTGCCCCCGTAAGAGGGAAAGGGCCACCAAGGCACGAGGATGAATTCACTGAGGGCTGGGGCTCATCCTGCAGATGTAATCGCTGGTACAGTGTACAGTACAATCACATTGACTTTGGGCTCATCCAACGTGTCCTCTGCTAGTAGTCAACGTTATAATTCCCTTTTATCTTTCTGAGCATATTTTTCATTTTCTGCACAAAAAAAGTGGATTTGTTTTGTAGTTAGCCCAAAGCTGCACGTACTGCCCCTGCTCCCCAAGGAAGTTTTTCTTCCAGAGACCATGATATCATCAGTGACTTGGACCTGGCTATTCTGGACACTGTGTACAGACACTTGTGTGCCAAATGAAAAAGAACAATGGCAAAATATTTCACAGACTGCCAACGAGACAGACTGTGTCGTGCGAGGTGCCTGCCTGTGAAGCCAATTAAATACACAGCACTTGAAGAGAGCTTCAAAATGCATTCAGCATGAGAGCACAAACCCAGCAAATGGGCAAGTCCCGGAAAAGACAACACATCGAAAAAATAAGGGAGATTTCCGTAATGCCTTTTATCCACGTGTGCAAAGCTGACAGTTTTCATAAGCCCTGGGCTAGATCTTGTTCACACTGTGTGAGTAATACCATTTGTCTTGTAGCAAGAAATGACTCCGTGTCTGCTTCAGTTTAACCTTGCAGCTCTCCGGCCCGGGGTTTCTTTCGCTGTTGCTGCAAGGCAGCCACCTCTGGAGCAGGGAGCAATAGACTGAGATACAGCTCAACGATTCCCCATGGCAAATGCACAGAGGACACCTTTACCATTCCAGGCTATGGGGGTTGCTCAGGCCCTTCACAGGTCAAATATTCTGCTTGAAGTTAGGGGAATCTATACATAAAAGATCAATATGGCCCAGCCTGATACAGTGACAGGGGTTGTATGTCAACTTGACTTCAGCTGAGCTACAGGTAAGCAGGACCAAGAGGGTGCACATTGGGAACACTAACATGAGCCCACAGAAACCGCCTTTTCTCCTCCCTTTCTTTTTCAGAGTTGTTTTTAATTAAATTGAAACAGAAGGCGTTAAAGGGGAACACTAAACAAATCAACAATGAACTCAGCATAAAAAAGTTTTCATGAATATTCCAACCTCCAGCTTTGTGATGGATCGATATTCATTCTGTACCAGATGTGGCAAGTATAACAGTAGCATTAAATGCTACTCAGATTATTATTCAACTATCAAATAAGAGAGGAAATTGGAATACAATTGCTATGAATGCTGTTAGGCCACAGGCAGATCTCAGCCACGCATGGAAAGATTTTAACTTGCGATTAAGGACTGTGGTAAGAGATAGAGCAAGCCCAAAGCTTTTCACTTAGCAGGGTGAAGGAATTGCACAGGATTTTTGGCCAAAAGAACATCCCACCCCTGGAAGTCAGGCTCTCCCCTATAGGGTCCCCTAACAGGAAATTTGTCCCCATACCTCTAACACAAGTACCTCGCTCTTCTGTGCGGCATCTCCACCAATTCCTTCAATATATGTCAGGTTTATTTTTTACTCTAAGCTGAAACAAAAACATAGTGCTGCAGCAAAACAGCTACAACAGCTCCCTAATACAGTCTTGGCTGCATTGATTTGAAACAGCAGCTGTATCAAAATTTTGCAAATTGATCAGGTCTTTATAAAAAGCCAAGCTGTAAGCCATGGAGCAGATATCTCTTGTCCAAAACGTGCAGTTTCAAGTTTGAGGATGTGCCCTGTCACAGAAAGAGCATAAACTTGAATAGCTTCTGGTGAGACATTGAGAAATGTGAAATGAAAAACTGAGTTGGAAAGCAAATGAGCAGATGCGTGTCAATACACCGCCTGTCAATTATAGAAGCGGTTTTCAAACTGATGATAGCTGAAAGTAAAAAAATACATATTTTTTACAGATGTAATCGACAGACTCCCTACCTGGCACAAATTCATTGCAGCAGTGGAATGACCCCAGGGCTGAACCAGGGACTCAGGGGTTTCATATGATGACTTTTGACAGATGATGAGAATTTCTCCTTCTCCCCCAAGAAAGCTAGGCCAGCAGCGACACACACACCAAAGACTACTCCTCATGCTGGAGGCTCTCAGCACTGGCCAGCCTGGGGACTGTACACTGATTCAGCATCCCTGCCATGTATTTGTCACCTTCCCTTACCTGATTCTAGCTCTCACTGTAGGACATGGTCCTCTGTTCCCAGCTCACAACCCACAGCTGAGACTCCGGGTTTGATGGATACAGGTGGGACTGGTGTTATAATGACGCCAGATGCCCCCGTCTCTGTTGGGGGTGGGCTTGCAGGGAAAAAACTCTGGCTGTGCTGAGAAAATTCAGGATTAATTCAGCAGAAAGGGATGTAACAAACATGTTTAGGAAAGATTGAAAGAAAACACCTATGATATTATTTTATCTGTCTCTTCTAGAAACCTTCCCTGACTCACTATGTTTCTGTGGGTTTAAAAGCAAAGTCCTCCTTTTTCACCTCCTAAAACACCTCCTCGATACCTTTTGTGGGATGGCAGGGATGAGAACTGAAAGCTCCCTCTGATGGGAGAAGGATAAGGTAACCAAATACTGTCAGAGCTCACCTGCCTGCCTTCTGCTGGGCAGACTGTAAAATCACATCCCCTTACGCAACCTTTTTTTGTAAAGCACAATACCAATATCCTGCAAAATGTGTGTGTGACGAGGGAAGAGCGGGAAAGGACTGTGAAGACTTCAGCACCAAGTGTCTCCTAGGTGGCACAGTCGGGGCACCCATGTCCCTGTGTCCACCCTGGCCAGGGCCACTGCAGTGCCGGTCTGTGCTGCCACACGAAATGGTGCGGCCGGTCTCAGAGAGGAAAAGGAAAATAAAACCAGCAATAAAACCTTTAACCAACTTCTTTCAGTTCTGAAATGGAGTTGAGGCAAAGTTAGACCGTACCTCTGCTGTCACGGTCTCATGTCCCTGCTGTCACCCCAGCACACAGGGTGTTTGCCCCAGCTCTTCCATTCAGACTGACTCCAGCTCATGAGTGTAAGACCTGAACCCGCTGTTTTCCCCAATCCGTGGGGAAAGCCAGCAGGCTGGAAGAGCACTGAAAACCCCACTCTGCCCATGCAGGGACAATGCATCCCACTACCATCAGGCACACCAAGCCGAGAAGGTGTAAAATACAAATACTGCTGCTGGCAGGGCTTGGACAGGAGTGGAAAAGTCCTGCACCCTCCCCTCTTCCCCCCTGCCCACAGCCTGTGCAGAGAGAGGGGAAGCACAGGGGACTTTCAAGGGACGAGTTTCTATATATCATGACCTGGACGGCAGATCCTAACTTCTCTCTTCTGAGTAGGGCTCATCACTTCCACCGCTCCTTGCCTTTCTCCTTCTCTCGTCACCACATCTTCCCTCATCAGCTTCTCCTTACTCTCTCAACCTCCATCTCCTCCTTCACACAGCCTCAGCCACACAAGCCAAGACCTTCCCACCTTGTTTTTATTCAGACCTTTTCCATTTTGTCTTTTTCTCATCTCCCTTTCTTTCTTCTCGCACCTCTCCTTTTCCTCTCTCACCTAGATATCGTGCCCTGGTTTTGTTCTTGCATGCAGTCCATGACCCTATAGGTTACAGGCATTAGGCAAACGCATTTCTAGAAACACCTCCAGCCATTGAAAGCAACAAGCGGTCAATAGCCTGGGGAAAGCTTGCCACGGGCCAGCAGGGTCATCTGCTAGCTGCCACCCACAGGTACTATTACAGACCGAGGTGGTGATCCCCAACACGGATTTAGGTTTCTTTTGATGTCAGGAAGCCCAGATTAGGCCGTCCCCCCCATCCCGCCACGTGGGGCAGATCCTGGTACCTCTGCGGGGTGCTGGGTTCCCCGCGATCTCTCCTCCACCCGCAGCAGTGCAGTTGGCTGCGGCGCCCGCAGAAGCCAGCGTGAAGGGGCTGCGTTCTGCCATGCCTGTGCAATTCTTACTATCATCAGCAGATGGCCAAATATTACCACACATTCATAACATTTACATCAAAAAGGCCACATAATTGGGTAGAAAACGCCTTTCCTTGCCAGAAGCATTTATTTATAAAATGGCATATGTACATTTGGCATTTACCTTTCTATATGCAATATTACAAAATGTGTGACAAATGTTAACACTCATTTCCTTTCCCACTCTTGACATGCTTGCCAAAGTAAAGAGCATTAAGCAAACAAGTAGCAAGATAAAGCTCTGCCCTAAAACACCTAAATATTATTTCTTATCTCGAATTTATTTTACAATAAAGAAAAAAACCCAAAGGCCTGGACCTGGCTGCAGCGAAACCAGCGTTCACAGCAGCTGGCAGCATGTGGCAGAGCCAAGGCGCTGTCGCACAGAGCGAGAGGCAACTGGAATTTGAATGCAGAAAGTGTTTCATTAAAAACGTAAAAAGGCCCAGCGTGGGATTGTTTTTGCAAATCCACGGGTTTATAGTTTTAGCTGTTTTGAAGAAAAGCATGCAAATCTGCTCTCATACTGCCTCACAAGGGCGGGGGGGCTTTAACTTCACGCTTTAACATTGCATAATGTCTGAAAATAATCAATACGGGCACAAGCACTAACATGACTAATAGGAGCAAAAAGCCAAGGAATAACCTTTCCAGCATCACCTCGGGGCATGCCTGTGCAGACAGTTGGGCGCACACTGGGTTGATTCAGCCAGGCCACGTGCCAGACAGTGAAAATGAGCCGGCTGTAATTGCAGAGGAACAGGAGCACAGGCACAGCAGTATTCAATTCTCCATCGCCTTTTCGGGACCGTGGCAGAAAGATGCACCTGCGTTTTGCTGCTTTGGCCGGGACTCCCAGGCTGTTTCTGCTGTTGTCTGCCAGATCCACCTTTCCCAGGGCTGGTCAGGAAAAACAACTTACTAACTGGCTTTACATCCTTTACTGTACATCAGTTAAAGAGGACAAAGAGCAAGGAAACAGCTCCATCACTCAAGCATGCTTTAAGAGACTGATTTTCCTGAAATGCTGAGTTTCCAGCAGCTTGGGAAGTGCCATTTAAACTTTAAGTGATTAAAGATTACTCTAGGGCACCAACCATAACCAGAGTGAAATGCCTTTTCTATTGTGCAGTACTGTATTTTAATTTTCCTCAAACTGTTTGAGCTCTATTCCAGCTTGCCAGCTAGCTGGGTAGTAACACAGGTCACCAGGAAGGCTTTTGGTGTCACCACCACCTGCAAAAGATGCATGACTGCCCCATTCCCATACCCTGCTTAATTCTTGGCTGATGTTTATCAAGAGCGGTGGCCCATAATTCTCACTTACATGAAGGATATAGGATGGCTTTCTAAAAATGCATGATCTGTGGACCAAGCTGGCACAGAAAGCTGAATTCATACTTGATTTCTGCCTTTTATGCTAACTCAGTAAGACTACAGGTATGCACGCAGGGCTTTCATGCTGGGAGCCAGTGCTCCCACCTCTTATCCCTGCTCACAGCCTAGAAGGAGTGTGGAGATGCTCCAGATGAGATCCTGGGAGTAAAACACACAGCAGCATAACCTACCCTGGATTAAACAGCAGGTGATATTCAGAGATCACTTCCCTTGAGTAGGAATCTGATCTCTGGTTTGGATGCTGCAGGACTCCTCCTGGCAGCTTCTGACACGCAGCAGAAACCCTCTCCTGCCAGCAGCGTTCAGGCCCTGGTGCCTGACGGAGACCTTCTGTCTCACAAACAGCATCGCTCCCGAAATAGCATCTGTCCTTGCAATGACATGTCCCTCCCTGATAACCAGGCAGTGGGTTTTTGAGGAGATAGATCCCAGACCTCTGTTCCCTCTCTCAGCTGCCCAGATCAAGCACCTTTGCACCTCAACAGCCATCCCCGCACACCCTAACTGCCTTCCCCTTCCCAATACCTCCTTTGCCCGTGCTCAGAGAGCTGTGGCTCTGCATCACCGCTCTCCAGCTTGGATGCACTCCCAGACATATCTAGTCATACATGATGAGGAGATGCGAGTGCAGGAACAGAAGCTACAGCATGTCCCTGAGGGTCTGGGGCAGACAGGAATAGGATGTGCCCCAGAAGGCACACACAGCCTCAGCCTGATTTTTCAGGTTTATCAGGTTATGCCCAATTTTCCACTTTGTGCAATCTCCAGTTTTGCTCCATGTCCATGTGCAAGCTTTTGATCACTCTTGAGGAATATTATTTACACTATCCTGGAATTTGAAAAGGATTAAAGGTGCTAACGAGGGGCTGCTGTCCCCAGCTAGGGCCCTGCTGAGGAAGTTCTTGTTCTACAACAGCTCAAAAAAGAGAGTGCTGAGGGCCAGACCATGGTCAAGGATGGCATTAAGATGGTGGATGTCCCTTTCTGCCCATCCACAAAAGCCCCTGTCTTTGCCTCCTCATCTCCAAGACCTGTCTGTCCCTTTATGGAGGCTCTTTGGGGCAGGCACTCGGTTGAGCCATGCTGGCTGTCCCTCTGTACAGTGGCCATCCCAAAGAGACACTGTCCAACACCGCCGCTGAGCAAGACCATCCCTGAACAGAGGCTGAAGGACAACTTTTCTGTCTCAATAACCTCATGTAGTAACTCCTAGGAGGAGCTGCAATACTCTGACTGTTGGAAGGCTGCAGTGGTCTCCGTGTGCAGACGTCACTTTGTCAGCAGCTGGGACGTGCTTACAATTGCACATCAGCTTGGGCTCCTGCCGTTTTGGAAATCAGTCCCTAAAAGTCCTTTTTGTGTATTGTGTTTGTACCTACAGTAACTCATTTCAGGATTTGCCAGCTTTAAAAGGAGCCTGTCAGGGCATGGAGACTTAAAAGATTTTTTTTCTTCAGCTTAATGTATTTATAGAGTTATCTGTGGCTCAGCAATCTGATTTAATCAATTTAAGCAGATATAATTTAAGTACCAAACTTTTCAATTTGAGAAAATAACTCCCTTTGTCTTCTGAGAGCCCTATTATGACTGAGGGTATAACTGACTTTACAACAAACATAATTCTACTCTCAGACACCAGCAATCCTGGTAGGCAGTTTTAGAAACATGCAATTCTATATATGTTAGAGAAAACAGATCATCTGAAAGTAAAACAGCTCACCAAAGAATAAACAAAGCATCCTGCCAATCTTTTGTGCACCATGTTTTCTTGGCTGTGCGCTGGGGACTTCCACAGAGGCATATTTTGAGCCCAAGCCCCCTTTTTGATGTATGTTCCCAAACAGAGCAAACCCAGAGGGAGGGGGTCCCCTGTGCCAGAGGGGAGACCCCAGGACAGGGGGTGCAGGCAGCCCCCGAGGCCGGTGGGGGTTGTCACCGCTGCATGCAGGGGAGATCAGCCCTTGGGGCAGAAAACCCCTGTCCCCAGCCCCGCGCGCCCGAGAGCTGCTAGGTTTTGGGGCAGCAACGAGGTGGAAACCGCAAGGTAATCTCCGCACGTGTGCATTAATAACCACCTGCTCCCTTTCTAATCATGCCAGCCACGAGGCGGCTGCTAAGCAACTAAACCCCAGCGAGGAGGCACTTTTGAGATAATGCTAAAAATAGTCCCCAGCAGGCGAGACAGAGCGAGCGGCCGTAGCGGGTGACGTCAAGTTTCTTACTGCTGCCCTCCCTGCCGTCGCTCGCAGACGCCTTCGATGACAGGGTGAGTTCCTCTGGGCCTCTCCAGGGACCAGCATCCCAGCAGGGACCAGCACTGCTGGCGGTCCCCAACACGCTGCTTCTGTGCCTCCAGCCCCAGCCTGCGCCCGAAGCTGGGTGCAGGCCCCCCAGCAGCATCCCTGGCCACCAGCCTTTTGGGGAGGCTGCAGGGCATCAGGATGGCCTTCCCCTGCCCTGCCCGTGCTGGATCCTCGCCTGACATAGGAAGGAATGGAGAGAAGCCCCTGAGCAAATCTAGTGTTAAAAGAAGCAATTTGATTAAGCTGACAAAGTCACACACACGATTGGAAATGACAAATAACATCTATGACTTCAGTATAAATGAGAGGCAGAGCACGCACATCCCTCTCTCTTTCCAGTCTCTGGTTCTCGGCAGTTGAAATCACTTTTGTAGCTAGTCTGTACCAAACTCAGTTTGCATCTGTCTTCTCACAGGGATGGAAGAGAAGGATAAGGTGCCCTTATGCAGCAGTGTTTGAATTTCTGGGTCCAGAAGAGAGAGAAATGTCAGGAGGGAGCTTTGTGTTTTACCTGTTTGGCCCCCAGCACATTGCCCTCCTCTCAAAGGCAGAGCCTCTCCCCACCGGCTCAGTCCTGCCCAATTTGGGCCACTATACCTTTTTCAGGGAGGCACAGTGCAAACCACACCAGGGAACTCCTGTGCCTTCCTCCTGTGCTGGTTTCTTTCATTTTATAATCCCTGAAAGATGGCTGAAGCCAGCACAGCTGCCACCTGCGACCACCTCTCAGGCATTTCTTTTGGCAGCAAGAGATTTCTTGAGCACACCCTTCCTCCATGAGCAGCAGCCCCCCTCCAACCCCCTTAACCACATCAGGGAAATTATCAGGCTGAAAAGAGCCCCCCGACCCCCTTTCCCCAGGGTTATTTTGGCCGAGGTCTGCTCAGGCAGAGCCTCGTGCCAGCCACCCTGGGTTCGAGCAGGGCTGGGATGTGATGAAGGGTGCCCATTCCCTGAGAGCGCTGTGGGCAGGGAGGGTGAATTAGTCACAGGCATTGAGCAACAGCCTCCTCCGCCTCCTTGCAACACCAGCCACAGGAACAGGAAAGTCCAGGCAGGTGCCACCCCACGTTTAAGGATGACTGTTGCTTTAAATAATGCAGCCGAGAGACGTGTTCTACTCCTCGAAATACCACTTTCTTTTAAAGCAGCGGCCCAAGATCACAGGGAATTGATAAACAAAGCTGCTTGAGTAGAAAATCAGCAGCAAGAGCCCCCCCTGTTCGAACAAGCAGAGGAGCACCCCAGCAATCAGCAGGGCCCCATGCCACCCACGTGGGGATGCTTGTGGGGAGAAGCCTAGCTCAGTGTCTCTGGTAACCCAGGCAATCACCTTTACCATACTTTCTCCTACCTCATCTCTTCTTCAGGTAGAGCAGCACAAAGCGCTTGGTACGAGCCTTGCAAACCTCTGCACCAGACCTCACAGCACTTCCCTTGGAGATACCTGTGATGGTGCTTCCCCTTCTGCCCTTAAGCTGCTCTTATCGACCCCAGGGGTGCAGCTCTCACAGCAAGTGATGTGATTCCACCTGCAGCCCACACACATGATGTGAATCGGCTCCTTTGGTTACCCAAAATAAGCCCCAGGAGAAGGAAGCAAGGTCTGAAGAACAGCAGGCAGCTCCCAGCCTCTCCCAGCTGGCATTGACCCACTTGCCCTTTCCAGGACTTTCCTTCCTGCACACAAAAACATAGTCAAATGGAGAAAGAGCAGAGCTAGAAACCAAAGTTTCAAGTTTGCTGCAGAGGAAATGGCCTCTATGCAGCTGGGGACAGGGCCATAAATTTCCCGGCAAGCGTAAGTGGGGATGTGGGTGCACATATGTCTTCCAAATACCGATGTCATTTTCAGTGGGAGTAAAAGCTAATGGATCTTTAACATGCAGCACTTAATTTCAATGCCTTTTGTACATCAACACTACTAGTGAAACAAATACCAGATTTTACTAAAATGAGTATGTGTCAACATATTGATGACTCACACACTCTGTTGCAAGGGAGACTCTGAATTACTGAGCAGGATTCTGCTTCAGCGCTTTTTATCCAGCAATGATAGAAATATCCTGGCTGGAAATCCTGGTGTGTCCTGGGTCTTTCTTGCTCTTGCCCTGAAGCTGAGGTCTCAGTGCATTTGGAAATAGATTTCCAAGTGAGAAATATTGTACATCAGCTGCACACGTGCAGCATTGAAAACATCAAGGCAGCAGCCACCACTAAACCTTTCTACAAACCCAAATGGAGAGGGTTCAGCCAAAATAGGATGCCTGTAAACATTTTACACCAGGCTTTTCGTTACCCTTCCTGGGCCATCCCTGCCACTGAAGCGTGCTGGCAATGGGACAGCATGATGAGCACTGGGAAAGCAGAGCTGCCTGAGGCCCACAGATGTCCAGCCTCTGGTTGCAGACTGCCACAGCTCCACATATACTTGCTGCTCCTCTTTCCAGCTTTGACTGAATTACCATTAAAAAGCTGAGGGTTTGATACCTCACAGCTGTGAAGTATAAAGACAGACCTTTAGAGATATCTTGCACCATAAATGTACTTGCCTGTGCTGGTCTATATCTAGGTGATAAATGAAGCCTAAGACAGTTGAAAGAGCTTCTTAATCTTTGAAAAGCAAACCAAAGCCAATAATCCTTTGTAGTTTTATTATACCATCCATCCAATTTCTTTTGCTCTGCTTCCAAAAGCATTTGTGGCAGATGGGCAGTTGCCGGTTTCCAGCCTGGCGGGGTTTGCTGCTGGGGTTCATTGCACAGTGCTGCAGGCAGGGTCACCGGCCCCGCTGAGAACGTGTGGGGTGAGGAGGGGGGAACAAGCTTCAGCTGCCCTGGAGAAAAAGGGATGTGGAGGGACAGCCTCAGATTCAGCGAGGGGTGCCTGGACCCTCGAGGCATCTCCCTTCCTAACTGCGGTCACCTGCTGCTCCAAAGACTCTCCCAGGCACTGCAGCCAGCAACAGAGTTTGTTTTCTGCTGTAGGAGCATGAATGCTGTTTTCCAAGAGGTATTACAGCATCCCAAGCCATTTCTGAACTGTCCAAGCACCAGTAACTCTCAGCAAAACCCTCAGCAGTTCTGGATTTTCTGGTTTCTGTTCCAAAACACCTTTCCCAGCCACAGCCCTGACTCATCCCAGGCAGCCAAAGGGCTTCTTCTGGTCTACCCTTGTATCACTGTTACAAGGAATACAGGAAGAGATTCAAGCTCTCCACTATGGGATGCTTTAAAAAAATGACTCAAGGGATCAGCGAGTTGGCCAAATCCAGCCTTTTTCCTGCATCCTCCAGACCAGAACATTTTTACCCTTCGACTGTTGGGGCATGTTTAGGTCCTTGGTGGGTGAAAGGGAAGGGAATACTCCTGGCACCGGTGCTCTGTGCGTTTGCTAGTGAGATGCATTAGGAGGCAACTGAATATGAATTTGTAGTTGAAAAGGGCCAGTCTGAGGATCTCAGCTGTTCAGGAGCTGCAGCTCAAATCAGCTGGGACCTCCGCATCCCCACCAAGTTATCCCCACCACACCGGCCTCAGACCTCACCAGGCTTGCAAGCCTTCTTCCTCAAGGCCAATTCTGACAAAACCTCAGATCTAAACCAGAAAATGCAGGTTGACCTTAAATATCTACTAGATACAGCTCCACAGGCCATCTCTCATCTCCTGGGAAATCTCCTTACAGAGCTTTGGTGACTCTCACAAGTCCCAGGCATCCCCCCCAGCCTACAGCCATCCACAGCTCTCTGCGGACCCAAACCCAGCTGACGAAGATGGCCTACAACCATCACAACTCCACAGCAAGGTGGGAGGATGCTACAAAACCAAGATCCTGTTGCTGTGCTTTATTTTCCCCCTAAGCTCCACCATGAAGTCTCTTCAATAATGTTTTTATGGCTCCATCAATCTTATTTAAACTTCAGTACAAATAAATTGCAGCACATTCACAGTCCCATCACAGTGCTCTGACTCACCCAGTCCCAGCAGACATCATATATTAAATTAATTTTGGAATGTATTCCAAAGAAATTGTTTCAGCTTCTTCAGCTAAGAACTCCCCATGCTGTATGTTAGGGCAAAGCAGCACAAGATATCTAATAGGAGAACTTTAATTAGCTGGTGATTAGCCTCATTAGGACTCAGCTCATGAATAATGTAAGTCACCTCCTTGTCTCCCTCTCCCTTAGCTCAGGGGAGATAACTCTTCCACTGATAGGGGAAAATACAGCATTGATCTCTGATTTCCTTCTCCTGCCCAGGACATGGATCCCTGGTCAGACGCAGGGACAAATTCTGCAGTTCGTTACACCTGGATTAACTAACAAATTATATGAACTTCAGATTTACTCTGGCATCACTCAGAGCAAGGTTAAGCCCACAGACTAAAATGTTTACTAACTAGGTGGAAAAAAAATGCCTTTTCCAGCTATTAATTTCTGCCCCATCCAGCACACACAGCTTTGGATACTCACATGAGAAGTGTACAAGACTGAGGAAATTAGGGCCTGGGGTAACCACAGCACCTGCTTAAGACAAAAGTTTCTGTACTGCTCAGACCTGTGTCTCTTATTAAAAACATTCAGGCTATTATTTTCCTGCTAGCTCTGGCCCTTGTGGACCACTGCCCCCTTATAGCAGGCTGAAAGCTCCTCTTTGCTCTGGGCTTGTCTTTTGGCCCCATCCTTAAGATGTAATTCAGGGTCCTGTGGGATGCAAAAAAAACCCCAAACAAACAAAAAAACCCCAACCCCCAATGTTTTGTCCTGCTTTGCTTTCCTGCAGCAGCGAGCGAGGCTGTGTGCAGTGTCACCCCAGAGACCACGGGTGGTTGTGAGCCCACCTTCTGGCAGAGCCAGGAGTATTAATGATCTGTAGCCTGTGCAGCACCGCAACAGTGCACAGAGATGCCAAAGTGCCAAATATGCTTCCAAATGGCAAAAAAAAAAAAAAAAAAAAAAAAGGTGTGCTTAAACTGAATTACTATTTGACTTACTGGCTGACAAGATAATTAGTTGTCCCACACAGCTAATTAGCAAATTCCTGAGGCTGTAGTAACCACCAGACCAAAAGCATACCAAACTCCTTACTCATTCAGCCTTGCTGTATGTCTCCTCTGCCTCCTGTTAATATGCATCCTTATCTCCTTTGAGCAACGCTTGTGCAGGAATAGGAAACACCTTCCTATTTCACTGCCTGTGCTCTGGAGTGGTTTCCAATCAGTGGACATCAGCATCAGCTTTGGATGCAGAAATCAGGTTAATCTAATCTGCCTGGCTGGTTGATTAATATCTGTGAGGTTGGTGTTCAAGGGAGAATGCCTTCAGAGACTGGCTGGGCTGATGGCATTAATAGCGATGATTATGCAGGCTCACGCTTTCCCCATCCCATTGCTTTGTGTGTAGGGAGCTGCCTGGGCAGCAAAGCAGCTCGTCTTCTCCTCGAAGCCTGAGCTGGGCAGCTGGGGCAAGCCCAGGCTGCGCCAAAGCAGCAGCTTTCAGCTCTGCTTCTTTAACTTCAACTGCGTTTCCATTCCTACGCAAGAGGTAGAGAGGAGCTGTGGCAACAAGGACTTCCGAGGCAAAAGGGCATCTCTATTGACCTTGAAAAGCTACTGAAATACTTCCCTCAGTAGCAAACTGAACTCAGTCTTCCCAGGTCCTGCTAGCATGTTTCATCATTTGCTGTTTTTGCTGGTGCTGTCGGTATGTACCTGCACCCGCAAGGACTGTCAGTCAGCTCCAGCCACGGACTTTTGCTAAGCTACGCTGGTCAAGCCTGGAAAATGACTACAAGTACGGAGGCTTTGCTGCTTTCCTTTTAAATCACATCAGGCTGCTCAGCAAAAGCTGCTCAGTGACATCCACGTCCTGCAGCTTCCCCAGAGAAATCCAGGTATTCCCCAGTCCCTGGCTGTGTGCGCGTGCAGGCCTGGAAGAGAGGGCTCGCGCGGCCTGTGCGGCCCTGGCCCTGCCCCGGCATGCCCGCCCTGCCCCGCCAGGCACGCCCCGGCCTGGAGGATGTGGGGTGGGCAGAGCCTCCTGCCTGCAGGGACACGGTGAGCCCCAGGCACTGACCACAGAATCATAGAATCGTTCAGGTTGGAAAAGACCTTCAAGATCATTCAGTCCAACCGTTAACCTAGCACTGCCAAGTCCACCACTAAACCATGTCCCTAAGTGCCACGTCTACACATCTTTTGAATACCTCCGGGGATGGTGACTCCACCACTTCCCTGGGCAGCCAGTTCCAATGCTTGACAACCCTTTCGGTGAAGAAATTTTTCCTAAAATCCAATCTAAACTTCCCCTGGTGCAACTTGAGGCCATTTCCTCTTGTCCTATCGCTTGTTACTTGGGAGAAGAGATGGACACCCCCCTCACTACAACCTCCTTCAGGTAGGTGTAGAGAGCGATCAGGTCTCCCCTCAGCCCCCTCTTCTCCAGACTAAACAGCCCCAGCTCCCTCAGCCGCTCCTCACAACACTTGTGCTCCAGGCCCCTCACCACCTCGTTCCCTTCTCTGGACACGCTCCAGCACCTCAAGGTCTTTCCTGCAGTGAGGGGCCCAAAACTGAACACAGGACTCGAGGTGCGGCCTCACCAGTGCCCAGTACAGGGGGACGATCACCTCCCTGCTCCTGCCGGCCACGCTATTTCTGATACAGGCCAGGATGGCGTTGGGCTTCCACATGGGGAAGGAGTTGGACCCTACCAACCTCGCACCAGCTCTGTGCAAGTGGGTGCAAGCGCGGAGCCCCAGTCACGGGTCTGGGGACATGCCCTGGGGGTATCTTGAATTCACACTGGGCCAGGACACCAAGGTGCCAAACTCCCCTTTCCCCACCCAATGTCCCGGTCTCCACAAGACAGGCACTCGGCTGCATGGACCAAAAGGGTGCTGCGACATAGCCCAGCTGGCCCTGGCTCCCCTTTGCTTTAATCCTTGCTGAGCTGGGGTAGGGCAGGGGAAACGCTGGCTTTGCATCCGCAGGGATGCTCTGGCAACAGCTATGGTGGCACAGGGGTGGCCAAAGTGTGGGGCGGGAGGCTAAAACCAGAGCTTTGCTTTGCTACCTCTTGCAGAGTTCTTGTATCGCTATCACAACGGTACCATGACACTCAGCCCCTCGGGGGGCTGCGTCTGTGGGATTTGCCAGGCAGGAGCACCGGGCCACCCGTCTCACAGCTCCTCTTCCCCAGCGCCTGCTCGGACAGACTCTGCCCAATCTTTCAGAGTCTCCCATCCCAGTGTGGGAGCAGGGCACCGCTTCTTTTGGTACTGAAAATAAACCATGGGGTCTTTGGCTCCCGTAACCACATTTCCATTCGATTTGATGCCCAGGATGGATGGGATCAGAGTCCCACCCCTGTCAGCAGCAGAATAAAGCAGTGGGTTTCGGCAGCCTGCACTATGGACCGCTGCAAACACCATGGCAGCTGATACCGTCTGCCGAGATGACTCACCACTGTTGATTTGGGCAGAGGCAAGAAAAACAGCCTGAAATGCGCCAGTTCAACATTCATATTCTCAGCGATGGGCTATTAGCTCAGAGCAGGTCTCTGTGTCCCCCCCTCACCTTGTTTCAGTGCAGCATCACTGAAATTTATTTTTCTGTATTGGAAAAGTGATATATTGACAGCCTTATATTTGGGAAAGCAGTTTCTGTCACTGCCAGCGATGTCACATTCAAATGGATCACATCTGCATCAACAAAATACCTGGCAGTTTGACCCTCTAATCTCCCCAGGCAATTTTTCTTTCTTTTTTCACGGCTGCTCAAATATTGGCTTTATCTCCACGGGAAGTATAGGAGTGACCTATAGAGCAAATGCTCATGATAGCTTTTCAGGGCTATTTTCACAGGGCTGTTCCACCAAAAAAATTCACCCCAGAAGAGATGTTTAAATCAGGGTGAGCCCCCGGGGAGGTATTTCAGCCCAGCGCCACGCAGCTGCAGTCAAACCATCAGGCAGGACTGCGGCCGCAATGGAGCCGAACTGAGCACCAACGGCCAGTGCTTCCCAGCCAGGGAAGGGATCACACAGCACAAAGCAACCTCGGCGGGGTTCAGAACACGCCACTGCAGCATGGGTGGCACCTCGCCTCCAGCATAGCTTGGGAAGCGAGCCGTCAGGTCACGTTTCCTACATCCAGCCTCAGCAGCCACGAGTATTCACTTATATTTTTCCAATAATTTCAATTTTCTTTTCCTTTTCAAAGGCAAAGGACCGCAGATGAGCTATTTGGACCCACACAAATGAAAAAGAATGGCTGCCATGCCGACAAACAACCTCTACAGCCGATGGTGCTGTGGACCTGTCAAAGCATAACCTGTTTTCTTTGAGAGACATCACACTGGTGGATTTTGTGGGGATGGATGGATGGAGTGAGTCATGCTTAGGTCTGGATAGTGCTCACCAGAGAGGGACCAGATATCCTACTTTCTGAAGTTCATTTCTGAAACCTGTTGTGCTTAGTGGTAGTAGTTACCATTCAGTCCCAGGCAACACACACACAGAGTAAACACTCTCTATAAAATAGGGTGCTCACTTGTTTGCTGATTGGAAACTCCATTTTTAAACCCAGGGAATTTTTCCCTGGCTCCAGATATTGCAGTGCACCAGTGAAGCAAATAGATAAGCCTGAGACTTTCCATCATTCAATAATTAATTCTCAAATTTACAGAAAATCTTTATCTATGTTGGGTTGAAACACTAAAAATAGATACTTGTTCAAGCATTTGGTTTGGAAGAATGGGATGCTGGTGTCCCACAACACAGTACACTTGCTCGGATGCTCAGCTTGGGCTGTCAGGAGCCACAAAAATGTCCCCTCGGCCAGCACTGAGCATAGCTCTGGGGTCTCCCCTCGCACCCAGGGTCACTTCACATGGTAAAGGGAATAATACATCGTAATGGGAATAATGGTAAAAACACACAGAACAGAAAAAAGTACTGCATAAGCAACATTCTCCTAGCCAGTGCAAATTGCCGTAGGCCCCCTCTATAACTCCTCTATACCTCTCCTGATTTGCATAGCCAAAAGATGGCAGCACTCTCTCACATATGTGCCACTGCAAAATTTGTAGCTCCCTACAAATGCATACAAACATGTATAACTTTCATGCAGTGGCGATACACATTGGAGTGACATTTCCCTGTCTCGCCTGCTGTAGCACGCAGCCAGACTAAGGGCTGCGGGGCTCCAGGGCCAGCCACGCAGGCTGTGAGCGCGCGGGGCAGGGACGATGCTGCTGCCTGCGTATGGCACCCGGTGCAGCCTTGTCCCCGCCAAGCATTGCCACCCATGGAAGAAACGGCAGTAATCATTTCACGCACACTTGGTCATCCCCATCAGCACTCAGAGGGTGCTGGGCTGTCCACCGATGCGTTTGCTAGGTGTCAGTGAAAGGACTTGTTCTTCATCTTCTGAGTGTTGTTTGGGGGAGGAAAAAAAAAAAAGTTAATAGCATACTTTGCCAAATTTTACATCTGGAATGACTCTTCCTTCCCCTGCCGCCCCGCACGGTGCAGGTCCCGGCTGCCCCTGGTACACAGCCTCTTCTAGTTCAAGTGCCCCAGCAGAGCTCAAGCAGAGAAACTCAGAGAAAACGTTCAGTCTTGATTTTTGCCTTTCCCAAGGTGATAAATCCACCATGGGATTCCATCCACTTGCTTTTCTTTTTTTCCTGCCCTGCACCTATTTCTTGTCTGACTTTGCTGAGCTCTTTTGCGTGCACCCCCAGGAGCCTGCTGTGCACTGACCCAGTGGCCCCTGCGAAGGCTTGGTTCCTGTGGGATCCCACCACGCTGTTGCTGCTGCCCAGGATCGCAGCCATCCCTCCTTCGTTCCCAGTGCTTTGCAAACAGAAGAACCCGAGGTTCGCTTTCAATAAGTCTGATGCAAAGATTTGCTTTATAATCCCTATGGAAACAGAAGGAACTAAGAGAGGTGGAGAGCTGCAAGGAAATTCAGATTTGCAGAGTGGATCATGGCATTCGCATGCAGAGGAAAGGCTGGAGATGGCAGTCCCTCCCCACCATGGGCGACATGGGTGCCTGCACCCAGAGGAAGCTGCTTTATATTGAGAAGCCCATCAGCAACGGGGCGTAATGGCGCGACAGGAGCCGTGCTGCGTTAGGATAATCACATCTTCGGTGCATTAAGGTCGAAGTCAGGGCTGAGCATTTCCAGCCCCCCAGGGGCCTGTCCGGCAGATCCGGAAAGCCTGCAGCGGGGAAGCTACCCCAGCACTGCAAGTCAGCTTGTGCCAAATTAAGGAGAAAAAACTTCATTTCTCTGGCCGTGACGAACCCGACATGCAATGCTGCATCCAGGGCAGGCAGAAATGGAGGGGAAACGCTGCGGCTGCTCGGCGCTGCTGGCTCTAACCGGGGCCCCCGCTGCAGCCTCGTGCCCAGCTCCGTGCTGGGTTTCTCCTGCCGCGGGGCCCTGGCCGGTGTTTGCTGTGCCACCAAGCGAGGCAGCTGGGGGATCCTCCAACCTGACCCGCCCCAGGCACTTCCAGCCAAATCCCTCATGCACACCCTGCTTCCCGGCCACAGGCCTGCCCCAGTTCCCAGTGTTTTGGTTAAAATATCACTTGGATTTTAACTCATGGGGCATAACCCCCCTTACAGGACGCTTCTGGGACTCCCACCTTTGGGGACTCCCGGCCTGAAGCAATGATCTCCCATGAGCGACGCAGCGGGGCACCACTTTTGGAGAGGGACAGACCCTTTAGCCCCTCTCACAGTTGACCATGACCACGGGCAGATTTAGTGTGAACCATGAGCGTGACCTGAGCCCTCTCTGCTTAATGTTGTCATGTCAGAAGTAACAACAGTGAAAGGTGTCAATGTGAGAGCTGGGGAGGGAAAATACATTCTAATTATGACAAATTTTTACAAAGAAAAGCCTCTGAGGTGAGCTGTGTCTGCTTGGGTGGTAGCACTAACCAGAGATGCTCCTTTGCGTTGGGTTTCGGGAAGACCTGCGGCTCCTTTCCATCACCCCGGGGAGCCTCCGGCTTGGGTTTCCGTGGTGGACAGCCCACTGTTACCAACATGGGAAATTTGGGTGGAGAAGCACCTGGGACAAAAATTAATTAGTGACAGCATTAATTAGTGGCAGCAAGGTGGCCTTGCCTGCAAACGCCACCATGCCACAGCCTCCTTGCCTGTCACAGGAGGGGAGACCCGAGCTGGCAGCACCTTCCCACAGGGCACCCACCTCCTCTGGCAGCCCACAGGAGCCAGCTTCTATGGGAAACATTTCGTCGGGGCTCTTCACTTAAAGAAAATGCATCAAGTGTCTTCCTTAGCGTGGAAAAGTTGCCATGTGCCAGCTGCTCATTAAGCCCAACTACTTTCTGTCCTCTGCTCTGCGAGGGCATTACTGCTCCAGCTGCCGCTCTCCAGCACAAGTACCCAGAGCAAGGCATGCTAAAAGCCCAGGTCCAGTCTTTACAAAACAAGGAATCTGGGATTTGGACCAACTGCAAATAAAAACTGATAGAAAACATACTGAGCATGCTTGGTTTAGTGTTTTCTCCTTGATTTTTTGCAGATCTGATGAGTTTCCATTACAGTGCTCCCCAGGCTGCGGGGGCAGACGCCGTGTCTGCAACTCTCATGCAGTCACATCCTTTCCCCTCCTTTTTCTTGGTATTTTCCATGCTGTCCGAGCAGCTCCAGGGCTGGACACTGCCCAAGGGCCAGCACCTGTCCACCGTCCCTGCGGGTGCCGCTGTCGCCCTCGGGGCGAGCAGAGCCGATGCTCCCCCTTTGGGCTGTGCAGCCAGGTCATCCCTGTGCCAGCTGGGCAAGCCTCGCCGTGGGGTAACCTTGGGGTAACCCTGGAATAACCCCGGTGCAACGTAGAGTCCCACCAGCCTGGGAGGAAAGGTGTCTCCAGCAGCGGGGCAGCCTCTGTGACACCTGGAAGCTGCTTTTGGCAGTGTGTGAAATACCTCTGATTTTTGGGCTTCCTTAAAAGGAAGGACCCTGTGCTGGTCCAGCACTGGCAGGAGTGACAAGGACACAGCAGGCACTGCCTTACCCTCTGGGAAGCCAAGGAGGGCCCAGCGCTTCCACCCAGGCCGAATTTGGCCCGCAGCCCCAGGCTGACCTCAGCAGCATCACTAGGGGATGAGCAGCAACAAACATTACAGAGACCTGCCATGGAAATAGGATCTTTATCATCTCTCTTGCAAAACACAGAGCATAATGTCTTCTAGATTTGCTTACGCTGGCAGGCGTTTCATTTGGTCTCTGGTGGTACTCGAGGATGCCTTGTCTGGTTTAATGGAAAAACCAAACACCCAGAGCCGTTTGGAAATTACATGTTCAAAATGAGCATAATAGAAAAACAAGAGCACGATACTGTTTGTGTATTTGCAGATGTGCTGCGAGGAGCAGAGTGAGCGTTATCGCAGTACCCATCTGTAACTCATCCTACGGGCTCCTCCGATGCCTACCTTGTGCTGAAGTGTTCAAACAAAGCAGAGAGCCGAGCTGCTTTCCTAAGAAAAAGGACCAACAGATCTAATCTCAGCAGGATGTTTATAAGCGATGGTAACTGCCTCCCTCAGATCACAGAGCGGCATTGCTGCAACTTCAGGCATCAAGCAGCGTTTCAGGCTTTGTAGAGCAGTTCGCTGCAGGGAGGCAAGTGGCACTGGGCAAACTGGCCATCGCAGGAGCCACCACATCCTCCCCGGGACACCCCACACTTCATCCTGGTCACCTCAGCAAGCACCATGCCCTGGGTACAAGGATGCCACAGATAAATACAAGTTCGCCAGGAACTCGGCTGCCTGGGGAAGAAGAAAGCCCAAGCAGGAAAAATTGTTATCCACAGTAGCAATCAATAACCTTCAAGAAAAGGCAGAGGCCAGCAGCAGCCATGGCTTAATAACACTGATTTTAGGCTTTGTTTTTAAACTGCTTATTTAGTATCGCAGAAGGCATTTTATGATGAAAATAGGGATCTTTCTCAGTCTGACACACGGGAGCTGTGCTCTTTTACACCCTGGGCATCACCAGGGAAGTCAGTGAAGGGGCACAAAGTAAATCAATGCAGAATTTGGCTCCATGAAAAATCTGTCATTAGCAGAGAACCCAGTTCCCCAAATCAGCTAGCAGGGACAAACCATTTATCTAAAATAAATCGCTGCAAGGGCAATTCAGAGAACTAGAGAGGAAACTGCTTTTGTTCTTCAGTTCCACACTGACAATTGTACTGGATCCTTCTGGGCTTGCTCACCACTACTCCCTGTCTGATAGGGATTTTTCACTCTGGGCGTTTTCCCATGCAGAATGCCCAATTCTTTCTATTTTTCATGTACTTACCTTTCTCTTCTGGGAAGATCCCGATCAGGTTTAATTTTTAGGTTTGTTTTCCCCATCCCTGCTCTGCTGCAGGTCCTGGTTTTGCTGTACCTCTGGCTGCAATTTGTCACCTGCAGCATCTTATCCAAACCACTCTTAGTTGTTTCACTCCAGCCAGAAAACTAGTCCTTCACCAGCAACTAATTCTTGTACGAATGGAAGAAATGCTAATAAATGGTGAGCCATTACCATTCCCACCACTCGGGAAGTCCTTGCTGTAAAGCAGCTTTCTGCACCCTCACTGCCAAGACAGCACTGCACAGTCTGGCAAGCGCAGGGCAGGTACCTGCGACAGCCCTGCCCGCATCTCCTCTTTGTAGCATCCAGCTATAGCATCTTATTTTATCTTATCTTGAAGCCTTCACTTTGCAAAAAGATGCCACTGGGCCAAATTCAGATCACATAACAATTTGGATGATGGCAAAGGAATTGGAAAATAGATCAGCCCTATCTTTTTTCCTGGCCCTGTAGGGTTGGTTGGAGGTGATAATAGGAAAAAAACAACCAACCCACCCTTTACTTTAATCACACACGTAAAAAAAGAAACACCTCATGTTTGAGGTGAAATTCAGGGTCAGCTTTAGCACCAAATTCCACTCCCCCAGACCCCCACGCTTGGTTTCTCAGACCCACGGAGACCAGGAAAGGTAAGCAGATTTCATCAAAACTGCCATAATCCATAAGAATTAGGACATTTCAGAGTAAGTTCTGCTTCAAAAGTCTTGGTGAAGTTTTGAAAGCTGAGGCTTGTATAGAGGCGAACTTGCCGCCCAAGTGGGATTTTCTCTCCCAAGTAATGAAATCCCACGAAATAGGGGCAGTAGCTGGATTTCCACCCAGCTGAGGGACACCTCCAGCCCTGCAGTCTGGCTCAAACCGCAGCAAAGCCCACAGGACTTCAACTGCTGTTGGACCAGAGCTTGTGCGGGACCAGGGATGCTCTGAGTCCGACCCCAGTCTTTCACTGTTACCTCCCTGTCCTGACCCCAACCCGCGGCATCGGTCCAGCCACCACATCATCACACTAAACTGTCATATATTATTGACAACAACAAGATCCAAGCTGGAGACGGCCTCATTTCAGCCATGGGAGCCATGATTCATCCCCTACAGCCTATAGCTTGTACAACATATGGCAATGCTTTTTTAGAAATCCGGGATGGAGAGATGGAGAGATAGCACGTGCCAGACCAGGGAGCACGGCAAGACTCCCGTCTGGTAACAAAGTCGGCACGTGGCTGGCTGCAAATCGGCTCCTGCATTCCTCTGTGCCTGGGAGACACATGGACACCAGGAAAGCCACCACGGATGCTCTCCATCCCAGCATCCCACTCTCCTGCTGTCTCACCCATGTGAGCTGCACTACTAACGCTCGGTCTGTTTGATTTTTTTAATAGTGATTCCAAGCCAGAAGATACCCACAGCAAACCATGTATCCCTTGGTAAATGAAAAGAGATGAGATTTCACCTTGCAAAAAGTATTTGGGTGCCTCCTTCTCCTGTCCTGGATGGTCTCACTTCTCCCGAGATGCCGACAGGCAGTTTTAGCACAAACTACAGACAGATTGTAGTTTCAACCACACAAACATAAGTCTAGAAGCAATTCCACTGCCATTAACAGTGTTGTTCTGAGTTCATTCCAGCACACTAGAAATGGGAACCTGGTCCAGCACACGGGCTGGGATAGATGAATTATCAATATATCATTGCCTCTGCCTTCTCCTCCTCTTTTTTTTTGAAGCAATTCAGGAACAATCTACCATTGCTACACACCTTAGTGACTTCTTCTGGGGACTGCGTTTGCAACACACATGGCTCTGGGTCAGCACTGCCACTGCGAGCTCCAATGCGACATCAACAAAAGCCCATCAGGCTGGGACAAATCCCATTTAAATGGAACCACTCTGAATTCAGGACTAAATCATTTAAAGAAAATCACAAAAAGTATCCAGGAGTACAAATGTTCAATAAGTCATTGGTGACGGCTGAAACTAATTTAACCCTGTGGTTGTGGAAGTAGCACTTAATCAGCATTCTTATTGCAGAGTCACACGCACTGATCGTTCAAAATCGTATTCAAAAAGTGGCCAGAGGAAATCATACTGATGCCAGAGATTTCCAGGGATGCAGTGTAGATGTGCTGCACTATCTGCATGATGATAACTTGCAATACAAGAACCACCACCTTTCTGAGGAGACTCACACTTGCGACAGCCGGCTCGGCCCCGCAGAGTAAGGGGCCGCCCCTGACCCAGCACAGCTCTCGCCTGAAGCAGGGCCCGGGGCAACTTCCCGACCAGAGATCAGGCAGAATTGGATTTCTGATTTATCGGGCCAATATTCAATCCCTGAAGCATGCGATGTCAAACCTGTTGTCCAGCTCTGCAGCTCTGCTTGGGACTCCAGAAGGCACCAGAGACGCAAACTCCGAGTGCTGGTTTTCCCAGGGCAATGAGCGCCATAGAGGCTAATTTATTTCTCAGTCCCCATCCTACCTTTTAATCAAACTCAACATCAGTTTCTGTTTGATGAAGCTGCATGCGAGATCACCTCTGCTTTGCTTCTTGGGATGGACAAGTGCAAGGCGGACCTTCACCATGCCGGAGGGGACACAAGAGACCAGTGACCAACAGGAGTTGCCCCAGAAAGCTGGTGCTTGAGTTCCCAGAAGTGATGAAGGGCTGAGCCGGGACATGGCTGGGTTGGATCCTTGGCAGACCTCGGCACGCTCCCAGGCAGGTGCCGACTGCCCCGGCCCTCAGGGCTCCGTGCCTGGCTCCCTTGTCACCTACTTCTTTAGAAAACTCTTGCACATCCCAGAGGTAACGCTGCTATCCCACAGCTCCCCCCAAATCAGAAAATGGGTCAGAGTCCGCAACGTGCTCAAGCTGCTCGGTGCCGTTTCAGGGAGCCTGAGCAAGCACCGTCACCAAATCCACTAAATCAGCGTTTGTCCACTGAATCAGTGGAGCTTTAAGCACACAATGAGAGCCTCAGGGCAGGCAGGCACATGTGGAAAGCCTCTGTTTAAAATTACAGTGAGTGGCTAAGCTACAGGTTAAAATAATTTAAATTGTGCAGCCCCGGCTCCCGTGTACACCCCCCCATGCATGGAACCTCTGCGCAGCCAAACGCTCCCCTGCGAGACAGGGAGGGCTGAAACATGGCTAGGCTCTGCCCCCGCACAAGCCCAGCTCCAAAATCGGCAAAGACCTGTTATTTTCAGCAGTTCCACAATAATAGGCATGGGATTGGGGGGGGGGGGGGGGGGGGAAGGCAGAGCTCAGTGTGCAAAACTAATCTAATCAGGGGGATGTCTCGGTCTCCCGGCGGAGCTGAGCTGCACAAATATCCATTTATCCACAGGACCATTCCCAGCACCTGGCTGATCCCAAAATCCCCGTAAACAGAATTACCCCCAAACCTGTAAATATGCTCGGTGCTGCCAAAATCCTTATTGACTATTGGCCCTTTTTCTATAAGCCGTTCTCAGCAGAGCACAGAGCGCTCGTCCTTCAGCTCAGCCAGCTAATCAGGCTAATGAGGTGATATGCACTGCAGCTTCCTATGGTATATAATCAGCCTGAAATTAGGTTTTAGTGTAAATCTTACCAAATATGTCGCTTGGAACTTCAAAATGATGTAATTGGACTCTTCCACAGAAGAAATGCCCATGGGAAAGACCTCAGTGCTGTTTACTCTGCGTGGGGTGGGAGAAAGGGAGAGCAAGATGTGAGACATGCAGAGCATGCATGCATGTGTTTGTACATAAAATGGTCATGATATAATAGTAATGCAATACATAAATATCTATGTGTGTATTTATATATGGTTAAACACATTTATATAATGAATATGAGTGTGTGTGTATATATATATGTGGTTAAGTGTTTTCACTAGGCTTGCTGGAGACTGAGCATTTGCAGGATGCTCCAGAGAAGTCAAGTTTTGAAAGTGCAGTCGAGGGGAACCAACAAAAGGAAAGCGGGAGGAATGTTATCCTCTTTCAACTTGCATTTGGTACCCTTGAATTAACATATTATCTGCTAGACTAGGAAGGTGTTGTTTAAAGTCACACTTCAGGTGGTGTTTTGGAGGCAGGAGCTCCACCAATGCTAGGGAAAACATATTTCATCTCGTAAATAAAGGTACCATTTTAAAAAGAGCATATTCCCTCCATCCGAGGTGGGGTTCAGCCAGCCCAGACGGTGCATTTGGTCTCTCCCCAAAATAAACTCGACACTCTTCTCCTCCTGTTGGATTCTGCATTTCCCCTTGCAGGGGGCATCTCTCACAAGGGTCATTTTCTCCACCAGCTTAACGAGGTCTGTGCAAAAGGCAAAGAGCAGGGCTTTGGGATGCACTGCCCTGGCAGCCCAGACGCAGGGGCGATGGTTGCTCTCTCCCTGAGCTGCACCCCCACTCCGTGACCATTCTGCACATCCAAAAATACCTCTCTTGTCCTCTTCTGCTTCTCTTTTGCGAGACATACCATCTGGGGAGGGATCCCCTTCCCCTGGTTATGAGAAGAATTTCAACAAATTTCTAATAAGGAAAAAGTGTTAAACATGTTGTATCTAAAAATGCCCATTAAAAAAGCAATGCATCCTTTAAAAATGCATAGATACTGAATCTGTTGCATTAGGGTGCAGCCATTTGGCATATGTCATTAATTGTATAGGTTCCCTTAGTGAGCACAGACAAGACTGCCGCCACGGCTGGAAAATTCAGACATATCCCCCAAATGGCATATTAATAATGAGATCTTTCAGAGGAGGATCCGTGACTCATACGAGAAGAAAAATGGGTCATTCACTGCACTGAGCCGTCTGAACAAAAAAGCAGCTTTTTTTGGGTTTGGTCAGTTTAAACCAGAAAAATGGAGAAAGTAGTGAGAGAGAGGATGTGGTGGCTGTAGCTGCCAGACATGGGCAGTGAGAGCCTGCACTGGCATTTTAAAGTTAAAAACCCCACCCTGACAGGCATTTGGTGCCTTGTATGGTTGCATGCTGAAACCAGGAGTGGAGGAAACTGCAAGCATCCTTCACCATCGCCTCACCCCGCTCCACCCAAAGCCACAAACTCGCTAATCCTTCCCCAAAAACTCACCAGTCCTTCCACAAAAGTCACGTCCTGGGGATACCCAGGGCTGAAGGGACCAAACTCACCAGCGCCGGGATGCTTTGGGAGCCCGATGGCTATTGCAGGCATCCCTGCAAGGGACATTCCTGCAGCAGGGACCACCCAGGGGGCCAGGATAACATGCATTGAAGGATGAATTTACTGTAGATGCAGAATACACCCAAAAATCTCAAATCTGAGCAAGGATTTTCAGCGCCTTGCCTGCGTTACTGCCGGAGCAGGAGCTGGTCTGTGTTACCTGTGTGGTTATGGGGCTCAGGGCAATAAATAATACTGAAATCCCAATCGGGCCAGGTGTGCATGGGGGATCGGAGGGATCACATGCAAAGCGACATGCAGCCCCCCAGACAGCTACAGCAGATCACTCGATGGAGTCAATGGAGAAAAAAGGGCATGTTACAAAGCTGGCATTTAAGATTTCATTAGAGCTGTTAATCTTATTGCTATTACTAAATTATAACTGTTTTCACAACCCAGCTACATCCAGGGTACCTATCCATACTAGATTAATATGTTTGTCACTTGCATTCAGCATTTATTTGGGATGTGACTTCATAGGATGCTTTGGAGATTAATAAAGGCCACAGCCCTTTCCTGTGAGCGCTTGCCCTCCACACTGATGAAATACCACATTTAATTGCTTTAACCCCCACTTCTGCCGTTTTGTTCCCCTCCCTCTGCCTGTGACCTTCACGTTCGGTGTCTGCTGGGTGCGATCCATGGCCGGTGGTGGGAGGATGGAGGAGTTTGGCTGTGATGGGGACGATGAGGTCCGGCAGCCCCCCGGTCCACACGGGCACTGGTGCCAGCACCGCTGAGCAGACCGGGAGCCCACGAAGGAGTTACGTCCTCATGCGGACAAGCTGCACAAACCAACTTCTATCTACAGACCTGCCACGATGTCCTGCCTCCTAATTTAATTATCTCAACAAGATAAAAGAGGAATTAGTGGCAAGTGGATTTTTTCCATTAAACAAATACTTGACAACAAACACTGAGCTCTTAAACTGCTGCTGGATTGTGGGTCAATAGACTTTTGAGACCCCATGGCCATTCAGTCTAAACAGCATCCAAATCAAATTAATTTTGTCTTCAGAATAAAAAAAAGGAAGCTTTCCGCATCCTGTTCTACAGCCACCTCTAAAAATTCAAGCCAGCCCTGCAGCACTGTCCTTTCCCAGTGCTCCACAGCGAGTGCCGGCTTTGCAATACCAAAAATAAGTAAGCATTTCATCTAAGCTGGCATTTTCCCAAACCTCAGAGTCTCCACGCACTCTGGAAGCAGAGGACGGTGGTTATCCCCCCAGGAGCAGGACCACAGCCCTCCCATCGTGGCCGGCGGCTGCTGCTCCCGGGGCCCCTCCAGCCACGCAGCTCTCACCTCCGCTCCCGATCACACGGGGAGACGGCGATACCTCAAACTACCCGCGAGTTACACCTCCTCAGCTTCCTACCCCACGGCAGATTTCTGAGCACAGCCAAAGGAGGATCTTTTATTCGAGCCCTCTCCACGCTACGGAGGTGCGAGAAGCAAGCTTCTCCTGCAAGCCTTCCCCTGTCCCGTTCTTAGCAAAGTCTTCCACGGCGAGTCACTCGCATTTTGTGTTACCCCAAGCAACTGCACGAGTACAGATGGACGTCAGAGGGGATGAGCAGAGCAAGCACACGCTTCCTAGGCCAGGGGTTATGTTACTGGGTTTCAGCAGGAGGGAGGCAGTTATAGCACACGCCATGCTCCAGCAAAGTTCCCATTCAGAAATCTGCTTAACAACAGCACCAGTCACTCCCATACAGCCCTGACAAACAACAATCTATCAGCCTCCTGACAAAGAGCTTCACAAACGATGCAATCAACAGCCCAGCATAATTTTCAAGAAATACAAATGAGCAAATATCTAGTTGCCATGGTAACCCCAAGAGCTGGACTGGACTTCTTTGCAGATTACCAAATACAGTTTGCCAACGCAGCAGGAGCGTGGCACCCGGGACCTTATTCGGGGACAGCAACCGGGTATTGCTGAGGAGTATCAGCTCTTTCGGCAATCTGCCCAAAAAAACCTCCACCCTCGCTGACTCCAGGCGATTCACGTTCACGGTGCCAGTTGCGATTCATTTCTCTCTCACATCACCTGCGCTTTGGCTCCGTGGCCTTCAAGGCTGACCGGTTTTACGAGCAGAAACCACAGCAGGAATCACACTCTCCTTAGATCTGCCCTTTACTTCTGATCAGCAGCGTCTCTGACAATTTGCACCCAGGAATGAAAGTTTCCAGCCAAGTTACCGAGCCCCTGCAAAGCAAAAGCAGTGAATAAAAAACTTTACCGTCCTTTTTAGGTGGCTGTGCCGCCGAGCCCTGCGCCAAAAGGGGGTCAGGGCTGCGGACCCATGGCCAGCGCTCCCCACCGAGGTAGTTTTTGCAGAAAGCCTGGAAATCCTTGGCCACAAAAAAAAGGGGGACACTTTTGGGGTACCAATGAGGAGCAATCAACAGCGAAATGGGCCCTGATGCTGGCATGATGCGGCCCCTGTGCTGAGCCAGCCCCGTCCCGGGGTCCCCCAGGCTGGAGGAGCCCCCGGCAGCAATGAGCCTCTCCGGGAGGGAACCGGGGCTGCTTGAAGTGTCACTGAGCTTTTGCAATTAATTAAGGTGCCCGCACGGTTTATAAATCCACCTTCGATCACGCCTCTGGCCCTTCTCTTGACGGCCGTCTCAGCTGAGCCCCCTGCCCGCCGGCGGGGTGCCGGGGCTGAGCCGTGCCTGGAAGGAGACGCGTTTCCCGGCAGGTTTGTCCCGGCCGGCTCCTGCCATCCTGCTCATTCCCTGGCAGCAGCAGGGAGCAGCTGGTGGGAGGTGGGACGGGAAAACCCTCCTGCAGAACCGGAGGAACATCTCGGTTAAGCCAACATCTGCTGGGACCCACACAGCACCGGGCCAAATCCTGCTTGCCTCGCTCGCGACCCGCTGCTCTGTCTCTCCCTGCCGCACCGGTTCGGGATGCGCTAAGCTGGCAGGTTTAATGCTAACGCTGTCGCACAGATTGGTAACATCGTTTATCATACAGTTTTGTGGTTTGGGGGGTTTTTTGGTGATGGACCTCACTGCTACAGCCAGTAAATGTCTCTAATTTACTCACTGAGCTGCTGGAAGCCTTTTTTTTGGCCCTGAGATATTTTTGTTCCCTGTGAACGGGAACCATTCTACAGCATCCTCGCCCCAGGGCAGGAGCTGTGCCGCTACTCAGGCAATTAAAACCAAGGGAAACCAGGGCGGGAGCAAAGGAGATGCACAAGAAAAAGCTCTCGATTCAGCTGTGCAATCCTCCCAGTAATTTTCAGGGGAAAAAAATCTTACCGAATTAATAGAGGAAAGGACAGCTCAGCCCAGCCCAGCCAGCTGTCTGAGCAGTCAAGATTAGAAACCGGGGAGGAAAATCATCACCAGGCTGCCAGCGCCGGGGCAGGCTGCTGCCGGCTGGCAACACCGGTGTGCCCCGGTAAGCTGCTGACAGCACAGCACTTGTCTTTGGAGCTCCCACCGCTGGACATCCAGCAGTGTATTTCAGGAAATAAAGAATAATAATAGTAGGAAAAAAAAGGAATCAAAAGACAAACGGTGCAGGCAGGCCCATCGCTGCCGCCTGCCATGCCAGGGCCACTCTCTGCCCGAGGCTGGGGGCAATATCGTCTCTACAGACCAAGAAATGGGGTATAGGAAGGTAAAGGCATTTGTCACCAATTATTTTTGTTCACTCCCAGGCTACGCCACACACTGCTCAGGCTTACCCCAACTTTCATGCTTTACAAAGGAAGATATTCAGCTCCTAAAAAACTCACTGACATAAAAGGACCCTCAGGCATCAGTTACTTGCAAGTGATGTGCAGGAGAGGCGTGGGAGAGTCCTGCCGCTGCCAGGTTTCCCACTGCCTGCACCATATGGCAAGTCAGGACGGAGAAATTCAAGAAAACAGGGGAGTTAGGGGCTATGGGACAAGGATTACAGAAAAATAAAATTAAAAAGTTCAGCCTGAAGAGCTGGAGCTCCTCTTGGCCACCCAAAGCCTGGGATTGTCCGTGCTGAGGGAAAGGGCACGTCCCATCTTCCATCGAGCACTGACCTCGCCAGATCCACTAGAAGTTAATTAAGGAGGTGAAAACTCCTGTTGTTTTCTGAATTTTACTTGATTACTGTGAAACAGAAGACACTAGTGAGGAGAGAGTGTTGTTTTTTAAGTAAGGACCCTGGAGCCTGGGGAAAAATCTGGGGGGGGTTGCAAAACAAAGCCCCTATTAACTTTGGTCCTGACTTTCAGGTCATGCATGTTCAGTTCTTTTTACCTGGAAATGAAGATGTTAATTGGAGTCGACAGCTTTCATAGGTTTCCCCATTAGCAATATTTTTAGCCACAGTAGGGCCCAAGTCTTCAAACGCTTTCCCAAGGGAAGGTTTTAACCTTTCTTTTGAAACATCTCATGTCACTTGCAGGAAAAAAAGTTTTTTGGCTCGAGGCGTACCGAGCCCCAGCCGGGACGAACTCCCAGCTCTTCTGAACAGGGGACATGGGAGGAACAAGGAAAAGAAACTGGGGAGAGGCAGCCCGGAGCCTGGAGCAGAGCTTGGCACCGTGCGGCAGCATCACTCGGGGGGGGCAGCCGCCCCTCCAGCACCCCGACTCTCCCCGTCCGGGTGACGGGCTCTGGGCACGGCCAAGTCCCAGGGGGGTTCTGCGGGCTGCCTTGGCTCCGGTCCCCTGCGGCACGGCCCGTCTCCACCACGGAGACAGGATCACGCTTCAGCATCGGCACTCAGAACCAGGAGTCGATCAGACGCGCGTCCCGTGCCACGTGGATGCCCGACCCTGCGGTCCTCGTGCCGGCAGCGGGCACAGGACCCGTCCACGGGTGACGTCTAGGGCAGAGACCAAAATGGTTCCTCAAATCAGATCCTATATGTCGACATTTTGTTAGCTTGATGGATCCAAGAACATTTTTTTTTACAGCTGGTTTCTTTATAGACTGTTATCATCTATACGTAATTTATTGTTTTCAGATGAAGCAAAAGCCTTTAGAAACCACATTCAGTGTTGTCTCCTGCCCAGGACTGAAAACTATGCAAATTGCTTGCTTTCTGTATAAATATATGGATTGTGTGTGTGTGTGTATATATAATCCATTAGAAATAATATAGTTTTATTTATATGTATTATCCATTTATATATATTTAATATAAAAATATTTTTATATATATAAAAAATACATAATCAGGGATGACAAAATTTCCCTATTTTAGAAACCTGCCCCAACACACGTTCCACTTACAACACCACCGTTACCCTCACCAAGTTCTGCAGTTTCTCTCTAAGTGGAAACGTATTTTAGCCGAAATCTGTGCTGACACCTGAGGAAGCGGTTTCAAGCTCCCAGTAGAGCCTCAGTTATTTACCTCATTGTAATCACTCCGGAAAGTCTTAGTTTTGAAATTTTATGTTTCTAAAATGGTGACATCAAGGGAGACCCAACAATTTTATGAGGATGCTTTTACTCATCTTTGCAGGCAGCAGCCGAGACAGGGCAGCCCAGGGCTCTCCCAGCTCCTTGGTGCTGCGAGACGCCGGGGCTTTGCCAGAGCAGGGACAAAAGGGACCCATCGCTCCCAGGAAAGGGCAAGGGGCCGGAGGGGGAGGCAGCCCCCTCTGCACAGGGCTTCTTGCAAAGCCACCCGGATGGCACGGGTGGGACCAGAGGTCACACTGCAGGGGCTCTCCAGGGAGCACTGGATTTATTGCATCTGACTGGCTCCAGTAGTGCCCTTGCGGCCGTGTCCCCTGAGGGAGAAGCATGTTTTTGCCTCGATAGGGCTGCCCTTTTGTGCCCGGGGCACCACCACAGCCCCACTTGCACCCAAGCCCTGCAAATCCACCCACATGCAAGGAGGAGGGTCCCATCTCCCTGCTGAGCAACTCAAACAAGGCACACTGAGGCCGCCACAACCACACACGCCTCCCCAAAAATGATTTACCTGCAAGATAAAAGTACCTCTGGGGTGCCAAGGCAGAACGGGAGGACACCAGCAACGACTACAGGAAAAAGCATCGCCTCACTAGGAAACAGGGCTGCACCGAAAGCCGCAAGCTCTCCCCACCCAGGAAAGGTTTGTGAGGGCGAGCCGACCCTCAGCTGCCGCACATCAACCCTTCACCCGCCTGCCTCCTAATTCAGTCAGCCCAGGGCAGCCAGGGCCAAACCCTGCTCACCTGCTGCGGGCAGGGACGTTGCGAAGGCGTGGGGTGCTGCGTGGCCCCGCACACCCCCCGCGGCGACGCCGCGTGGCTGATGGGGTTCAGGCGAAGGGCAGGGTGTGCACACAGGCTGCCCCGGGGACTCCAAAACCCGGTTGGGGTCAATAAAATAAACCTTCCCAGGCATCCGCTGCCCCCCCCCCCCAACACACCTTTTTAATACAGAGCAGATTGGGGTAAAACCAGCTCCTTCCGCATGAGACCCCACGGCCCTGGGGAGTCGCTGCTACCTGAGCGCTAGAAAGACAGAGGAGCCTCCACCTGCTGTTTGCTGTTTATTTTAGCAGAGAGAAAAATAACGCGCGCAAGAGGCATTTTGCATAACTTAACGGAAAAATAACACTTTTCCTCCACTCTTCATGGATCAACGGGCAAAATCATTTCCTACGCACGGCTATTTTTTGGTGCTAACAGTTTGGTGTATTGATAAAATCATGGCTTTCCTCTAATACGCTGCGATAGTTGATCCGAAACCCAAAGCCAGGCTCAGACTTGGGGGGCTCCTTCGCTGTTTAACACAGCTCCCACCGCCGTTTGCCCGTGGGGAGGGTGAGCGCCAGGTTCGTCCCCCCAGCACTCCCAGGGGGGATTTCGCAGCCGGGGTCTGGCTGGGGATGTCGAGCAGCTCCGCGGCTCTCGCCACCCGTGCCGTGTCCTGGCCGCTCTTCCCCGGCATGGCTGGAGAGGTGACCCAAAATGAGGGGGGCGCGGGCAGCGCCAGCAGCCTCAGTCCAGGGCCAGCGAGGGGATCTTGCAGACGAAGGGGAAGGCTCTGCCGCAGGCGTTGTCGTTCCAGGAGCGCAGCGCTACCCCCAAAAAAACCCAAGGCGTTAGCTGAAAAAAGGTACAAGAAGGTAACCGTGCACCGCCCTCGGGACTGGGACCTCCTGCCATTGCGGGAGGCTTTCCCTGGATGTCCTCCCATCCGGGCTGCTCCCAGCCGTGCCCCCTCCCAGTATCCCCATCCCCATCCTGCGGATGCTGGCAGGGACGCCTGGCCTCAGCTCGGATGTGGGAGCAGGGAGGCAGCTGCAAACACGGTCCCATACCGCACAAAATATCACCAGGTCGCAAGTGGACAGGACGTTTAGGTATGTTCACAAGGTCTGAATGCACCTGACTGGTCTCACTGGAAATGAGGGTGTGAAGTGGGATTTTTGGACAAGCAGCATCTTGCCCCGCTTCGGCGAGATGGCCCTGGCCTGAGGAAGGGAGGGAAAAGTTGGCAAACTGAGGGGTGTTTCCACAGGCTGCATGTGGGAGGGGAAATCGGAAACTTTGGCTAAATTCGGTAATTCTTCAAAGTAAGTGATGCTCCCCTCCTGCCGCTGCTATGGGAGAGGGAGATGGGCTGTGAGTGGAGGGAAAGTGAGTGTGTGTGTGTGTGTGTATGTACGTGGTGAAAGAGAAAACACATCCCTTCTCTGCAAAGAAAAAAGAAAATAATAATAAAAAATTAAAATGCAAATCCTCAGCCTGCCAGCAACTTCTTCAGAAAAGCACGAGCCACAGCGGGTTGAATTTATTGACGTGCAAGTCAGACTTCAGGTGCTCTTGATGCCCGGTGCGACACTCACCGCTGCTGTGCCTGTACCAGATCTGCACGCAGTCCTCCTCCTCCGGGATGGAGTGGATCCCGTCATCGGGCTGACTGCCGTCCCAGTAGTGGTAGTCGTAGGAGGAGCCGTCCGTCCACTCAAAGTGACCCTCCTGGGGTGGGGTGAGCAGAGAAAGGCCGCGATGGCAGAGCCGTGTTCGAGGTGGGGGGGGGGTCCCATTCCCAGACCCCGTCCCTGGTGCCACACAGCCCGGGGACGCTGCTACCGCTCAGCAAAGGCCGAACAGCACGTTTGGGTTTTACGACTGAAAACTTACCTTGGAAAGCCCTAGCATTCACAGCATTCGCACGAGGGGAAGCCCAGAAGTTAAACCCATATATTTTTTAACACACCCACCCAATTCTGTGTTGTTTTTCCTTTTCTTTTCCATTCCTTTCCCGACATCTACAAAAAATTTACTGGCATGGGACTGTTCTCCTGATGGTCTCAATTTTTCTTTGTTACATGTTAGACTCTATATTTCCAACGTGTCAGCTTTGACAAGTTGCAGAGTTTCACAAGAAAGCAACGAAATTTCATGATTTTTGGCGTTGGAGATGTTTTCAGTTTATTTGCTCTTCTTGGACCAGCAGTACAATACTCTCTCTATTAATCCATTAATAAAATATGATGTGAATAATTAGTAATTGTTAATCTATTAATTCTAGTAACACTTTTCTTTTAAAAGCAGACTGGACGGGATGAAATGACAACTTTCCCCCATGCACTGCAGAACAGACCCTATGCCACCACCCAATTAATGGGGCTATAAGGAGTGAAGAAGAAAACCAAGTGGCTTTCCAGGGGGAAAACATAGGGAAGTGAATTTTTCAAAGCCATTTCCCACATGATTACGGGGAGCTCTCACCTGCCGCAGGTCATTGAGCCCCGTCCAGATGTCGGTGGGGATGCCCGGCACGCGGCTGTTCACCAGGTCGTACACGAAGACATTTTCTTCCCAGCTGGCAAAACAGAGCAATACGAAGCCGCTGAGGGGGTACGTCAGGCAAATGGTCAGGCACGCCCCTAAGCCCTACGGCATGGCCAAATGGGTCCCCCTCTTCTAATTGCTGTTGATTACTTTGCCGGGTCTGTGCAAGAGGTGTGTGGTGTGGGCGAGAGCTGGGGGGGGAAGCCCATGTAATCATGTTGTACGTCTACCCTTTTTCCAAGCAGTTTTGGGGAAATCAGGGAATACTACATCAGTTTTCCTGCCAGCCCAGGAAAAGGCATTTTTTACACCGCCTTTGTGTGCCCAGCGCATCAGACTTGACCCAGTTGCTGCTGCAGAGGGATGCTCAGGCTTGTACAGAGGCATGCTTAGGCTGGGACATGAGCCTGCAGCTGGCACCGAGGTTGTGCCGTGGGGATGGGACTTTGTCCCCATTTTCCTTCTTCCCCAGGCCGTGCCAGGGTGGGATGACCAGATTCTGCATTCCTCACCTGTGGATGGAGGCCAGCTTGGCTGATCTGATGCCAATGGAGAACTCGGCACAATAGAGGTCAGCTTCAGCCCAGGTTTTGTTGATGGGGAAGTACCGGTAGCAATGGCCTTCGTACTCGGTCCAGAAGAGCGGGCAGGAGTAGGCATGGACGGGCTCCGGCATGGCTGGGGGCAGAGCAGAGGACATCCAGCAGCTGAGGATGAAGCGGTGTGGCCGGGCAGCCGAGCAGGCAGCGCAGGCAGCAGCGCCCAGCCCTGCTCCCCCCCACTTCACCCGGGCAAATAACCACCAAACGCACGCATGGAAAAACCAAATGTTGCAGAAGGCGTGCAAAAGTTTGCAGAAGCCCAGACAAATTTTGCAAAAGCCATGGGTTTCCCGGTTTTAGCATCTGCCTAAACCAGGAGGGCCTTTTCAAGCCAGTTTAACACCGGTTTAGGCAGTGGGTGCTTAAAATAAAGGCGCTGACTTTTGCTACTGGGCAAACGGTGATAAGGGCTCCTCTCGCCTCTACCAGGCACTACCGGACCTGCCGTGCTGGGATGGGAGCTGACAGCCAGGAGCTGCGGGGTCAGGGCTGCATTCTGCCCTCCTGCAAGGACATCTTGCACCTCCTCCCTCCGACCAAAGCCCCCCGCCGACCAAAGCCCCCCGCCGTCCCCTGCGTCCCCGGGCCCGGACGCAGGCGTGCACGTACGCAGGGGTTGGATTTCAGCCCCGTAAATAGCCGGACGAGGCGCGCATGCCGCCGGGAGCGGTGCCAGCCTATCTGCTTCCCACCGCCAGATAAGAGCTGGGGCCCACCGAGCCGCTCCTCCTCCCTCACCGCTTTTCGGCACAGTGGGGAAGTTACCCCAAAAGAGGCCGTTTTGGGGGCAGGGCGCATTTCTGGAGCCTTTGCAGTTGCCGCTGTGTAAACACTGGCGCGGCGCTAACACGTCCCTCTGACCCCCTCCACGTCACGCTCCCCCCGACACTCACGGGGAGGATGCAGTACACACGCAACACACCGCCCAACACTAACGCACGCGTAACCCCCAAATCTTGTGGCGCACAGGCTCAACTCTCTCAGCTGCTGGTTTTTGAGCCGTGGGGAATTGCCGGCTCCTCCAGAGCCAGTTCCCGCATCCCCATGGGGTCCCGGTCCATGGTCAGTGCTGCTGTCGGAGCGAGCGGGGAGGTGGGCAGCGTGAGGGGAGCAGGGGGTTATGGCACACATCAGGTGCCATGAAACTATCCAAGCAGGGAACAGGCTCAAGCCCGGAAAGGTCGGGGTGGTGCTACAGGCCCTCCGGTACTGAGGGGGGAATGGTTTTCCCCGAGGGTGGGGAGAGCAAAACCCTGCCAGCAGCAGCATGGGACGTGGGAGCAGCGAGGGCAGCATCGGCGTGGTGCAAAGGAGAGGCAAGGTGAATTCAAAGCAGCTGTGTTCGTGGAGCTGAATCCTTCCTCGCGCCAGTGCTGGCAGCTCCGGGCGATAATTTTCTTTTTCATCAGCTCTTTCCACCTGGGGATCTCTCAGTGTTTTACAAACAGCCACCAGCCAGCCCCTGGGTCCCTCCTGTCACACCTCCCTCCCAGGCGACAAACCACAAACACAAAGAGCCTTTTTTCCCTCCTGAGCAAGGCGCAGAGGCCAAGCCGACTGCCGAGCCCCACGGGGCTGTCGGCCCATCACCCTGCCCGGGCACCCCCAGCAACTCCCTTTGGAGGAGCCGTGCCTGGGAGCAGCTCTGCACCCCATGGCAACAAACCTGCCGAGAGCAGCGAGGGGCTTGAGGGGCTCTCCCGTCCTCATCGGCACTAGTTCTGGGCTGCGGAGGAAAAAAGATAAGACACGTGGGGCTGGAAATGAGCAGAATAGCTTTAGGGGAGGGTGGCCGAGCTGCAGCTGGCTCAGTGGCAATGCACGGTTCAGCTCACCGATACACACCTGGCCATCCTTGCATTGGGAAAAACCTCAGAACAGCGCTGGGAAATGCAAATTATTCTATTGTAGCAATAGAGCAGAAGGACCAGGAATGCCGAGAGCTGATGCGATTTCCCAGGAGCCAAGCCCTTCTCCCACCATGATGCTGGCCAGGGGTCCCCATCCCCACCAAAAGCGAAGCAGAGCAAGGGCAGAGGGTCAAACCCACAGGACAAGGCTTCAGCTTCACTGCAGGGTCACGGATGAGGCATATCCCCCCACTCAGGACAGGCCCGGGATCTGGTCCCGGCTCACAGCAACTCCAGGTCGCTGCTCCCTCCTGCCGAGGGCACCCTGGGGGTTTGCGGCAGACAGGCACCGCCAGCTCCCCCAGCAACTGGGATTTTATTATAGGGGCTGTGAAGCGCCTCGACAAACTCTTCACCTCTAGCAGCACGGTGGCAAAATTCACAGGGCTTAACCCAGCAGCGTCCCCAGCAAACGGGGCCTTTCGCTCCCGAGTGCTAATTGCAGCGGGTGTCCCAGTGCCCTGGCTCCAAGCCAGGTCCATCAGCACCCTGATTGCCAGGGAAAATCACCCTCGTTTTGTTCAGAGCAGCTGAAACAGAGTCAGAGATGGAGACAGTCCTTCTTTGTTATTCCATACTGCTTCCCATTAGGTAGCATTAATTTGACGAGCTTCAGTGAACCAGAGGTGCCTGAAGGAATTTAAGGTTAAATATACCAAAAAGGAAAATATGGGAGGTCAGCGTTTAATTAGCATCTTTTCTGTTAGGTCAGGATCAGAGGCTTTGGCTGTCTCTTTGGAGAAAAACTATTGCTCCCAGTTTTACAGGCAGGAACAATTGGGGGTGCTGCTTTATCTGGAGTGTTTGGGGGCTATTTTTAGCAGAAAGGCCGTAAGAAATCGGATGTATGGTTGTGAGTATAGGAGCCCGCTCATGGCTCTGCAGGAGAACCTCATAACCCAAGCCAGCAGCTGCCGATGGCATTTTGATCTAAAATGAGAGAGGGAAAGCATTTTGGGCTATTTAAAACAGATCCTCACTTTTAAGCATCCCAGCAAAACATCACCCCCAGCAGCATCAGCTCCTCTGCACAGGGCAGGAGCAGCACAGCCATTGCCTGTGGGACGGGAGCGCCTGCCAACCCCAAGCCAGTTCATCCATTTGTCCCCAGATTCCTGGTGAAAAATGATGGCAAGAATCCTTCCTCCCTTTGCTTATTTACAGTGCAGCAGTTTTAAGGTCAGGGCCATGTTTTAACGCAGCACCAGCAAAATAGATGTCCAGACTTGGTTGAGGATAAGGTTCACATCAGGCAGCTGTTACTAACTCAGCAAAGCTGGAAAACAAGAATTTGGGGTCAGAAAAAGAGTTTTGTGCTCTCTGGATTTGTGTCGGTGCCAACAAAACTGGACCCTTTTTGCTTACTAGCTGAGACCCACTGCAGAACCACCAGGAAAATCACTTGTCAAAATCTTGCAGAAGCTGGCACTGCTCTGCCAAAAAGTTTCACTTCCCCAAGCAGCCACTTTCCAATTAGAAGTAATTAACTGAGAAAATCCCAGCCAGTTTCATGAGGTTTTTTTTATTCCAGGATGCTACTGGAAAAGATAAAATACCAACTGCGTGACTCCCACTGACTCAGCTGGCAAAGAGCAGGTTTTTCCCTGAACAGCGTCATCTGAAGGTGCAATGCTGCCTCACCTCCAGCGATCTGCAGATTTGAGATATGAAGTTTGGGGCTAGGACAAGGTTGGCAAGAGATGCCCGTGCAAGGAAGACTCCTGGGGAGCTGCAGCTCCATCAGAGTATTTTGGAGAGCAGATCGGATCAGGTCAGTGCTGGCAGCAGATGCTCTTCTTGCTGCAGAGTATTGAAGAGCTCCGTTTCATCAACAGCTGACGACTTACCAAAAATCTTAGAGACGTTAGGAGACACCTCACTGAAAGGCATGGTCTTGAAACACCCCCCCTTGGCACATCCATAAGCTAATGCTGCCGTCTGACCTGAAAAAGCAAGTGAACCTCTTCAGCTCTGGGCAAGCAGCTGCGTTTGGAGGGTGTCCATCACCGCCCAAGAGCCTTGTCTGAAGTTAATGCCAATGGAGACGAGCCGAGGAGATCCCTGTCAGATGGAAGGCTGGGTCCTTCCCGGGGCAGAGCTGCCCACAGGGCCCCTCCGCTGGTACCCGAGGGCTGCGATGCCGAGAGTGAGGGATGGGGAGCACTGCCCAGCTGGCGGTCAGAGCTGGGGCTCAGGACGAGCATCCTGGTCCTCACCAACACCGAGTTGTCTCTTACCAGCTCGGGACCACGGGAAGGGCCGGCAGCGTGGCTTTACCCCGTGTCGGCACTGCTGGAGCAGTGGGCAGTTATAGGGGCTGGGTGAGACAACGGGGCTGGGACAGGGGAGCCCCGGGACCCCCCTGGGACAGCTTTGGCAGAAGCAGCCTGCGGCGAGGCTGGGGGGTTCAAAGTGCCAGCTGAGCCAGACCTCCATCCCACCACAGCCTCGACACATCCACCAGCCCACCTCCTCTTTACTGAATAAACCCAAAGAATAAGCATTAAAACGGGGGAGTTGGTGGGCAGGAGCTAAGACAGTGCTACTGCGTGATGCTGGGGTGCCTGAGGTCACCCATGGCTTTAGGAGCACGTCCTCAGGCCCTGACGCTATAGTCATTACGGACAAACAATCCCACCTTCATGTTATTTGCGATATTTGTCTTTCATTAACAGATGAAAAAGTCTCAGGCTTAGCGTCCACCGTCAAAACAAGCACATCAGGGGAGGGATTTTGGTCTCCATGTGTCTGGGGGATGCATGGAGCTGGAGGGGATGGTATCCACTGATGGATGTGAAGCTCATTAGAAAACTGGGCAACATTTTACACACTCTGAAGTGTTTTTTAAGGTGCGTGTTACAAATTTCCAAGTAAAATATTAAACACCAGTTGAAGCACATTGGAAGCGACATCCTTTCACACAGAAGGCTTTGGTTTTTAAAATCCTATATTGAAACCAAGCTGGTTTTACAGCTTCAAATCTTCTGCCAGGTATGTTTGGAGTCATGAGGCTACGGCAGACTCCAGCAGCAGCTCTCCTGCAGCCGGCCCTAACAGATAAGAGTTATCTTGCAGAGTTTTTTTCCTCCTTAATTAGTTTTGGTGAAGCTCCCACGGATTAGGTGTCTGGCAGGAAAGCTGGGCTCCTATCGAGCCTTTTTCTCACAAACTCACTGAACAGCACTTAAGGAGTCCCTTTCTGCTCACACTCCTATATAAATCTAACAGGGTACGAACAAACTCGGAGCAGCAGCTCTCACTTGCACCAGCTCCATGAAAAAGTTTGCAAGAAACTGAAGTGACATATAGCAGTGACCATCACCAACAGCTCAGGGAAAAAAAAAGGGGGAATAAGGGGGAATCACATATCTGTGGCCACTTTTCACATGCAACAAGTGGGAATAAATAAACGGGGAGCCACGGTGGCCCCCCAGCCTGTCCTACCGGGCTGTGCGGCTGCAGCCCTGCACCACTCACACATGTGCCTCCGTGCAGTTATTTCTGCCCGCCGCCCCTGCCATCCGCACCGGACCCACGGTAGGGACAGCCGAGGGTCCACGGCAGCGTGCCACGCCAGCACGCCTCGCTGAAGGCGAAAGGGCAGCCTCTTACGCAGGGAAACAAAGCCAGCCCAGAAACAGCTTCGATATCCCGGGGGAGACCGGGGCTGCTCTTGGCACGTCCCCCCAGTGAAGAAGAAAGTCGATTTCAAGGAAAGTCGGAGATTTCTGGAGCAGTCGGAGAAGGGGGAAAGCCAGCTGCTGACCCTGCAGGAGGTACGGGCTCTCCGCTCCCTGCTAAAGCCGTCGCAGTTTAAGGTTACCTTCACCCCGAGCCGCAACCAACGCTTCGCACTCACCTTGGCTGATCTTTATGTTTGTCTGGGGGAAAGCCTGGGCGGCGAGCAACGCCGCGGAGAGGAGCGCGCACACGTCCCGCCCGGTGCCCATGGCCAGGGAGGGAGGACGGGGTGCTCCCCCAGCTCCGCGGGCAGCCGCTTGCAGGGGTCGCCGCTCGGTCCGGGACCCGCCGGCTGTGCCAGGGAGGCTGCTGGCGGGGAGGTGGATATAGGCGCTGAGCTGCTCCCTCCCCCAAAAGCAGCGGCTCTCCCAGCGACGCACGCCTCCCCACCCGCCGGCTGAGCCCGGGCGCGCTCGTTGCATCCCACCCCGAGCGACCCGCGCCCGGGGGCTTTGCCCGCGGCCTCTCCTCCCGGAGAGCCTTTGGCACACGCCGCGGGTGAGCGAAGAAACAAATCCCTTACCTGCCCCCCCCGCAATTGCTCCCTGAGGCGTAACGCGTCCCCGGCTTAGCGCTGCCCGACCGCGCCGCGCTGGCTGCCTCGCCCCGCCGGGACGCTGCCGGCCGTCAGCGCGGAGGGGAGCCGGGCGCGGACCTTCGCCTCGGGGTGCCTGAAAACACGCGCCCCTTTTCCCCGCTGTGCGGGGCCGGCAGCCCCTCGAAGGCAGGGCGGAGCTGGCAGCGGGGCGGCAAGGGCTGCGCTGGGGCCGGGGCAGCCTGGGGGAAGGCGAGCGGGGGCTGGGGGTCCCGGCGCTGCGGGGGAGCGCGGCCCCGCGCGAGGCTTTGCGCAGCACGGAGCGGTGGGTTTTACCCGTTACTGCCCCATTTTGTGCCCTTTTTTTTTTTTTTATTTAACCGGGGAAAGGCAACGCTTTGACACACTACAACAGCCTGGGAGGGGAAACCACCGGCTGCGCCCGGGGGTCCGAGGCTGTTGCAGGAGCTCACGCTGCGCCCACCTGCGAGGTCCGTGCCGGGCTGATGCGGGCCTGTAACAGCGGAAAACCTTCGGCATCGGGCAGCAGTCAATATTATAAACAGTCAGTATTATCTAGCATGTCTTTTTTCTGCGGTCAAAATTTTTTTGGAAATAAACTCCAGGTTTTTAAAAATGCTGTATAAAGTCCTTTTCTAGCTGTTGCACTGGTAAGGGAAACAGTATAGGCGCAAGTACTGTGAAATTCTGTGGTCCCGCTCCATGTCCAATTTATGCCTTAAATCAGCATTGAATGAACTGCTTAGGAACACACTCAATCCTATCCCCTTTTTATTCTTAGCTACAGATTAAAATTTTCAGCATTTGCTGGGACTTTCAGTTGAGATGACCCGTTTTTACAGGCAAGATTCAAGTAGAAACAATTTGGGGTGACACAAAGCTTTCAGTATAGTAAAGCATCCGGACTTACTCCAGAAACAGCAACTCATTCCATCAACTTTCATATATTAAATTTTCTTTGCATTAAATAAAACCTTTTAAGAAAACTCCCCCCTGCCATTTGCAGTCCCATTCCTCGATCTGAAACTATACTGCTCAAAGAAAAGCCTATTGATATATCAGACCACTAAAAATGAAGGAATTCAGAGTATTAGAAGCCAAGGCATGCCTTCTCCCTTCTTAACTGTGTGCCATCCCCAGATAAAGCCAACGGTATAAACAATTATCTGCAAACTATGGAACAAAACTCTTTGAGCATATTAATCTACTCCCACAGCACAAATGTTTGTGCTTAAAAAGGGAGCAGAGATCCAGAGTAATTTTAATCCTGTTTCTAACGAAGACCCATCACAGCAGTATCCCCCCGCAGCGCAGGCAGGAGCACTGAGCCCCCCCATGCTGCCCCCCCAAGCCAGCGGCTCCGTGCCCAGCACAGCAGCTGGGCACCAGCTTTGCTCCCAGCACTGGGAAAGCACACGCGCATCACGCGTGCAGAGCTGCACTTTGGGTTACCTTCCGATTTCACAAAACATGAGATGTGTTTTACCTGCTGGGTGCAGCCCCAGGAGCACAGCCACGTCTCGGTTATTCAGCCTTTTTGCTCCTCTTTCTGCCCACACTGTTTTCTGATTGCCCTCCACGTCGGGAGCTCCTCGGTGTGCTTCCATCCTCCTTTTATTGACCTTTCCCTCGCCAATTTTTGGCATCATATGTACATGACAGCCCCCCTCCCTGTGAAACAGATACCTCCTGGCTCCAAGGACAGACTCACGAGCAAGAGTGCCTTCTGTTAACGTTTCACCCCCGGTGCTTGAGCAAGGCACGTGGCAGCTCTCAGGTCAGCTTCCGTGGATGCCCAGAGCTCGTGCTGCTGCCCACCGACCCCGCGTGGAAGAACATTAATGTCAATGGCAGCGACTGCTGAAACCACAGCCCCTTGTCTGAGCCTGTTTAAGTTGCAGGAAGAGATTGGCCTCCTACAGCACATGTTTGCCCAAGACACCCGTGGGCTCCCTCTCCACCGTGATTTATTGATGAGACAAACCAGGAGGAAGCCAGAGAACAGATTTGCTATCGACCTCGCTGCGGGACAACAGAGGAATTTCACCTTGCAGAGAGACAGAATTGAAACCCAGCATCCACAACATGCTCGGAAAGAGGATGCCCACGGAGAGCCCTGCGGCAACCGCCGTCCCCATCGCTTTGTGCTGCTGCCGTACGGCAGCTGTGCTAGAGAGCAGCAGGGAGCCACGTGCGGTGGTCAGTAAGAAGCGAAGGCGTTCACCAAGGGACAGCGCGCATGACCACACCAACAAGGGAAGCTCCTACCTGTGTTCACCCCCAGCCACAGCCACCGGGCGATGGTTCACCAACGAGACGACCAAGGCCTTTTTTGCCATCCTCTATCCAAGGCCGTGCTGTGCTCTGCCCGGGAGCAGGGTGTCCGCACTGTCACCCTCCCCCAGCCGCTGAGAGATGGCTTCTGGATGCAGAGGGGAGACAACATCTCTTGTAGCCTCCTTGTATTCGTTGCATTCCCTCTTCCACGATGGCAGGGTCACCGTATCAGGCTTGGCTGTCACACAGAGAACGTGCACAGGGACGCTCTGAGCGCAGAAGGGAACGAAACACCCGTGACTCACTGTAAACCAGAGCAGGTCCCAGACCAAAGACGTGCTGCAGGGATGCTGGTATCAGAGTTACAACACAGACCTTCACGCTGGAGCACAAACACACTGGACAGCAGCAAGGACTATTGACCAACGCACCGACATCTGCCCAAACAAGCACTAAGCTTTTTTTTTTTTGGCTTTGTAAGACTCACCTGCCCTTAACTGTAGCAGCCAAACAACAAACAGAGGTGAAATAGGCACATATATGTATTGTTTTCTTCTTAAAAATCAAAATATTAAGAGCACAGGAGGTAACGGGATTTCATTCTGGGCTGCATTTGATGAACAGGGGGGAGGGAGATGACTGCCGCCGGCCCCACCGCGTGCCAGCTCTGGACTGTCATCACTCCGACCTCCAGTTTCAAAGGTCGAAGGGCCACAAGCAAAGGCAAAGCTTTCCGCAGCACCCAGCCCCAAGTCCTTGCCCCAAATACCACCTTTATTTTGCTCAAGGCAACTCTCCCGCTTCTAGCAAAAAGGGACTGAGCCAGGGCAGCCGGAGCGTGCGCCGGTTTGCACCTCTCCCAAGCAGTCAATGGGGACCGGCACGGCCGTGGCAGGGCTCTGCACCACAGGGCGCATGGAAGAGGAGCGGGCCATGGGCCCGGGCCACTGCAGGGGCCACGGGCTACCACCCAGCAATTTCACAGGTCACCTGGGGAGCAGGATACGACCAGAGCCCAGGGCCCTTCCCCACCTCCTCCGTTTGAGCACAGCGGCTCTGATGCGGCGGCAGAGCCGACCCATCCGTAACACCCTGAGGCTTTCCAGCCCAACACAGATAAACACTGCTGAGGACAGAACAGATCCTTCCTTCTCCGAAACGAAGACTTGGAAAGACAATAAAGTCACGGGCCAGGCTCAGCTCTCTTCAGGGTAATGTCCTTTTTGTTTGATTTCTTGAATGGGCTGTAAGCAAGATATAGACTTTTATGCCATCTCAACGTTGACAAATAGAGCAATGGAAAGTAATAATAATTTGGGACCCACTCCTGCGAAGATCCAAGACCCAGAGCCCAGTGCAGAGACTTTGACACATCCGACCCACAGCGCGTAGGGTGTGCTCTGGAGAGACCAACGCATCTGGCTTGCCCTCCTGACCGATCTCTATCAGCAGGTCCCCAGCTTCTCTCAAATTGCTCCTGGTTCATCTGCAGAGAGTAACAAGGGGGTAAACGCCAACATTTTGGCTTTTCTTGTGCTATAAACATAACCGATGGAGCTCAACACAAAGATGAATTCTGCTAACAAGTATCACCCCAGTCCAGGTGGCACAATTAAATAGAATTTTATTTTCCATAAATATACAATCTGCATCATACCAGACAATATGCTGTGAAAAAATAAAATGTACAGAAGCAACCAACAGGACAGCTTGACCGTAGCTAAGTTCACTTGGTGACCTGGAGAACTACCTGGGTTAACACACACAACACAGAAAGAGCCACTGCAGTCTGTGAGAGAATTAAAATTGTGTATTTTGGGTCTTCTCAATTGCAAAAGTCCCCGCAGCAGGTTTCTTTTGCACAACACAGGTTTGAAAAGACATGAGCTGGCTTTCCTGGTACAAATGCTATTGGAAATGTTTACTTTGCTATATCATTACTCTATCTACTTGACGCACACAGACTGCTATCGAGAGTGGCAGGTCTCACCGCTGACGTGACATCGGATCCGTTTGACGCGGGGCTGCACGGCCACACGCGTGCCCCAGCACACAAATGCACGCGTACGTACTAACAGGAGCTTAATTCTGTTGCAACTAGTACAAGGACAAAACTGGAGTCAGAATCGATTTCACCACAGGTTCTACCGTTTAAAAAAATATTCTAGCCTAATTACCACGTTCACCAACGAGAGCACACGGGTACTTATATCTCCGAGAGGATGAGCCATGGATTTGGACTGGAAGGACAGCGGAGGCAACTCCCAACTCCTCCACCCGCTCAGCGCTTCCCGCGGCACCTCCACGCGCAGCCCGCGCCGCCCGGCCACGCGCTCCACCGCGCGGGACGCAAACAGCCGAGCGGTGCCGGGTGCGAGCAGCGAGAGGGCCGGCCAGCCGCGCCGCTGGTGGCCCCAGGGGAACGGCCAGGACCCGGCGGGACGCGGTTCGCCGAGGCCGGCGCGGCTGGTTGGGTGCCGGCAGCCGCTTCAATCCAACGGAGCTGCTGTGGGGTGCGTGTGGGGTGTGAGGTGGGGTGTTTCGGTCGGTGGTTTATTTTTTTTTTTCCTCGTCCGCTTGCTTGGTCTGGCTGCTGTTAGTCCCCCACCTCAAGTTACCTCCAGGGATGCCGGAGAGACACGGTCGCACTCCTCCCGGGACCGCAGGCTGTGCCACTGCTCCACGGCCGTCCGGTGCGCGTTGAGCATCCGGCGCCAGTGGTTGGACTCGGGGGCGCCTGTCGAGTACTGCCCGATCACGATCCTCCCAATGAAGTCGTTGCTGCTCTTCACGTTGTGCCCGTACACTGGGGAGAGCAGAAACGGAGACCGGTCAAGGCAAAAGCATCGCCTGTCTACCCGGAGCCCTGCCCCCAGAAAGCCAAACGTCCTGCAACTGCCCCCTCGCACAGCACGCCAGTGGTTTTGGTACATAACTCAGCACCTCAGAAATATTAGAGGGGCCGAATCAGGAGTTTGGAAGAAATAAGATAAGCTGTACTACGGATTGAAATACAATTCAAATAAACAGGATGCAAATCTGCAGTTACCATGATATTTAGCATGAACAGGTGAAGCAGAACCATAGAATGGTTTGGGTTGGAAGGGACCTTAAAGATCATCTAGTTCCAACCCCCCTGCCATGGGCACGGATACTTTCCGCTAGATCAGGTTGCTCAAAGCCCCATCCAACCTCGCCTTGAAGTAGAATTACATCGTGTAAACAAATGCCAAAAGCTCTGCCTGGGCATTGTGAAATGATGAAAGCAGCCGAGCAGCCCACACCTGGGTAAATGAAGCAGCAGCATCTCAAACTGTCCTCTAAATGCAAGTGTCATGAACCGTTCCAGCGCTAATCGATAGCCTTCCCAACTCACAGACAGGAATCACACATGTACAGGCTGTCAGCGGGATGTTTATACAGAAACAATTTGCCGTAATTATCGCTGCAGCTACTTGTTAAAAGTCCAGGAAAGCAACTGAGGGAGAGACATCAACCCAACACCCTGTCCTTTGGATTAGCCCAGTCTCCTGGAACAAAAGATCGCAGACAGCAGCAAACTCTAATGATGGGCCTGATCCCGGGAGAGGCTGCACGCTCCTGCCACACAGGAGCAAAAGCACTTTGTGTTCTGCAAACTGAAGCCCTGCCTCAGCTCATTAGAAAGCTGAACAAAAAGTCTGTGCAAGCTGAAGCCAGGATATCCACGGGCACTGGCTGGAATATTAAGGATTAAAAAATCTCCTCAGGAAAGAGAGGGATTTTTAAGAACAAATGTCTGCAGGGGCTCCAAATCCACCCAGGCTTGTGGAGCAAGTTCAAAGGGGGAGCACAGCCTGGCGTTGGAGCCGTGAGCGTGGCACGGAGCCGAGCGCTGTCGCCACTGCCCCTGCCAGCAGCGCCAGCTCTCCGGGGCTGCTGGAAACCAGCGCTGGCAGCAAAGCCACATTTGGGATCCCTCACGGCAGCACCCCCTGAGGCAGCGCGCACCCTTCCAGGCAGGCAGGACACCGAGCACTAAGCGCTCAACCTCGCTTTTAGCCACGCATCTCTGTCAAGGCTGTGTATTTCCTATTATAACGTATCCCACAATTAATTAGCGTTATTTTAATGTGCTACTCGGTATATCTACCATCTCCATACTCTGCAAAGGCTGGGTCCTAGCTACTGCACCAAAACGGGATCTTGCTCTGGGTGACTCAGGTGCCACCTGCCAGCGCAGTCCCAAAATCAAGCTGTGCAAGGTTACATCTTGCTTTATACCTTCCAACAGCTCTGACACACACAGTTTATGGGCTGAGGTGCTTCTGCTCGTAAAACTACCTGGGGATATTTTTGGTAACAGCAAACCTTCAAATGTCCAAATAATTTCTCCAAATAATTGCTCTAAAAAGAAATTACTTTGAAACTCAGAGCATTGTAAGTCTATCTTCAAACTACAGTTAAGAATGAATTGGGGGGTAGGGCCCCCTCCCCCGTGAGGAAGACTGCATCTCTGCTGTTTGTCGCCATCAGTCATCTAGGGGTGATGCCATCAGCTCCCTGCGACGTGCCGCCGATGAAGTGCCCCTGTCAAGAGCCCAGGCTGATGTTGTCTGGAAAGGCCACCTTCTGAGGACGTGGTGAAGAATTTTAAGCCATCTATCTCCAACTAGTACACACCTTGTCAGAGTTATTAACGAGTTCTCCTACAAGGCAATGGATCATAATTGTAGCTAGTATGACTATGCTAAATGTCCTGCTATGATTTATTAACCTAGAGAAATCAAATATTGTGATAAAACTAGATAAAAGTACGCCCAAACCAAATGCCTCCCTTATTTTTTATATAGGATTTTTTTTTCCTTTTTTTCCATTCTTTTATTCCAGAATGAAAGAAGATGAAGCCTAATCCTGGGAAACAATACCAAATAATTTAAACCAAGAAGTCTTAAAGGCCATCAATTAATCACATGATAAATTAACAGTGGGGATGTACCCCCAGGCATACCAATTCTTCAAAAATAATCCATGTCAGGACTGTAAAATGAGTAGTTTTAGTTTAGGGTGTGCTGAGGGGACTGTTATTTTACTGTTGATCCAAGTATTCTGAATTCTTGTAAAGCATCTTGCTAATCTCATCGCGTCAGGTAATTAGCATGTTGATTCCTTTAGGGTATTAATGGGCTAATTATACAAGCATTGTTGCTTCTATCGTTAACTAGTTTAGATAGCACCGAGAGAATTCTCTTCCCTTGCTGAAGAACAGGGAAGACATTTTCCAAGGCCAAATGCTTATTCACACACAGACCGTAAGAGGTGGCACTAGATTCGACCCCAAGTTTACAGACTCACAGCTTCACCGCAGCAGCTTTCTCAAAAGATGAGATCTTTGTGTGCCAAAAATTCAGCTTCACTCATCAGTTCACGAGCCTTTAAAACTCAAGGACATGCCTTTCTCAAAGGCCAATTGCTTTATTCCACTCTTAAAATGGCCAGTATTTGCTGAGCAAATTTGCTGATGGTTGAGCTGCACAGAGTTGTTGCGTGGACCTTACCCAGGAGAAGGTGCTAAAGTTGGCATCGCAAAAATAAGCCCTTTGCTCACATTCAGGAGCACAATTTTCCCTGTTGCTGCCACCGGTTCTTCCAAGAACAGCTTGGAAAGGAAAACTGTAGGAGGCCATAAGGCCAGGTGAGAAGCTGGAAGCAGAGGCTGGCTGTGTCGCTGGCACTCGCTGCACCACGGGCTCCCGTCCCGGTGCGGGGGGGGAGCAGCTCTCCCCTTGTCCTTCCTCTGCTGCAGCAGTCACTTCTCTTCTCAACAGATGAGGAACCGTGTCCTCGCATGCCAACGAGCATGCGCTGGCCATTACGCTTACTACACCATTTACGCTCATGCCTGACGCTCCAGTCTGCTCCAAAGCCCGGCAGAAGGGGTTAACATCACACTCTCCATACAGACCCCGTACGCACCACTCGTGTCCCGACCAGGACCCCCAGGCGCTCGGACACGACCCCAAAATGACAACTTTTGAAGATGCAAGGGGAGCCGCACACCGTTCCGGGGCTGAGCCCTGCCCCGGCTGGACGGGGACCCGCCGCCGCAGCAGGTATCCGCGGGAGACCCGCGCGCCCCTTTGAGCGGGAACACCCTGCAGGCTGCGCGGGGGCCACCAGCCTGGGGCTGGGCAGGCTCTGCCGGAGCCCCTCGGCTTTTCGCGCGCGCGTAGCGACCCACGCACCGTGGCTGGAGTCCCGCCCGCAGCGGAGCCAACTCCACGCAAGCTCACGCCTTCAGCCTCGGGAGGAAAAAAGCTCCCGCTCTTTCCTTTCAGCTTCTTCCACAACAGGCGGAGGTGGAGAAGCCCCCGCGGTCCGGCCGACGGGTGCTGCACCGCACTCTGAGCGCAGGTTACGGTACAAGTGGACCGAGCTGTGTTCCCTGATGTCTGAGCATCCCCTTCCAGAGCCTGAAAGGAGCTCAGAGTAGGTTTCAGATTAAATCTGCCCTTGGCCACAAAAAACAGTAACTCTGTGGAGCTGCCCAGAAGCAGAAAATGAGGTAGTTATCATTTGGCGTTTTCAGACTGACCCAGACTCTGCTTATAGACAGGTAGACACTGCTTTCCATTTAAGAAACCTATTTTCCTGACAGAAACTACACACCTGATCTCATGAGCTCTTTTTCCACCATCACAGTAATTTACACAATAGCAACATCCATTTCCAGGCCAACACAGAGCAAAAAGCAATTAAGGAAGCAGAGTTCAAACCAATTCCTTCTGCAGCTGCTCTTTACTCAGGGATTCTTTTGGAAACAGAAAGGCTTCTTTAAAAAAAAAAAAAAATCTCTTTATAATAGAAATGCTGAAATATAAAAGCAAAGTGGGTTCACTTATGTCCATTAAAAGGGCTGAAGTAATGCGATTGTGGTGGGTTGACCCTGGCTGGGTATCAGGTGCCCACCAAAGCTGCTCTGTCACTTCCCCCCTCAGCTGGCCAGGGGAGAGAAAATATAATGAAAGGCTCATGGGTCAAGATAAGGACAGGAGAGATCACTCAGCAATTACCGTCATGGGCAAAACAGACTTGACTTGGGGAAATTAGTTTAATTTATTACCAGTCAAATCAGAGTAGGATAATGAGAAATAAAACCAATTCTTAAAAACACCTTCCCCCCCCCCCCCCCCCCCCCTTCTTCCTGGGCTTAACTTTACTCCTGATTTTCTCTACTTCCCTCCTGCAGCGGCGCAGGGGGATGGGGAATGGGGGTTGGGGTCAGTTCACCACACGTTGTCTCTGCTGCTCCTTCCTCCTCAGGGGCAGGACTCCTCACACTCTTCCCCTGCTCCAGCGTGGGTCCCTTCCACGGGCTGCAGTCCTTCAGGCACAGACTGCTCCAGCGTGGGTCCCCCACGGGGTCACAAGTCCTGCCAGCAAACCTGCTCCGTGGGCTCCTCTCTCCAGGGGTCCGCAGGTCCTGCCAGGAGCCTGCTCCAGCGTGGGCTTCCCACGGGGTCACAGCCTCCTTCGGTCACCCACCTGCTCCGGCGTGGGGTCCTCCCCGGGCTGCAGGTGGAGATCTGCTCCACCGTGGACCTCCCTGGGCTGCAGGGGGACAGCCTGCCTCACCATGGTCTTCCCCACGGGCCGCAGGGGAATCTCTGCTCCGGCGCCTGGAGCACCTCCTCCCCCTCCTTCTGCACTGACCTGGGGGTCTGCAGGGCTGTTTCTCTCACATGTTCTCACTCCTCTCCGGCTGCCATTTCTGCACTGCACCAACTTTTTTTCCTTCTTAAATCTGTTATCCCAGAGGCACTACCACTGTCACTGATTAGCTCGGCCTTGGCCAGTGGTGGGTCTGTCTTGGAGCCGGCTGGTATTGGCTCTGTCGGACATGGGGGAAGCTTCTAGTAGCTTCTTACAGAAGCCACCCATGTAGCCCCACCACCACCAAAACCTTGCCACACAAACCCATTATAGTGAGGTAAATAAAACATTTTCATGTTATATACTTATCGATGCAGCACTCCTAAACGATCCATTTCAAACTGATGGGGGCCTGGGTGCTACATGAAACTTTTCTTTGGGGTAGGAAACTTTTCTGCAGGGCTCCAGCGCAGGAGGGGTGGCTGGGTCGCACCCCCAGCCTGGCTGCCGCGCTCCTCGCACGGCTGAGCAGCACGGCACAGCGGGTACCAGGCACTGCACAGCCCAGAGCTGCACCCCAGCAGTGGCAGGGACTGCCAGGAGATGCGATGGGACTTGGAGCTCCAATATTTGGCTCCAGGTGCAACTCCAGCCTGAGCTTTCCCTTGTCTCCTACCAACAGCGGTCACGTGGAATTGCTTTTCAGTGGTCAACAGTTTCGCATGTCGCTATGTAACCTGGCACTTGCCTCTGACCCGTGAGCTTGCCTGGGTGGCATCAGCCCCAGCACTAGATCCAGCTAAAACGCTCTTTATCTTCCCCTTTGCCTCTACACTGAGACTTGCAAACCGAGTACCTGTAAAGGGCACGACTGCAAAGTATTTGTGATTTGTGAGTTATGTGCAATAGTAAAATTTAAGCTGGCATTTCAGATACTAATTCATCCTTTGATAGAACATATTGGCAGCCTTGAAATGGCCAGGAAGGAGCACTAATTCAGAAAATTTCCTTAAGCTAACTTCAAGGCTATCAGTACCATTTATGTGACGGGGGACAAGCTTTATGCAGAAGCACCTTGCTCAGCTGGGGCCAAAAAGCATCTGCATCTCCTGAAAACCCTCTGCCAGATGTGCCCAGCAGTTACTCAGCAGTTACGGCCACGCTGCACCACCGAGTACGGCCGCACAGCACCTCTGCTGCCGCCTGCAGCTGCCGGAGCACCTGCTGCAGCCTCGCCTCTACCACTGCCTCGCCGGGAGTACCGGGCAGACAAATCTCAGCACGCTGGAGCGGGTGGGAGCTCCGGCACAAATAATGTAACTCTTCTTCAGTCACCTACATCAGTCACCTGCAACGCAATCAAAACCATTTAACTCGGAGAGAAGAAAAACAACAAGCAAGAACGTGCCTCTGTTTTTCATCTGCCTTCTTACTCAGGCTAAACATCAAGCAGAACATCCTCACTGAGTTTATACCAGTCTGCCATTAGCTTATTTACAGCACACCACCACCCACTCGCTAACTGCCCCCAAAGTTTTTTCTTTTTTCTTTTTTTTTTTTTTATGAATGCAATTTGATTGCATCCTGCATATTTTAAAACGCCTTAAATAACGGAGCACCCCTCGGTGCGGCTCAGGCGCACCACTCCGACACAGGACGTTGCAGCACAACATGCCAGCCGGCACGATTACAGAGCCAGCCTGCTGCTGCGGGGCGCATTTCCCAGCACAGCAGACACAGCCACAGGAACCAGCTCCCCAGTGGAAGAAACCCCAGAGGAATTAGAGGGCCCTGCCCTTTTCCTTTCCACTACAGGATAAAGCTATTCAATCTAAATACTAGGGAGCAAAAATCCAGCTTAATTTTTATAGCTGGTCTAGAGGAGAAGATTGGGCGCCTGGGTCAATCATCAGGCATGAAAGTCGTTAAAAACATCCTACCCATTATTATACACCTGCAATCGCTGTTGCCACAGCCTGTAAAAGCTTCATCTGATACCCTTGGCCCCCCAGGTTAGAAAGTGAATAAACACCTACATGGTAAATATTCTTACTGCAAGGGCTTTGCAGCACAGGCACACCGAACCCTGCAGCCCAGAGACGCGACTGCACCCCTACAGCCGTGCCTGCTGCCGGCTGGCGTTGTGCTGTGAGCTGCAGAACCCACAGCCAGAAACCTTCAGCCATCAGCGTCCCGCTCCGGCGGCCACGCTGCACGCTGTGCCCAGCTGCATCCTCGGATTACAGCCAAACCAGGGGAAAAGGGAAAAATAAGCCAAGACGTGCCCGAGGCTGCACACAGGCAATTGAGCGGCAGAGTCTCCCTGAGGACACAGGTCTCCCGAGACCATGGGGTCTCTCTGGCAGGAACCGCGATCCTGTTAGCACTGACCCATCAACGCTCCCTGCACTTCCCCTCTTTAGTCTCAGGGCTCGGCGGGGTCTCAAAAAGTGCCCTATTTCACATGCTCACACCGCTCACGCAGGCAACGCTTCATCCCTCATCCTTTGCAGGCGGAATCCAATGCTCAGCCTTTTCCACGCTGGCCGCTGTGCTCTGCCATCAGCTACTGGGTCTGAGCTGTCAGGTCAAGAAGGTCTGAAAACTACTTCTGAACTCCTTGACATCAATATTAAAAAGCTGTTTAGCTCAAAGAGGGTGCTGCTAGGAGCAGGCAGCAGCAGGACTAATGATGCAAGCTGTGAAGATCACAGGTATGGACCAAATTCTGCCCCTTGCTCCTCACGCGTGGCCCATAATATTTAGTAGGGAAGAGAGAAAAGCACAGGAGAAGATGCAGTGGTTTCACATTTATCAATTTAATCTCTATCAGGCTCTGATGTGCACATAAATCTCGCTTCCCAGCATCTCCTCCACGAGGCTGCTCCCTGCAACGTCTGTGCCTGCCCTGCTCCAGAGGGAACTGGAACCGCTTAAGCGCATGGCCGAATCCTGGCCACGCACGGACCCACCGCAGCTCCAGCATCCAGCTGCTGCTCCACGTGGGAGAACACCACCACACCAAGGAAACTCTCTTTGGAAAACCATTTCCCTCCTCGTCCTCCTGCGAGGGCAGCCCCTGTGCTCTGGCTGGGGCAGCCTGGGAAGGGGACCCCACGGACGCACCCGACGGAGCGCCCCAAGCCACGCACTTGGCTAATTGGGGTCTGGCCTCAGACAGGGAGAGGAAAGTCCTGTAGGAGGGCGCAGGGGAAACGCGAAAGCACAAGCGTGTCTTGCACAGATCTCAAGGACGCACAGGGATGACGCCTCATGAAATTATCTCATCAGGAGAAACTGGAATAACAGACTGCATGCATCTATTGCAGCAGCCCAGAGGATATTGAAAAGGAGTATCTACAGTTGGCTTTTTCCACCTCCAACTCCCTGTAATTTTTTTTTTTTTTTTAAATCACATCTTAATTCTCTGCAGTATGGGCCCCAGATCCAACAAAGCACATGAATGGCTTCATCCCTATTTATACACCTCACACGAACAGGCTCCCACACCGATGCCGTACAGCACCCGCAGACGAAGGCAGGGATGGCCACGCGGGAGACGCAGCCTCTGCCAGCACGTTCACGCGTCTCCTCTGACAGCCACGGGGCCAGGCATAGGCATTTCATTTCCAGACACGGCTCCACCGCCCAGAGCGGCTACTGCCACTGAGATTTTTCCTCATTTGATACACAGAAAGATTACGGCCTTGTGAGACGTTTGAACAATTTCTTTCACCACGGCATGAGCCAAACAAGATGAAACGCTGGGGTCGAGAGAGGCATGACACTGCTTAAATTAATGGGCTTGGCAAAATGAGCAAGCGCTGACAATCAGCCTGGAGAGAGGAGGTTTTGCTCCTTTCTTTAGGAGAAAAAGATTCCCCCAAAATTCCAGAGAGCTCCAGGACAGGCGGTTTCTGCCATGTCTGCAGTGAGGTACTGTTGTTAACTAAGTCAGTCTCCACTTGAAGAATCTAATTTTGCCTTCTAAGCAAGCAACAGATTGGCTCAGGAAGCGTCAGCATCTTGTTGCTCTCACCGGGATTAATAGCGTTTCACTCCTCCTCGTTAAAGCAGCCAGTCTGCTGCAAAAAGCCAGATCCATCCCTGGAGCATCTTCCCTGAGCGAGCCCAGACCAGGATCGGGGCCGCAGGACCGCACGCAGCATCTCCGGCCGACCCTCGCTGCCTGCTCCGCTCCCGCCCGCTCCAGGCTGACCAACAGCACCTCTCACGGACACCAGCGAGCCACCGGTGGGGATCTGGAGGATGGAGAGCAACGGGGACCTTCCTCCTCCCGGGAGGGTTTCGAAGCCCGGGCGTCGTACCCGCTGCGGAGAGGCTCTGCCAGGCAGGGTGGTCTCCGGGAGGCCGAGGTCTCCTGCTGCCAGCGCACCTCCCCATGCCCCTCTCCCACCACCCCAAGAACAGGAGACGTCCTCGTAAGACCTGCTGGGTCACCTCGTGTGCCCGCAGGGCCCGGAGCAAAGCAGCCAGGACTGCGGGAGGCACCGGCCGGGAGCGCTCTGCTCTCCCCAGACCCGAGCACGGACCATATGGTGTCTCCTGCATAAATATATGAAGTATTTTATAACGCCAGACACAAAGGCCAAATTCTGATCTAAATTAAACAGGTGTAAATCCCCAGAAAATCCAGTGCTGACATCAATGTTTTTTTCCCCTTTGGCTAAGATAGGATTACACAGGTTTAAGCGCAAGATTAGATTCTGTTTCTGAGCTCCAGATATGTGGAATATACAGACAGTCCAATACTTCAGAAACACACATCTAATAGACAACAAGAAACAATTTTCTAGCAGCAAGTTGCCTAATAATCTATCCATCCAAGAGATGTTACAGTGTCCAACATGATAGCATTTCAAAACAGAAACCACTTCTTCCTCCTGTGGTCCAGCACAGGGAAAAAAAACCAGTTTCATTTGCCTCACATATTAGAGGAGATTTTTTCTCCCCAATATATGTGTGCAAAAGACAAAGTGCCTGAATATTTTCTGTGAGAAAGAAAAAGCAATAGGTGAAAGAGAGATGAGCATCTGAAGCAGCAAGTCAAAATGTAGATCTGTAATGACCCCAAACACATCGCAGTTTCCATCCCTGCAAACAGGCACCTAAAGACGATGCTGATATCTGAAGGTCATGCTTTCACATGGCTAGGCAAATCAAAATTCAGGTGTATTTCTGGAGAAGCCTGAGGACAAAACCATTATCAGCCTTCAACCTGCTCAGCTAATTGGGACACTTGGAAATCAGCCTGTTAATTACAAAAATACCATTAAAAAGCCTCACTATCTCTGCATCCCATTCATGGGACTTTTACAAATCCCGTGCAGCGCAGGCAAACGCCAAAAGCATCACCTTGTCTCCAGCATCTACACCGCAAATCTGACCACCAGAGCTGATGGGGAAAAAATGAAGAGTTTTAAGATCTGAGGAGCTTCAGCTGTCTTCTCCTCAACCAGGACTCAAGCTACCTGGAGGCCCAGTATGAATCCTAGTTAGTTTTATTTCCAGCTGCGATGGGTAAGTGTGGGTCTGAGCTGTAAGCCTTTGGCACAGCAGTTTGCCCCTCCGCCTAACCTGGGCTCTCTTGAAAGGTGAGGTCTGGAGCTGATGACCACCTTCAGCCTTGGCCCATCTCCATACAGCCTTTTCTGCCAGACCAGGGCTGCTCTCCGCGCCCCCATCCCCACCGCCACCGACTGCCCCAGACACTCTGTCACGTGGATCAAGAGCATCCCAAAATACTTTCTATTGAACGTTCAAAAAATGCTCACTAGACAACATACAAAAACCAAACTGGTCTGCACCAGAGCATCTCCAACATCCCCGGGAGCGAAGCGTGACAGCGGGCCAGAGCTGTGCTCACCAGTGCCATTAGTGACCATTTATTCCAGGCAGAGAAACATCCCAAACCATCCACTTCCAACAAGGAGGCAGGATTTCAAGGAAGACCCAATTCCTCTCCTCTCAAGCTGTCATGCTACAAAAGGAATAAATACGCTCAAACAAGCAGTAGTTCTTCAAAAGGAAAATGTTTCAGTGAAAGTAAACCAAACTACCCAGAACCGCACCATTAGCAACACACACCGACAATGAATTTCTTCCCTTCTAAAAACTCAAACTTCATTAAATGGTCCTTAAATTTTCCCAAAGGCCAAGGGAAAGGGAAAATGAGCCAATAGAGGAACCAGGTATATTGCTATTGAACAGCAATCTGTTATTTTAATCAAGTACTGACTATTAACTGGAAGTTAATTAGAGCCCTGGGATAAAGCATCAAAGCGATCACCAGCAAAGTGAAGACACGTGCTGTTACAGCACTCAGTGCACGGAGATGCTTGATGGTATTGTCAGCACCCCTCTGCAGTAGCAGTTGAAACCACAGGTATAGGTGTGCAAAGTCTCAACGTTCAACAACGCACCCTCAGCAACTCAAATACCTTGAAAAAGAAATAAAATGAAAAAAAATGGTCCTAAATCTTTATAGAAAACAGAGACACAGTCCATTTTTAAAACATATTGAAAAGTGAAGATAATCATATAAGATCCTACGAATGGTTCAGAAGACAGAGTGCCTGTGAGCTGCGTCCTCAGCCAGTACTCACCAGCTGTCATGCACGTATCGAGACCGATCTCTTCATCGAGGAGCAAACCCTGCCCCAGCCTGCTTCCCTCCTCTGGGCAGGGCATCCTGTCCTGCTGGAGCCACGGCCACCTTTCCCACGGGAACGGTGCAGCGGGACGAGCCCCACCACTGCTCTCCGTCAGACACCATCAGCCCCGATGCTTGTCCCAGCTCCAGCTACGCTCTCAGCCAGGTCAGACAGCAAAGCAGGTTTTCCCTCTGCGTTTGCACAGACGGTACCCAGAGCACAAAAATGATTTTTCCCTCTTTGGGGACCCTGCTTGCTTCACGAGACCTGGGGATCCCATCATGTGAATACGTACAAGAGCTTATTTAGATGGAGAAAGACACACAGAGTCACTACGGGACCTCAGGGAGATACATATTACCTAACTGTGAGCGCTGAAGGTTGTATTTTTTATGGTAAGTCATCAAAAGATGTTAACGAGTCACCAAGATGCGGTTTGCCCTGAAGCGCTGGTGTTTTTTATTGGGCCATCTGGGTTTTACTGCAACGCAAACAGCGTTACCAACGATTGTTATTAACAACATTATAATCATTAACAAAATACCACAGTGCTCGGATTTCAGGTGTCATCTTACCTCCTGCTGCACAGCCCAGGCTTTCTGAAAGTTAGGCTGGGATTTAGAGGACAGCCTGCCCAAAATCCCTCAGCGCGGAGAACATGGTGTCTCCAGGCGCCCAGCATCTAGCCCTCCTGAGCACAGAGGCTGCAGTTGCACCTCAAATATCCTTTTTTCTGCTTGGAAATGACCTCGGGCAGCAGCTGACAGCCCTGCTGCCAGGGCCAAACTCCACCTTCCCCTTACCATGGGACAAAGAATAATTAACACCTTTGTTCACAGGTATACGTGGTTAGGACAACATACTGGTTTTTAAAGCCTGCCCCATTTCTCTGCAAGAGGTGAACCCATGACTTGCTTGCACTCGAGCAGATGGTGGCACATGGGGGATATGCGTCAAGTTGCCAAAAACCAAAAAGTGGAAAAAAGAACCGCCCAAAAAAGTGCATTTCTGTTACAGATGCTCATTACCTAGGCAACATGTTTGATGGAGTAAATGAAAATCAAACATCATCTCCACTAGCTGTCGCCTCACTCATCATTTTTTCTGTCGGGACATTAGTCTTGTTATGAGTATCAGTCACTTTCCTGGTTTTAGCCTCTTTTGGTGAGAAGCTGTGAACAGACGATACTTGCAGCAGCGATCCTGACCCTGGATGCCTCTTCCTGGAGAGGACATCTCCACCTGAGCTCATCCCACCTCATTTCAGGCACTAAACTGGGACACGTGAGTTCGTGACAGCTCCAGTAAGCATCTGAGCTAGGAACAGAGGGGAAGGCAGAAAGACAGCTTGTACAAGGTGTCCTGCACCAACATGGAAGGAGAAACATTTTGGTCTGTAAATGCCAATAATTTACCGTGTTGAATCCTAGTATGTCCAAGGAGGAGGAAAGATCTAAGAACTAGCCCAACCCTCCCCAAATCTTGGCTAATGGAGATCTCACCCTGTGCACCCCATCTTGGAGGCACCCACTGCCTGTCTCCTAGTCCAGCTGCACATCAACCCTGCGTTTGGTCCAAAGTCCAGCTCTCCAGAGCACCACCAGGAAGGCAGGGAGCAGAACGGTGCTTTTCAGAAAACCATCCATCCAGTGTTTGCGCACACAGTCCTTGCTGAAGTCACAGCAAAAAGGTCCATAAATTCTTACTGCAGTGCACTAAACCCAGACAGTTTGATTCAAGATGCACAGGAGAAAAATACACAGGGAAAAAAAAAATTAATCTTACTTTGTCTAGATAGTGCTTTACTTTGCAGTGTGGTACCAGCCACACAGAGGGAGCCAGGAGTCTCAGCTGATAGGGACTGGCACGGCTCCACTGCTTTCCAGTGAAGCCAAGCCAATGTAAAGACAGCTGCAGACTGAGTCCAAAATACGAAGCCACAAAAAAGGTTCCTTTAAATTATTGAAGATATACTCACATTTGTGGCTCCCAGGACTGCTTTTACAGCTCTCTCTCCATTCAAAGCATCATCATGCACCCTTCAAGCAGGATTATTTTCCTTCTCAATTGGACTTTGACTCAACAGCAAATTTAATTAACTGACCTAATGGACTAGAGCTGTGGATTGAAAAAAATAAGAAATAAAAAACAACTCCCACAAAACACGCAACAGAAAGAACCACCACTGCAGCCAAAAAAAACCCCAAGTAGAAACAAAAAACCTAGAGGAAAAAAATGTGGCTTATGCTCCTGCTCTGTAGAGATGCAAAATAATAAAAAGATCCTCATGTTGCGAGGTACAGCTTCTCCATTCTGGCAACCATTTGCTCTTTATTGTCTTTTAACAAAAGATCCCAAAGCCCTTTACAAGCTTTTAAGCTGTGCAATACCCTAACATGCCAAGAAGGCAGCTATATGGGGAATACCACCATCCCCATCCCAGAACCTCAGCCAAGCTGCACGCTGATACTCATTTTATTAAATCCTCATAGATGCACACAGGAAGAAACTGGCGCTGCACTCCCTGTTGGGGACACACTTCCACCAACATCTGGAGCACCTCCATCACTTAGGTGAACACTGAATGTGGCTCAGCATCTTCACCACCACTATGTCCCCTGAACCACCTCACTCCCACGACACCGCAGATGCCTGTGCAGGAGCCCTGATTCAAAGGTCCTCACAACAAGACGGGCTCTTGGCTCCTCTAACAACGGGAGGCAGCGCAGGCACCGAACCAGCAGAAGACTGTACACACGACAACGTGACCAGCACCTCTGGCTCCAGCTATATCTTGGCTACGCAAACCACGTATCTCAAACGACAGAGTCCCGACCACAGCAAAAGCAGCGAGCCCAACGATGCCCACGGCAGTGCCATGCCCGAGCTGCGCGTCGCCCTTCGGTCCGAGAGTGGCCACGAGAACCTGGCCCTGCAGCTCCTCCGAAAGGCTCTGCAGGCTCCTTCCCAGCTTCGGAGCTGCTGGTGACATTTCTGGCCTGGGCTTATTTATTGCAGCGTTTAAAGCAGGCAACACGTCACTTAGAAAGTGAAGCGCCACTTAAAAGGCACACCACTGAAATCTGACTGCATTACATATGATTATAAATCAGCTAACTTCCCACTGACTTATTTGAGAAGACGTCAATTTGCACAGAAAAAAATAATCAGACATCCACTCATTAATGCTAACTTCATCAGCTATGGTGAGGAGCAGCATATTCCCCTCACCCTTCTGACTGCATAGAGCTGCTACTCTGCCTTTTCTTCTTCTATTAGGAAAAGGGGAAAACAAAGAAAAGAGTATTTCGTGCCTGTCACAATATCACCTGATGGAAGCTTCCAAGAACAAATTCATCATTGCACATGCAAGGTAGAGTCAGGGTGACGTGCATGCAAAGCAATGATTAATTATAGACTTTTTGCTGAGGAAATTTCTGAGCATGAAGGGCAAAATTTAAATTGCTGATCAGCATCGCTTTTGTTATAACATGTTTGGAAACAAACTAATGGGTTGGAATTAGGCTCCTTGTACCAGCTTTGACACGTGTATCTGCCATGTAAGAAATAAAATTAAAAAACACTTCAAAATATGTTCTTTCAGATGCAGATTCCTTTCTCTTCATCAAAAGATGGTGAGTAATGGGTGGAAAGCTGCCAAAAAAAACGTGTTTGTGAAGCATGGGAGCCCAGCGTGGCAGAAGAGCGTGGGTCCCAGCGCCCAGCCCCTCTGCTCCTCCAGAGAGCAAGAAGGTCCGACCCTGCTCCTGACGGTGCCCGAGCTCCACAGCACACGTAGGCTGGGTGAAGTCACGGCATGGGAGGGAAACCCCCCGCTTCCTGGGGGTCCCTGCAGCCCCGCTCAAGGCTTCCACGCTGTGGAACGGCAGAAAAGGCCACCGGCCGCACTGGGTCCACGGCCTCCGTTCAGCTCCACCGCCGCTGCCCAGCCTGCGGGCGAGAGCACGGCTGGGGACTCGTCCCTGTGCTCTGCTACTCCCGCTCCGAGCAGCACGCCCAATTGCCAGTTCCCACTGACTAGAGAATTCTATTCGTGCCTAGAGAATAAAAATAGGAGATACAGAAATTGTTCAAAAATAGGAAGTCCTAACCCAGCCAAACATCTCCTGCGCTGACAAAGCTCTCGGTGAGGTTAGCTCTGGGACTCCTCCTGGCCCACAGCCTGCGTCTTGGTCTAGCTCAGCTGTGCCACGCGGGGCTTGGCATCGAGTCGAAGCCCTTTAAAAATAAAGGCGTGAACAAACCTGCTTACAAAACAGGCGAAGTCAGTGTCAAAACACCTATAGCTGCATCATCTCACTGGCAAATTATGTCAAGAACCAGAAGTTATCTTTGCCAGTGTTTGGGCTCTGGGATCATTCAATACTTCCCTCTCATTCCTCTAATTTTTGACTTTATGCCCAAGCTGGTTGCCGCTGAGAAGTGCAATTAATGCCTCCTCCTCCTCCTCTGCACAAAAGCATTGCCAATGGCACCAATTAAGCACAGGACCCACGAGGTGTGCTCCCAGCCAGCCCCAGCCATCAGGTGGCAATGCTGGGAACAGCTTCTGCAGAGGACGGAGCGCTAATTAGGCTTCCCTGGAGACCCCAGCGATGGTCACCCCTTGCAGGGTGGCTACTGGGACAGACACCGTGCCGCACAGGCTCATCTGCACACCCACAACTGCTCCTTTGTTCACCTCGGAGGCAACCATGACCGTGCCGAGTGGGTAACACCACCACATTTACCTGTGAACACTAGGCTGGCATTCTCCAGTTCTTCCTGTGGAACCTTGAAGCTGAAGGACTCATTGTAGAAGGGATCTATCGTCCCCCGCATGCAGGAGGTCTTCTTGGTTTTTGTTAATTTTAAGCCATGAACAAGCTGAATTTTCACAAAGGGATCTGACAAAAAACACAAAACACAGGCTCTGCAGTACAGGTGTCGTGAGTCAGTACCGCGCTTCGTGAAGGTTGGGCACCGCAGGGATGGACCATGCTGGAAAACAGCATTTGGAAATGACTGGGACTTGTACCACCGCGCCGTTCCCAGGGACTTGCAGTGGAGACAAAAGTCAGGCAGCTGGATTAAAAACACTCGCTGCCAAAACCACAATTCACGACAGCCTTGATAGAGGCCAAGCATACTGTTCTTTTTGGAAAATGCCAATATTCTGGCAGCACCAGTGGCTGGGGCAGGGAACAAGGGAAAAACACCTGAGGACATACACATGAAGCAATTACCAGCCAGCACGCTCAGAAACGGCAGGGAGCAATGCATGGACACTGGAAAAACCTCACAGCATCCACACAGCAGTTAGATATCATAAATGAAACCACCGCAACATTAACATGCAGGCAGCACGCAGCATCTGCAAAACACAGCACCGCCACAAAGGGACTGCCTTACAGAACACAACACGGGGGTAATGTAGAGCTCCTGGTTCCTCACCTCATCCTTGTTCAGAGATTTTTACTTTAAATATGGCAAAGGTATTCACACCCTCCATTTTACCTCAGGGTAAGTGTTCCAAATACTTTCGTTATTGTTGGCTATATATATAAAATGAATATCCGGAGCCTTGTATTAATAGGAACTGAGCATCCAAATCCCCCTGGGTCCCCCACAAATTGCAGCCTCACCACTTATCTGCTTTAAAAGCACATATAATCTGTGCATGAGTAATGTGAGAAATGCACTGCCCTTTACCTGAACCTTGGCTCATGTCTGTCTGAAGAAGCTGTTTTGCTCTAATGATGTCCACGTTCAGTCTTCCCGCGCTGGGTAGGTAGTTTAGTGACAACAGCAGCTCTCCTAGCTCCACTTCATTCTGCAGGGAAAAGGGAACATGGAAATTCAGAACAGAACTCAGAGGGGAAGAGCAGGAAGAGAAATTAAATAAATCCCATTTGTCTAAGTGCCTGAAAAATTAATTTTAGTCACGCTCTAAACTGCAACCAAGAACCACCTGGTGGTACCTCGTGCTGAGCAGAAACAAGAAAGAATACTATCCCCAGGTGAAGATCGTTCTTTAATCGCTGATCCTTCACCAGCTTTTCAGCAGTCATGCAAAGAGGACCTATAAGGAGGAATGAATACAAGGTCAGTAGTTTCTACCTGCTTCATTTTGAACGGTTCCAGGTGGTTCCGATCTTAGCAACCTCACCTCCTTAATTAACGTACAAAACACAGACCTATTGGAGAACACATCCTCTTTCCTCCCCAGCCCCCAAGGACCATACCAGCCTCTTGGGAAGTTCAGGTGTGAGATGGTTAATGCATCCCTGGGTCACAGGAAGGCGATTCAGGGGAGACATCCCCTTGGCATACGGCCTGTGCTACCCAGAGACCACGGCACAGCTTAACTTGCTGTTCCTCAGGCTGAACCACAGCCATAGCTTCACATCAATATAGCTGTTCAGCCATTATTTCTTTTCCTTTTACTTAATGATGCTTAAAACTAGTAATTAAAAAAAAGAGCTGGAGAACTGACATCACTGCTCCTTAGACATGACAGCTTAAAATAACCTCTCCCCCTTAGCACGACCTGGCTCCGAGATGCTGTTATTCTCGGATGCAAAATACACACAATGAAACAACTCTGGAGACAAAACACACCAGCCAGCCCAGGCAAGGCATTGATCCAGCCGCCTCGTCTGAGGCCCATGCAGGGGTGCAGAGCTAGTTCTTCATCCCAAATAGCCAAACGCTTCAACACCAAGCCTAGATCGGATGGTCACAGCCCATTCCCAAACGGAAAAGGAGCTGCAGTGGTATTGCAATCATAACAAAAGGCTTAAATTTCCTTACTGATGCCCCAAATATTAGATTACAGAAATCAGAGACTAAAGGACTGGGTAGACAATAAAGAAAAAAGCTCCGAGACACAGTCACAGCCTGAACTGACCCAAAGAACAAGGTTCATCAGCAGACGGGCCAGCACACGAGGTACCCATCCCTGGCAAAGCTATCAACGGCTCTGGGGAAACTGAGGGAAACCCAACCAGTTCACAGCTATTCAGCTGCAAATGGAAAAGCACAATTTCCACCGAGCGCAGATGAACCAGAGGGCTCAGACTGAACCCGAGGAGGCACTCGGGGAAAAGCCCCGTCCCTCTGCCAGGAGCAGCACAGCACCTCTTGCCTGGCCGGCCAGCAGCACAGAACGGCTCCCGCTAACGGCAGGCCACGCGGCTCCTCACCTAACGAGCCAAGCACTAAAAGTGACGTCAGGTAACAGTATTAAAAGTTTTCCCTGAGGCACTTCGTCTCCTCTCCTGTTCCTGTTGACTACTCCCAGCAAAGGCAGAGGGACATGCGTGGCACGCAGGAGCAGGTGGCAGGCTGAGGAAGTCCTGCGCCTCCGATGCTTTATAATACAATTCAGTTGAATTCAATGTCCTTTTTTTGGCTTTCCGCAGAAAATATGGCAGTAGGCTGCTCGATTTCACAAGAAAGGTCTCTGCGTTTCAGGAACCGGCAAAGCAACCCCTCTGTTTAACCCCCCACGTTTAATGAGCACAGGACAAGGGAAGCGCCGTGTGGGGAGCAGGGCAAAGGCTGCGAGTACAGCAGCATCCTGACTCAGCCCCTGGGTAAAAAGCATGGATCTACATCACAGATCGTAAGGCAAACCTGCGTGCCCTCCTCACACGCCCCGCTGCCCCAGGACCCAGCTCCGGAGCCAAGCCGGCAGCATCCAGCCCAAGCTGGCCCACCTTCTGCCTGACCTTCCCCACAGCCCCACTCCCCCATGGGAAAAAATATCTGAATTCTTACCCCAAACTCCTTTTGTCCCAGCGTCTCTTGGGTCTCATTGTGTGGCAGTATATGACTACACAGCACACACTCACGCTCGCCACGGGCATTTTCTTCCATTGCTACAGTATTTTTGCTTCACCGAGAAGGCACTCCTCTTCCATCAACCTTTGCCAACTCCCATACTACAGTTCTGTTCAATATATGGTATTTTAAGTTCTTTCCATCAGAAAGCCATTCCCCAACACAAACCTGACCCAATACGCACACGATGCTCACGACTTTTGCAAGGTCAAGCCATACCTACAGACACCGTTGTGCCCAGTGGTTGCACAATGTAAGGATCTAAGACAGCCTCACATCCGAGGTCATTTAAATGTCATCTATCTAATTTAAACTATCATCTTTGGCTTGATTTTCCCCAAAACTGCTCCTCTTGGGTCTGTGGCTGGAACAGCCTGAAGACGTGTTTATTGTCAAGAACAGTCAGTGACTTCTAAATCTATTACCAGGACAGTAATGAAGCATCGCAGCACCCACAACAGGATCCACCTGAGGTACCCCTCGACCTCAGCTCATTTTTTATAACATATCAACAACATTTTTAACATAACCAGTCCTACTTCCACTTGCATTCACCGCTGCGTTGGGTTCCATGCAGGCTTTAATTCCTAGAAATTCAGGTACATTTGGACAGCACAAATTAGGAAACTAATTAGTGACGTTATTACCTGCTGGGAAGAGACAATCAAACAGCTCTGGCTGCAAATACCAAACTTCTGGCACAGCCAGGAGGCAGGCTGGCACTGGGCAGGGATGTAGGACCTTTCAAGTTACCTCAAGCTGAGAGTGCTGAAAATCCATATTAAGATTTGGGGTAATTCTGGATTTGCCTACTGGTGGAACCTATTGACTTTATCCAAGACCTGCAGGAATTAAGGGGCTTCCCTGGGTCAGGGAGGAGTGATGAAGCTCAGCAAAGGAAGGTAGATCTCCACACTTCCGACATATTTACATTTATACACCATTTTTTAAAAATTGCCCCACGTTATGCACTGACAATATCAGACCGGGTATGTAACACCCACCGAGGTACAGGCAGGAGAAGGAAGCATCTACCCCCACCTGAACTCTCCCCAGCACCGTGTCCCATAACCCCTGCAGAGGTTATGGAAGGAGCCACTGTAACGTAACCACCACACTGCTGCCTAACCCATGAGCCTTCAATAGGTCAAGGCAAAACTAAATTCCATAGGACCTAACCTAATGGATATTGGCACCTCTAGAAAAATCTTTTTGACTGTCTGGGCTTAAATTTGAGTGAGGTGAGATATAAAATGCTATACTCTGTAAGCGTGATCCACTGAAGTCAGCGGACAGACTACCGCCAGCTTTAATGAGTCTCAGATCAGGCCTAATTTCCCAAATCTCAATAGCACCTTCTGCCCTATAATGCTTTTCAAGTGTGCCCAGATTTCTGTTAATTATTCTAAGGGAAGGAACGTACAATCCAGCCCACAGAGGCAGGACGTGTGTGCTCAAAGCCAGCAAGAAAGCAGCAGCCCCATTGTAGGCAGAGCACCAGCAGCGTTTGCAGCGATAACAAAAGGTGTTTTCAGAAGGAAACCCAGATCCCCGGATAGCTCACCTCCCCACACAAGTGACTCAGCCTTTTCAAGGCACTTAACTCGAGCAGTGAACTGGCTCTGATCTTATAAATGCATTATTTCTAGCTTAGCCGCAAGGATCTAGGAAATGTGCTTCAAATCCTGCCACGGTGCCTGCGGGGACATCAAGCACTCGAGAAAACGAATCAATGGCCAGCAGCCACCACACGTTCCTCGCCGGCACGTCGGACCGGCACTGCCTCCACTGTGCCGCGCTGCACCACGCTCGCTAGCTCTCTCCTGTTCTCTGGTCACCTGTCGTCGTTACCAAACAAGCAAGGAATTAACAGGTTGCTCCAAGAAGCCTGAGGTACAAGGCATACCTCCTCAGGTTTTAGTTCCCCCTGCTTTCCCCGACAAGCTCACACCGCAGCGTACCTTTGCTGATGTGACGGTCTTGCTAATAAGACACGCTGGTGGCCCAGTTTGTGTCAGAGATGAAGATGAGGATGCGGACAGAGCTGTGGTTTAACAGACTCGCTGCGTCGGCGGGCAAAACGGAGATAACTGGGGAGCACAGTGGGGTCGGCTGCGAGATGGAAAAACAGGACCCTTTTTGTTACGGGCCAGGCAGGAGGCTCAGCTCAGGGAGGGACGAGTGGCCACAGAGGTCTCGGGTGGCTCGTGGGGCCGCAGGAGCTGCACAGGGTGCTCCTCAAGCCCACCGACCCACCGAGCTCACCGGCACCTTGCAAACACTCTGCGATGCCATAACCACTGACCTCCATGCCCATCACCTTCTTTATAGGCACCTTTACCAGCAACGGCGTTAAGGCACGTCTTGCTGGGGGACTGCGGGCACAGAAGCATGGCTTCTGTTTTGTCAAACCTCAGACTTGCGCGCAAGAGGCATCATCTGCGCGTTGTTCACCATAGGGAAAGGAAGTGCCTGAATTTTACTTTTCCTGGGTCTTTTCATCAGGAAAGTAAAATGCTGTTGGTTTTGCCTTGAATATTTTGTTCACAGAACACAGCGTGCAGAGCTACCCCTCAGGCACCGCCATGAAAAGGCATCATTTCAGTTGCCATTGTTATGCTGATGACACGCTGATTTGTGCCGAGATCCCAGATGACCCTGGGAAAGCAATTTCCTGTTTGATGAGGTGCCAGAGTGACACCAAGTCTGGGAAGTCCGAGACTCTCCTGAAGCTCTGATTAACATTTCACTCCTGGCTGTTCCTCTCTGCAGCTGTATTACACAGCCGGTCATTTGGATTTCCAGCCTTGGGCTCGCCTGTGATCCAGAACCTTCTGCAGTTACCATTTGGGTTGAACCAGACACGTGTAAGAAGTTTAGTTTTCTTTTCCGTCATCTCTGAAGCACAAAGAGGCTACCTCGAGGGAAGGCGAGTTCTTAATTAATGCCACTTGCACATCCTGTTTGGATCAGGGCAATTCTTTCCTCGCAGCCCCCCCCCAGACTGTTTGCTGTGCATTGCTACACCACGAGTAAAATTCTGCAGCTGAAACCCTCCCCGGTTCCCAAAGGGAGCCAGAGCACATTACATCAGCACAGACATCTATGCAACGCTCCTAATGAAGTTTCAGATTGATTTTCCTCCTCAAGGTTATCTGTGATGGTACCTCCAGGCACATTAGAAAACTGATGGTTTAGAACAGTTTGCTCTAACAGGCTTTCTACAGCATCCTGTGACACACAGCAATCATTTCAGGAAGGCTGAGCTACTAAGAACCAGAACCTGAAAAAAAACTATATACTTACCAATGGATAAGAACAGTGCTACCTATGTAGCAGATGCTGAGTAGATGTATAATGAAAAGTCACAAAATCCCTTCTGAAGTCTAACTGGCTTTGCATCAGTTTGGACGGCCATGAGAAAGCCCCTCCTGTGCAGAGACCTCTGGGAAGAAGATTTCCTAGGGAGAGGTCCTGTCCACAAGCCCCAACAACCCCTCCTCTGGGCTCGTCCTCAGCAAAATACACCCCACGGCACTCCAGGCCTCTGCAGAAAGGGCAAGCAGTGAACAGCACACAGGGGAAGGCAAGTCAGCACAGACTGAGATGACAGCTGGAAGCAGAAGAGACAAATAAGGATAAAGAAGAGAAAATGATGAAGAAAAATTTCTCGGTGCTGGAGCTTTAAAGACTGGAAAAGGCAAGTGGGAAAAAACCCACTGAAACACATCTGGGGAAAAAATAAAGATCCAGAATGAAAGAAAGATGGTAGAATGTCATAAGCCAAAATACGACAACGAACCACAGGTTAAGAACCAAAAATGTTGTCATCGTGATGGACAAGTGTCTGTCATGGCATCCCATCACAGTTCCCTCAGCTCCGGTGACCTGCAGGGTGGTGGCATCCTGCCTCCAGCCAGGCTTTGCCCAGGGCATCTCTCCCACCAGACACAGGTACACTGCCAGGTTGACTTTAACATCCTGTTAATGACTGAGCATAGCCCCACGTAATCAATCCACATTCATCATCAGGGATTCTGCATCATTCCTTTAATTAAGCAGCCGCTAAGCTTTTGGACAGCTAAAAAAAAAAAAAAAACAAAAAACAAAAAAATGAACGGGAAAGAAAAGGAAAGGAAAAAACCCTGGCAACATTCACTTTCGTATTTAATTTCCCATGACTGTCACAAACATGGACCCCAGTTCCACACTGACGCACACAGCCTGGAGTCAACTGTTGTGCCACCTCTCTGAACCAAGTCTCTGCCTGTCCAATGCTTTATACCTGTACGAGAGATGGATGCTGGCATTATTTTCAATAATACACTGTGCTAGCAAATGCAAGGTATCACCAACATTCCCCGAGGACGGCTCCTTCTCAGGGCTGCAATGGATAAGCCAAAGAACAAGGGTGTCAAGAACAAACCTGGTATACCCAAAACTGGAATCCTCCAGCCGCACGCCATAACCACCTGGCTGCACGGCGGAATTCAAAGTAGCACCCAAGAGGAATGCTCCAAAATGAGTCATTACCTGAATTTCAAATTCCTTTCTTCCTTTTCCTTTCCAGCCAAGGCACGGTAAGAACAACAGTGCAGTACTTGTTGTAGGCTTATCCCTGAGATGGGCATCAAAAATTGCAGAGAGCTGCCACAGCACAGCTACTCCATTTGTGGAGCACATACCATTTTGAACGTAAAAAACTGACAGCTCATTCTAGTGCACTCACAATACAAAGTTAAAAAAGCAAGTCCAATACATACTCCCTCTACTATAAAAATGGCTTAATTTGAGGGGAGAAGGAATTTTTATGCTATTTTCCCACCACGACCAGGCAATTTTTTTTTTTTTTTTTTGCTTTTGCAGAATGATCTCCAAGCTCTCAGTACTGCTGGTCTAAAACATTTATTCCTGCCCACTCAAATCTGCCAAAAGAGAAATGAATCATATGTCAATAAAACTTGGGGTCCTGAACATGTGTTTCAGAATTAATCTTAACAGCAAAATGTGCGAATCTGAGCCCAGCTACAGCAAGGCCTGCCAACTTCATTCATGGTAATTAAGCAAAGCCACATACATTTAAGGGGATATTTAAGGAGCGCAGAGTGTTCCTATGGGGACTGGACTCAAGAACTACTCCATGAGCAGCTACTGTGCTTTAGAAACACATTAATTACCCTGCAAGAAAAAGCCTCCCAGAACTACCAAGGATAAAGAATTTGGCAATACCTGCACTGACATTTTCTACAAGGAATAAGTCCTTCTGCTTAGTCGCTGGCTCTGACGATACGTTGGACGGCAGCTCCCCTGTGCCTCCGCTTTGGACTCAATCCCCCTAAGTGCTCAACGCATGACTCAAACTAAAAAAACACTTACGTACAGGTACAGTCTTTTGCCTGAAGCTTAGCATCAAGTGGTTTATTGCACTGATTCCTCAAGGCTGAGAGGACAGCACACCGCTCACCCATAATCGGGTTCTCTAACAACCCGTTTCTGACATAACGAGCACGGCAATGCTGCGCAGCCCGCCTCGTTACACCCGAGGTAAGTTCTCAGGCTCTTAGTTAACAAGCAACTCCATAAGGTGGTAATGAAGATATTCTGCTATTAATGACGATGGGCTTTCACCCATTGAGGAGCTGTACGTCCCATCCACAGGCCTAAGCAGCTTATCCTGCTCCAGCTGGCACAGCGGAGTCAACGGAGCTGTTGGCTGCAGAAGCTGGACCATGCCTCAGCCTGGGAGAAACCCACCCATCCCTGCCGACACCGCACGCACCAGAAGATTGCTGGCATCCCCCACCTTTTTTAGCAGGGCTCACTCACGCTGGCACAGTCCTGTACCGAGGCAGTGTCCCAGCTCTGGGGTTGACGGGGCTCAGTGTGATGGTGGGACAAGGACTCCGCACCAGACTTTATCAGCACTCTCTATGGCAATGGCCTGCAGGCGGATACAGCAAGCGCAAAAGAGATGTTCATCTTAGCTGACACCATTTAGGCCACTTTCTCTGCTCCTCCACAAACCTTGTCCCATCCCACTCTCACCGGTATGGAGAGAAAACCTTCTCCACAGCTCCTGCCATCTGGATTCACTTTCTTCCGTCTCTCCAGCTCATCATGTTTCAGTCTATAAATGCCAGTTAAAAAAAAAAAAATCACGTATTTTGTCTCTTTCATCTTTACATATCACGTCTACGACTGTCTATTTTTCTCTCCCTCCTGTTACTGGCCTTCCAAGCACCTGCTTCAGCATTTTCTCCAACACAATCTTTATCGCTGGGGGGGTGCTGCTGCCAGCTGCTGCTCCGTGTCAGAGCCCCGGGGCAGCCAACCCAGCCTGGCAAATTTTCATCGGCTAATGATGAGAACTGCACCGCAGCGGCTTTGCATTGCTCTCCAGAATCCGACGACACCTTCTGCAAAACAAAATGCTATTGCATGTAGATTTTTTTTGTCTCTGTCCATCACAATCTCACAACACAAAGTACACTTCAGCAGACTCAGGTTCAATCCAACAAGAAACTAAGAAAGGCTGTCTGTCCCTCAAATAACCAAGCAAAACAGTGAGAAGTATAAAAAAAATTGTCAACATGTCAAATCTATCATTCCACAGGCAGAATCTTCCAGCTAGCAATCGAAAATACCTCACTAATTTCTAGCATAAGCATCACTCTTATTGAAAGACATTAAAATGCAGTTTTTCAAAGTAATAAGCTTTTTGTTTTACTTCTTCTAGGATTTATTTTAACCCTTTGATCAATAAATTTAACTTTAAGCACCACTAAGATAAAATATACCTTATTCAATAAACTTTAAAAATCTTATCACTGAGAAAACATGGGAAGATGATACCAAACATCCTCCCTGGATGTCCTAGTACAAGTACTGTTGTTCTCTTTGCAGCTGCCGTCTGCCAGCTAAAGTAAAAAGAACAACAAAGTATGACAAGACCAAAACAAGGCACTTTACTAATCAAGGTGCAAAGGACTTTTTGCTTAAATGAAATTTTTCCATATGATAGCAAGCAGATAAATGCAAAAGGTTTGTAAGGTTAGGCCTGCCCATTCAAGTGGAGTTTTCTTTTTTTCTCCTTCCTTTTATAAATATCAGAAATACCAATTTCTGCTTAAATCATTTATCTTGAATCCTGGTGAAGCAGACAGCACTGCTGAAAACAGCAGCAGCTTTCAATGAAACTTTGGAGAGGGAGGGAGGAAGGGCTGGCCCCGAGCTTGGCACACGAAGGCAGAGATGATCTTGTCTAATCAAGGTTTGCATTAGCTGTGGAATGAATCCATGTTACTAATAAAAAGATACATAATACAGAGAAGTATTTATCATGCAAAAGCCGAGGGAAAAAAAAGCAAGGCTGCATGGTGTGAATCACAGAAGGATAATGGGATGCAAAGAGGAGAGCTCTGTCCTGAGATACACAAAGCAGAGCCTGTGATGAACCACTAATAAAAAAAAAAAAAAAAAAAAAAAAAAAAAAAAAAAAAATTTGCGGGCATTTGTAAACAAAAACTGGGAGAAAAGGCCCAGGCAGTGAGGGGTGCCCAGGAATATCTGTCGTTGTTCATTTTCCTTACGAACCGCTTCATAACACAGCTGTCCCCTCACCCCCCCACTGCAGATGCCACTGACATGAAGACATGTCCTACATAAAGAAACATTCAGGGACCCCATGATTTTGATTTGTGCACAACTTTCAAAACTTTCCTTTTTGCCTGAACATTGTTCAAGCTAATCCCCTAACGCTCCTACTTCTATTAGAGCAGATCTAGTCAGCTCTCTTGCAGTTATCAGGGGTCTTGATCTTTTTCCCCCCCTTACACACTGCAGAAGGTCTGAGCAAGAGATAGAAGTGCTCTCAGCCCCCCTGCACACAGAACAGGGGCAAACCAGAGTCAGACAGAGCTGGCTCCATGTATAAGCACTGCTCGGTGGATTTTACTTCCACAAGTGTCTGATCACAAGTTTCCACTCCAAATCAGACTCTCAGACGCACACCGTAAATCAGCGGTGAGGTCAATGATTTACTGTTCATCTCGTCTAGTAAGTCTGGCTATGCCACCCTTTTGTGAACACATAAAAATCAAAGATGATGTGAAGCATCCAAGTTCACACATGGTTTTGATTCAGCAAAGGCTCTACAACTTAGAAATTGCAATCCCAGAGCTGGCAAGGAACTGGGAGAGGCAACCCTGTTCTACCAGCCTTGAGTGGTACTCCTGTCCTTAGCGCAAACGTTTGAGATGCTGCTCATGCCACGCTCTTAGCCTGGCTTTTTACAGAGTCCTGTGCCTCGAGCTATGTGAATGATACTGCTAGTAGCAAATTTGGTACCTAACCGCCATTCCTGGTTGCAAAGCTCAGACCTTCCCATTGAACAGCTCTTTTCCTGGCTGGCAAGGAGGTGGCACTGACCAGGGCCCTTTCCTGAGAACAGACGTGGAAGCACACAGACCCTCTGCATCTTCTCTTCCCATCCCATCGGATGGTTGAATCTAGGCAAAAACACACGCTCAAACTTGCATGCAAGCAACACGACACTTACATCAGGCAAAATCTATGGCAAGTTTATTTCCTTCAGGGACATGATGAAAAATCTACCACTACCTTGCAATTTTTTGGTCTTGCATTATGCCACAAGTCTGTAGAGATTTTGTCTTCTATACACTCTGTTGAATCAAATCATTACTGAACTGGCACCAGTGGTTCCCCTCATGCCCCCAAAAGCACAATCATGTTAACAACCACAGGAGTGACCCAGATGGGACAGCATCGCTGCGGTGTCTGGGAAAGGATGCAGGCCGCTGCAGTGACAACAAAGATCTTCCAAAAGGTGCGGACTTCCAAAGCAGACTTGAGTTGTTCTCATTAAAGCTGACACAGGCTCTTTTGCCACGCCACCTCCTTTGAATATGAAAGACAGCTCCTCTACCTCACAGTATTGGTTGTAAGACCAGTTATAGGCCCGCATTATTTCAACCCAGCAGATGCTATATTAACAAGATGATAATGACTAATTAGAAACCACATTACTTGCCAACAAGCAAAAGAACTGCACAAAAAAAACAGCGAGAAAAATTGCGGCAATAATCTGATAAATTCTGTTACCTGAGAACTAGGCACAAGGGCTTTCCACCAGTGTCCGCCTTTCACAAGGTCTACGTCACTCAAGGGCATTGACACTTTGCCAATAACACAATGGCGTGAGAATTTGTCAAAATCCACTACAGTTAAAAGCAGAGTTCTTCTCTGGGCTTCTAAAAAGGGGATTTCAAATGTGTACCTCTCTTCAAACACGGGGTTCTGCGTTTTGCGTTTCACTCCAGTCTGCTTGGAGTTCTTCTGATCAGGAAGAAGGCAGATCTTCACATAGGGGTTGGAGTGAGCCATGTCTTGCCTTGAACCGTCGTAAGAAATTGGAGGAGGCAGATCTTTAGCCTCAATGACTCGCACTATTAGATAATTATGCAAAAGATCGTACTGCGTGCTAAAATGCAGCATGCCCAGCTGATACTTTGATAAGATCTCCTCATCTGTCAAGGAGTCCATATCATCACTATTCGAGTCAAGGGAGTAGAGTCTTGGTTCAAATTTTCTAAAATAGTCATCTGGGGTATAGGTTTTCCGCAGGACAGTTGGCTGAACTACTTCTTTCTTAGCTCCTATTACTCCAAACTCGATAGGTTTAATGTCAATTAACGGAGAACTTGGCCTCCTCAACTCTAAACCTAAATGAGAGAAATGCACAAATATGATTGTTAGAAACTCAACTGAAGTCATTACAGGCGCAAGTCAACTTGTGCTTCTTTGGGTACAGCGATTCTGTGTTTGTGCAATGCCCAGCACAGCAGGCTCCCCAGTGGGACTTTTCACCATTACATTGCCAAGAATTAAGAGCACCCTTAGTTACACTGAAGCGCAAGCTCAGCTACACTTTTCCCCCCCTGTCCATTTTCACATGGAATTACCATGCATATGCTTCAGCAAGAAAAACAGGGCTGGCCCCCTCCACTGCGTTCCTGCAGAACAGGATGAGATTTTAATCAATGTACCTTCAACTTGACTTGATTCCCTGTCTAAAAGATGAAGGAGCAAGCACTACAGTTTTTCTTCCCCACAAGAATTACATTAGAGTTGGAAGGACGACCTTACTTGAAATCCGCCTCGTGAGGCTGTAAGTGGACCGTGATGCATCTGAAGACGACCGCCTTCTGTCAGGGGAAACATGCTGAAGAGTGGGAGGCAGCTCACTGATTGTATTATCAGAGTCTCCATCTTTGTCCTCATTTTGGCTGCTTATCCTGTTATAACGAGAGACCTTTGGGTGATTCAACCGAGTAAAAGGAGTATAGACAGAATAAAAACGCATTCCGGTATTCTGGGTCTAATCTTGGGTGTGCATCCCTGGATGCTGCAGGGTATCTCCTGATCTATCTGGCAAGCAAAAGGCTGAGCAACTGACTTCAGACCTATGTAAAAAAACAGATTCTTTATCTTTCTGCCTGTCTTTCAAACAGAGTTATATCAGTATTAGAGCACGACACAGGCCACATGGGCACGTGTGACTCAGATCTTGATCAGAAGTATTATATTTGTCTTTAAGAAAAAAAGAAAGAAAAACAAAACCCCACAAACCACAAAAGCCAAACAGTAGCTTATTGCTGTAAATTCACAGCTACACTTTGGAAGCACAGACTTCACTAGGAACGAACCAGCATGGAAAACCACCATGTTCAGACATCTCAAACCTACCACACACCTCTCTCAGTAAAATATCGCTTTGCAGGTACGCCACTAAGGTTTGAAAATTCGATCTTATAAATATAATTCATTAAGAGCTATTTATTGGCACGCCTTTTAAAATAACTGGCTGCTTTTTATCCACTTCTATAAACCAGAGGTTTACCAGACAGTAATTTTACTGCTCAGGGGTCTCGGCGGGAGCAGAGAAGTTGGCAGGTTCTAAATAACAAAGTAAGTTTTGATGAGAGCTATAGCATCTTTGAGAAGACTCAATAGAAGACTGTATCGTAAAGAAGTCTATGTGTAATTCCCATTTCAGTTTGTTTGGGTTTTTTTATATATATATATTCATATATAAAAATGTATATAATTTTTATATATATATATAAAATAAATGTATATATGTTGTTTTCATATAAAACAACATTCTGGTTAAAAACCTCAATGTGTCACAGCCACAGTGGCTCACAAAAGCAGTCAGGACCTCCCAGCCTTGACCGAAAGAAGAGCAAGAGCAGACAGTAACAACTATAGGAGATAAAGTCTCCAACTGCATGTTCAGAGGGGAGCAGCTGCCGATAGAAACGAAATCACGCAATGGTACGTGACGTGTAGTGCATCACGCAAAATAAGCCTTTTGGTTAATCCATGAGACAGACTACTCCAAAAAATAGCAGCAGATCAGGAGGAGAGCGTCAGCATGAAATGAGCAAAGCAAAGGGGAATACTATGCGAGTTTTGCCCCTGATTCACCCCTTCTATGTGCATGGATTGGTTGGGTGTAAATGAAATATGTTGAATCATTTGCCTTAGTAACCAATGACTGGAGTAAAGCAATAAATATATTCTGCGAAAAGCAGTAAACTCGCAGAAAAGGCCCCCCAAATATAAAATAGATTTAAACTGGAAATTCTTATCCAAATTCACAAAGTTCACAGCAGGATCCATGCAAATCTCACCAATTCAGAGTCACACAATTCATCCACATCAAAAAAAAGTCTGTTAATAATCAAAACCAAACCCTATGCTAGAAGGGGCATACAATATTTGCACAACTCTGCAGCCCATTAAAGGTAGGCCAAATCATACGGTTTGACATATAATCAGTACTTGGAACACAAATAGCTTTTTCATGCCTAAATGCGGGTCTACACAATCATAGGTAGCATTTGGATATACTTCTGTTTGAGAAGCAAATGCACAGAATGAGGAGAAGGCAGGGTGATAAGGGAATCAGGAAGAGAGGCATTAAGGATGTTCTACAATGGGTAAACGTAATAGTGAGTTAATAACATACAGATGACCTTTAGTAAGGAAATTGCTACTGAGCCAACAATAATTTTTCCTCAAATAAACTTTGGCTCTGGTTAAAGCTGCCGTTTCTGTTTAATCCGAACCTTTGGGAAGAGGAGTCGCGTCCTTGATTTCAATTCAGTCTCACAGTCTGCACTGTTTATCTTTGGGGTTTGTGTAGAATATTCCGCAACGGGCAGCTCCAGCACACCCCTTCATTCCCAGCCCGTTTATGCAAAGACCAGGATGCGAGCGCTCCTCGTGAAATAACAAGAAGCTACCGCGCATTCAGGTCAATACAATTAGACTCACTTCAGTAAGATTTTTTTTTCCTAAGTTGCCACCGTAAAAAATTCAGAAAGTGAGAAAAATCAACAGTCTCCCAAGAGGAAGGGCTTAAACTTGCAACTTTAATGCCCCCTCTTGAATTTCCAGGACAATGAAGTGTCTCGGAGCTGCCAAAGGGAAAACCTACAGGCAAAAAATAAAGGATGGATTATTAAGCACGTGCATGCAGATGTTTGCTAGTAGGCCAATGAAGACCATAAAAGCAGTTTTCCCCTAGGGACTGGGTGGGGAGGTAAGGAAGGAGCAAATTGCATTCTGCATTACACCGGTGTCCTGGGCCCATGAAGAAGTGGCAAGATGGAAAGATCTCAGCTGAAAACCTAGATCTATTTTTAAAACACTTTCAGGTTGCAAGCAGACAATACAATAAATTGATTTGTTCCCAAATTCAGTGCATGCATCTAAATGCAGAATATGGTGGTGTCAAATCCGTCTTCCATTTTAGGGATTTCCACTGAATCCAAAAGCCCCCTTTTCAAAAACAAAAGACGTAAAAGGACAAGGGGTCAATTGGCATACACAGATCTCTGAGCACTTAAAAACATACCCATTAAACACCTTATTCTGAGATGAATTCCAAGATGAATTCTGCTCACACATTCCAAGATGAATTCTGCTCACACATCTAACTCCAGATATTGTTTCCTACCTCCAAAAACACATACAGAGATTTAAGAGTGTAAGATCAACACAGTGAAAACAGAAATCTTTGGCTTCTGAATTCTGAGCCAGCAGAGGCTGCATGGGATGGTTTCCACCTTAAACCCGCACACACAAAAAGCGTGGCCCTCCTATTGATCAGCAAACAAAATACGCCGTTTCTGTCTCCTGCCTTTTACTCTCCTTTCTTCTTCATCTTCCAGACTCTTGTTCCTCTACAGGCTCATTTTCTCCCCCTCTCCTCTCAATCACATCCCCTCGGCTCCTTTCCCTCTCCGTATCTCCTCTGCTCTCTCTGCCCTCCTCACTTGACTCATTTCTGGGTTCCCTCACCATTTTCCAAAAAAGTCACCCTGGAAGCTTAAAGCATCGCCATCTTCCCTGGCACCACCCTGGGTCCATCTCAGCTCAAGAAGAGGAGCCAACAGCCTTTTCAAGCAAGCAAAGCCTGATCTCCAGCTTCCACATCAACGTGTGTTAACAGGCGTCCTTAGAGATCACAGAATTTGCAACGGTGCCAGAGAAGATGGTGACTTCAGTGATCCTAAGGCACGGCAGCATCCACGCCTCCTCGCAAAGCAAAGCTACTTCTCTCACGTGCCCTCTTCTTTGGTTCCTGCTGCCCTTCTCAGGCATTACCCCTGGGAACTCACCTTCTCTCAGCACTAGAGCAGAACAGGGAGACCCTAACTGCACCAGATCACCTGAAGCTGGAAGGAAAGGTGGATACGTGACCTAGGCTGAGGTCCTGGGGACCCTACCCGGGGCTGCTAGCACGAGCAGGTGCAGCATAAAGCGCAACATGGTTGAAGAACTGGGCTTTTTTTTTCAGAGCACATTGTCTTCTGCTTACAGCCATGCCACTAAGTTAATTGTAGAGGCTTTCAGATGGAGCAGGACTGGGGGAAAACAATACAGGCTGGAGAGAGCATTTTATGAGTCCAAAGGTCTCCACGTTCTCTGCCCGCGACAAAGTCTAGCTCACCTGCAAAGTCACCATACATCCAAGTTTTGAGATCAAAAGAACAGAGCTTCAACGCTTGCAATTCCCCTTTAGCCAGACAGAAGGATCCAGCAGTCAAAAACTACACCATGGGACAACCAGCCCACACCCCCAAACACACATGATGTGCGCTGAGGAGCAGAAGGGACCAGAGAAACTCTGAAGCATCCTCCCACAACAAGCCAGCTACTTGTTCCCAAGTACATAATTGTTCCTGCAGCAATCTTTCTACGTCCAATACTGCACCCTCATCACTGTGTTCTCCTGTGCGCAATGCTTTCCTATTTAGCATTGATTTTGTTTCCATTTCCCATTAATTGCAGGTGAATCCATTTCTGGGTGTACATCAGACTCTTAAATATGCTGCTCCACATTTAAAAACCACTCTAACACATCTTGAACACCTCTGTTTTTATTGCTTCAGTATTAATTACCATCCTATTCTACCTGGATTCAGAAGAGTATATAGACAAGACCGCGATGTAAACATGAGAATTTATTTCATGCAGCACCAAGACATGGACCTTCCAGACCTGACACAGAATAACAGTGGGTACTCACAGGAGCAGATAAAACTCACTGAGTGTCTCAGTGCCTAGGTACCAACTTCTGAGCATCATATGATGCAGTAAATACACATCTCCTGTGCCACAGCTTCTGGGCACTCTGAAGCTGCGTCCATCAAACGATCTGCTCTCACAGAAGACAGCCCAGCCCAGCCGACACAGCAACCACTAAAAGACAGGAGACCTCTGCTCCCTTCTTGGTTTCACTAATGCCTCCACAGGCTCACCTCTGTGCTGCAGATTCCCAATTGAGAGGGAGTAAACCAGGGAAGACTTCACTGGCTTTCTTTGTAATAGACTTGCAAATACATAATCAAAGCCCCAGATAAAACCTGGCGCTGCTGCTCTTGTTCTTTAATGATTCAAGAGGAAATCTTGAAGAGTACTAAGATGACGCAGGAGATCAAGTCTTGCTAAATGAAACTTTAAATGAATTTCCCCTTTAGAGCACGTATGAGGTACGCCTTTCATCTACCTATATGATAACCACCTTCACACTAGGATAAAAAAATATTTCAAAACCACCTCATCAACATTTCAGCTAAGTTGAAGTGCTCGAAAGGGCTGGTCCATTTGAAGAACAAATAGGACTGAATATGAAAAGCATCTTTAGAAAAGGGTGCACAGCTAAACCAATTATCAACTTGCTATGCTAGCTTACAAAATAACTTCCGTCTTACCCATCAGAAAAGTGTTTTACAAAGACTAACCTTACTATTTGAGCTAACAGGGCTGCCCTTTTTCTCCTTGCCGTTGTGTGGCCTACGTTTCCACCCTCAGCAAGAGATTCCTCCTTTCTACGTGGCATCCTCTGAATGTCCTATGGCCATTTCATATCAATATTCTCATCACAGAGGAGCAGCCCTGCTCCTCAGTTAAAGCTAGGAAATTGTGCATCTAAACTTACAGCCAGGCTGGAGTTTGAGCAGGAAAAGGTCCCAGGATTTCAACTTCATCTTCATTTGTTTGACAACAGCTACAGTCGAAACACTTCTGACAACAATTTCTACAAGTCCACCGGCACAGCAAGAGATCCGAGATTCTAGCGAGCAGACCCTGAAGCCATTGGAAACCAAAGTACAAGATTACAACCCATCAATAGCTATTGAGAAATAACATTCAGCTGTATTTATGTTTGTGTTTCTGCAACAGAACATTAAGAACTATATTTATTCCATCTATATCAACAGACAAGTGCTATGCAGTTACCAGCCCAACTTCACTGATGCCATAACAAGGCAGGAAAATAAGCATTCACCGCAGGTATTTTCCCTCTAGTAGCAATGTAGTATTATGTAGGTTGGCAAGAGGGTGATTTACAAAACACTATGGCATAGCAATATGCTAGAGTGGAAACATGCTTATTCTTTCACACACATCAACAAACTAATAGATCGGCAAATGTACGACAGAAGGAATTAAAACCGGATGGTAAGTGAAAGCTCCGATTTAATCCAGCAAGGGTCTAGTTAATTAACACAGCAATGTGAACACATTTCATCCCTGTAGATGTATCGGTACGTAGTACTTGTACGATCCATACACATACAGCATTACAGCCCAACACACTTGCCACTGAAATGGATTAGCAAAAGCACACTATCCACATGCCTCCCCTCTGCTATGATGATTAATTTAATGAAGAACCTTCAATGAACCTTGACCCAGAAAACTATTTAATTTCTTAGGTTTCCATGGTGGCACTGGCAGCATCACCCGTAACAGTGCTCCACAACCCCATTGGAGGGGCAACAGGCTGCTGCCCCATTTCCATGCCATCCCTACAGCCTTCCCTCCACTTCAAAGCTCTGCTTGCTTCAAGAGAGCAGAAAGCCAAACCTTAGCCCATTTCCCACCCACGCCAGCTCCAACTTCTGCAGTTCGTAAGAAGGCTCATTAAGCAGCACAAGGGCACTGCTAATAAAGGGCATCGCTCCGTAGTCATGGGGGGAGACACGCAGCTGCAAGAGCACAGCACGTGCACATCCAGGGTCGAGTTGCTTTACAAATGTATGTGACCTTGAAATGTTCCTATAAAGCTGAAGAGATAAAGCGTGTGAGATTTTCTTCATAGATATCCCCCCAAAATGCTTGAGACATTTGCAGTATTCGTAAGTGTGCCGATACAAGGGCACTATCACACCACACAAAGGGGTTTCCTCTGAGGAACGCAGATCTGCAGAGAAGACTCCGCAGAACGTTTCTTTTTGCTCCAGTAAAACACAGTTTTTTCCATAAACAAAATCTGAACATTGCAAAAAAAAAAAAATTACCAGCCCAAAATGCGGTGCATTACTTATATCTAGGACATCAGTAAAGAGTCAGAAAATACGAGACAATCCCCTCAGGACAGAGTGAGGAGACAGAGCGGAGAGTGAATCATCAGATTAACTCACCTCATTTATTGGTTCCAACTGTCCTTTAGACATCCAGGATGAAGCAAAGGGGAACAAAATGAAAAAGACAAAAACAGGTTAGCAATGCTCAAATAACTTTAAATTTTCTGCCATGACATGCCCCGGCCTGGGATGAGCTTGAATTTCTGGCAAGACAGTACCTTGTAGATGTTAGAGGAAGGAGAGGTCTCCTGACCAGGCATCAGCTTCTGCTGTTTCCAGTCCTTCCCCACCAAGCTCCCTCTGCTCCTCCTTCCCCGGGAGTGAAATTCCCAAACCGATCCTGGAGCATGAAAACCCTGCTCATTGCCCCTTGCTAATGGGCTATCACATGCAACCACTTATTTTCTTTTCTTTAATAACCTGTCTCTAATTGCAGCAACTACTTGCTGCTGACAGCAAACCATATCCAAATTTTCCAGTTAGATGCCACAGTGGAAAAAAAGGCTTTCCTCCAGATTCAGCCCATATAAACATAGTTTCAATGCCAATTTGTTAAAAGCAACATTCCGAGGAAGGGCCACACTCTGAATATTCTCCATTGTGTACACATGCCTTGAGGTAGCTGGGCATCTTCAGTCTCATCCTCAGATGTGACTTGAAGATTACGAAAAACAGGAGTTAAGTGCTTAAAACTGGAGTCACGCGCTCCAGTTTGAAAATCTGTACTACAGCCACTTCCCCCAAGTCACAGAGAAAATCTACAGTAAAGGAAGAAGGCATCACAAGCCAGTGTTTTATTCACAAAGCCACCCTTGGAATATTATACTTGACCCACTTCATTTATAACTGGAGACTTAGCAGCATTTCAGATGCCTGCTGAAATGTCTTTCCTATCGCTTTCCCTTGATAATGTCTAAGGGTTTCCTAATTGTCCTGGCTGTCTTTCTAAAGGGGGAATCCCTAAAGAAACCCAAAACAAAAAAACCAACAACTAAACCAACACAAAACACAAAACAAACACCACCACCACCACCTCCACTCTTCAACATGTAGAAATTGGTTTCTAGCTTTATGCTCATGACAGGGGCAAGAGCGGCCTTTCATAAAGAAGCTGGGACGCAGAAGTTGCCTTTAGTTCCAAGAACTCTCCCGTGGACCATGTTTCAGTGCAAGCCTCCCTTTTAAACTTCTTGGAAACCAGTGCTTGGTGAAAAGGCCAGCACTTGTTAGAAACACAGATTAAGAGACTGGAAATACTGCAGTGCAATGTGACAAGACAGTGATTACCAGATACCCATGGACCAACTGTTTAAGAAAATTCTAAATGGTTTCAAGGGCTTTATTATTCCTTATTAATGCAAAGTTGCAGCCAAAGCACAGCAGCCAAAGCTACAGCGGTTTAGCGATGCTGCAATGAGAATATTTAAATTGCTCTAAAATGAAGCGGCTGGATCCGTGCCACGCAATCGAACGCCGTAGCACGTGCTGTGTGAAGGAAGTGGCATTTCCGAACGGCCCGCGGGGATGCGCGGTAGGCTTGTGTCAAACAGCCCTCCTGGCCACGATCGGCCACCGGCGATGCGAAACCACGCCTGCGTGCCACCAGTCCCAAGAGCACACGCACCGGTCCCACGGGCACCATAATAAAGTGAGTCCGTGACCACCCACAAATCTCCACCGGGAAACGGGAGGGCAGAAATAAGAGCTAAATATTACAGTACAGTAAGAGGTAAACAAGTAACCAGTGCCGTACAGGGCTTAAACGCAGGGGCCCGTGAAAGGAAAGCAAACACGGCCAGGTGCGTTCATCCACCTCGCTCACACCGGGCGGGAGGGTCAGGGCTGGGGAAGGGCAGAGGTTTAAGGGAAGGACGCACCGGCTAGCAGGCACTGGGGGATCCCAGGGAGCGCGGCTGCAGCGACACGCTCGGCACCCCCAGGAGAAGGGCTCAGCCCCCGGGTCGGGGAGGCACCGTCATGCCCTGCCCCGTCGTCCCAAGCCAGCCGAGCAGAGAACCACCCAGCTGGGAGCCTCCAGCCACGAGTGAACCCTCGTCGAGGGCCAACCGCGGCTGACCCAGGTGCATCCCCCCGCCCAGAGCTGGGTGCGAGGCAGGGCTGCGTCTCCACTTCACACCTTGCCGCAGGGGCCCAGTCTCCCCATTCCGCCTGGGCCCGGCGCGGGGGTCGCCTGCTCCGAGTCAGCACAGCCACCCGTCGCGACCGGATCGCGACCGGCTCGACGCATCAGCTACAACGACCGGCCGCGGCGGCGGCCCGGGGATGCCGCAGCAGGGTGGGGTCCCCACTGGTGACAGACCGCGCTGTGCCCCTGCCGTTACACCCCCGGGGAAGGCTCGCAAGCCCCCCACCGCAGCGGGCGCCGCAGCCTGGGGACAGCGCGGTCCCCCCCAGCACCCCAACGCGATTAACGCCGCGGGGCGGGGGCGACCGGGGTCTCCCCGCTGCCCTCGTCCCCACCCGCGTACCCCCGCCTCGCCCACGGGGGCCCCGACGGCGGCGCTGCCGGAGGGCCCGCCCGGCCCCACTCGAGATCCCCGCCGAGCCGAAGGGCCCCCGGGGGCCCCGTACCCACCCGGCCCTTCGCCGCCCCCGGCGGGGCTCACCCGCGGCCGGCTCCGGTCCGTCCCTTCGGGGGCAGCGCCCGCCGCTCCCACCCGCCGGGAGCCGCGGCGGCTCTGCCCCGAGTGGGACGGGGGGGGCTGTGGGGAGGGGGGGCACGGCCCCACGGGATGGGGAGGGGAGGGAGGTCACGGGTGGCGTTGAGAGCCGGTGTCTCTGTCAGCGCCCGGACTCCCCGCACAGCTGTAAATGCTCCGCTCGGGTTTATCTTAAAACCGGGCGGCAGCCTGCGGAGCTCCAGATGGGAAACGGGCGGCTGGAACCGCAGGGCCGGCGGGGAAAACCGCTCAGGGGTTTAAACCAGCCCCAAATTTAATTCAGCCTCACGCTGTTTGGGGGGGGGTGTCCCATCCATCACGCCGAAGGCTGGGGCTCGCCGCAGCCCAGGGCGCCTGCCCCCCCCCCCCCCCCCCCCCCCAAACCCCGCCGGGCTGTGCCCGGGCTGGCGGGGCCGCTTAAGTCCCCAGCGCATCTCGGTCTGCCCGCGGGGCTCAGCGCCCTCCTCCCTCCAAGAAGTCCTTGTGCGGGCTCGGGCCGGGCTCCCACGCACCCGGGGCCACCCCACTCCCCCCCCCCCCCAGCAGAGAGGAGAGAGGGCCGAGGGCTGCCCGCCGTCCCCCGCGGGGATCCGCTCCTGCCCCCCCCCCCCCCCCCGGGAACTCCTCCCCAGAAGTTAGCCCGAAGTTGCGCACCCGCACCGGGCAAGAAGCACGGGGGGGGGGGGGAGACACACGGGACACGGCACACATACCCCCCCCCCCGTCCCGCAGACGGCGCCGGGAGTCCCACCGCACACGCCTCAGCCCGCCCGCGGGGACGCGGCTCAGCCCGGGGGCCCTCAGCGCGGCCGCTCCGCACCCACCTGGATGTACGCCATCTTCCGCGGGGCGCGGGGGGCGCCTCCCGCCGCGCCGCTCCACCCGCGCCCGCCGCGCCGCAATACGCCCCGCGGTGCGGCACCGCCCCGGGCGGGGGGCGGGAGGGGACGGGCGCGTCTGCAGCGCTCCGCGGCCGCGCAAGGCAGCGCGGGGGCCGGGGGCGCCGACAGGGCGGGGGGACCCGCCGTGTCCGTGTCCCCCCCCCCCCCCCCGGCCGATCGCGTCGGTAAAACGCGCGTGGGGTTTGCGCTCCGAAGGGGCTGGCGGAGGCTCCGAGCAGGCAGGGCTCCCGCCCTGCCCTGCCCTGCCCGCGGAGCCTCCGCGGGGCTGCAACAGGTCCGCTGCAGCGCGGGCAAACACTGACCTCCAGAGGGCCCGGCGCGGAAATTCAGGGCTGGAAAGCCCTCCTGGCCCCCGGGGGACACGGCCGGGGGCGGCGCGGCCCGGCCCCCGCGGAGCCGCCGAGCAGCGCGGAAGGTGTCGGGAGAAGCGGCGGCAGGCGGGAGAGCGGCGGCCTTGTCTGGGAAAGCGGTTCTTCTAGCAGCCTTCTCCTCCCAAGAGTTCGCTCTGCGAGAAGATGCTGTCAACGCACCCGAGTTTCGGCGAGGCTGGAGTCGTTTTATGAGCTCGAACCAACAAAGTTAAAACACATACGCTCGCGTCTTCCCCGGCAAAGGTGAGGAGCCGCAGGAAGGAGCGAGCTTTTAGCCCACAGGCCACGCTGAGCGTCGCGTTGCTTGGCTTCGCGTCCCTTCGCTGAGGCGTCGGGTCCTCGCCAGAGGCAGGGCGGGAGGGGACGCGGCCCGGCGATGGGCAAATCCCACCACGCGGGTGGTTGGACCTGGAGAGCTCAAGTAGGGAAACGTTCTTTTGGCGTCAAGCTCTTGGAAAGGGAAAGCACGGGAAAGGTGGAGATTTGGGGCTGTTCCTCTTGAGCACCACCTTGGTACCACACAAATTACAGGCTTCCCGACACGCTGCTGTAAACAAAGGCTTCTGCCCTCGGCTTCTGGGGAAAGCTCCCTCCGGCTCCACTTCTGGCACCTTCCTGGCACATGGATTTACACTACACCCTGGATAGAGGGAGGGAGGCAAGAGGCAGCAGCTTACAGCTCAGCCCAGCTGGATGGTCCGTAGCTGCGTGCTACGGGGCACTTCCCTGACTCACAACAACCCCGTTACATTTCAGTTTACTGGGGTGAATGGTGAAAACACTGGGATGGTGCTCCCTGCTCTGGAGAAGGGGACACGTACAGCTTCGGGTGTTGGCCGGCCTAAAAACATGGGTCACTACTGCTCCTTGTGGGAGGGAGGGAGCTTCTGGGGCAGGATGGCTTTGGAAAGCTCTTGCGTTACTGATCTCATTTAATGGCCCATTTAAGTTCTCATTGAATTCGGTGAAAAATTCCCATTGACTTCCGTGGGAAGGGCCATACTCCGAATTAAAAAAATAAATTCTCTTTTTCCCCAGGGATAGCAGCTACCGCTTTAGAAGAATAATTACCACAGCGGAGATAAGCAAGAAAAAAACCCATAGTACTTACTTGTTTCAGGCAGTTTTGAGCATATGATTAAACTGTGGTACAAGTTGTTTGTCAATTTTTGCTCTCCAATTCTTTTTAATTCCACTTCTTTCCAAGTGCCAGTGTTTAAAATGTCAGCCTTTACTTTGAATATCGTTGCTCTTTTCATCTTGACTCACCACCGCCTTGATGCAGCTTGCAATAAGTGAACACATGGATTATTTTTTTTTCCCATATTGCAAAGTAGTGGAGAGAGGCTTAAACTTTTCAGACAGATTTTTTTGACTCCTTTAAGGCAGAATGCTGTGAGTCACAAAAACTATGGCATGCCTCGCTCTATAACCATCATGTGCATGTTTGTACTTACTCCTTTAAAAACGTTTAGGACAGAGAAAGATCAAATGCTGCATCAATTGTCACCAATGTTTTTTTTGCTGACACATATAAGCATTATGAACCCCAAAAGAGGAGCAAAAGCAGTTTCATAGAGGGGGTTGCTAATACTACTGATTTTTACATGGAAAAATGCCTTCCCCCCCCCCCCCCACATGCTTTAGGAGCAGACTGTAGCACAAAGCCGTAAGATGGATGTGCTTCCCTTGCACACTCGTACATATACATGCATTTAAGTACCTTTTACACTGTCGCATGAAGGCTTTTAGATTACATTCTCCCAGCACGTATATTCGCTGAGCAAACACAGCTCTAACCCGAAGAATATGATGGATTCAAAACAGCAGACAGGTGGTTATTGTAAAATCTAATTTCAAATCTGCATATGGCTGATGCTCTGATTAAGCTCTGCTTCTACAGCACTCAGAATAAACAGACCCATTTGACATGATGACAACATAACCTTTGGATGTCCTTTGCTGTGCACGCTCTGTGTCTGATAAGACACATTCCATACTTCCCACATGGAACGGCTACAACGGAGATGGCGAGGCTAGCAAATGCAAAATTTCTGCGCAGAAAAAAAGGAAATTAACACTGCTTTTGCAGAATATGATTTTATGATAGATTTCTATTCTTACTGATATTAATACACATTGGGAATAACATCAGCTGCATCCAGAGCATGCGCTTGAATATTACAACCAGCCCAGCAAGTAGCAAAATCTACCTCCATCGCAGCAAATCAGTTCAGCAGCTTCTCAGACAAACCAGGGCTGCCGGTATTCAAAATGCCATGCCTGCATCTGTCTTCCAAACCCTAGTCAAAGACTTTCAGCTGCTTCATGCTGTAAAGTTAAGAGAGAAGAGCATCACTCTGAACAAGCAGAGAAAGGAAAGGAAAAGGAAAGAAGTCTGATGGCTATTTCAAAGGATTTTCATTTGAATCCTCCTAAAGCAATTGGCAGTGCTTTCTGCTGCAAGGGGGAAAGCGAGGAGAAAAGTGGTGGTGCAAGATAAGATGAGATGTCTTACTCTGCTGTTCGCACGCCAAATCCTTATCATCATCACTCGAGCCTGCTGGAATAGCCGGCTACCACTCTGCCTAAAAATAAGCTTCTTATCTCCAGATGTTTTTATAGATGGCAAGCCATTGTAGCTGGTGCTTCCCCGCTGCTCTTGGCAACCCATAAAGGTCCAGCTTCTCTCGTCATTACAGGATTAGCTTCGTTCCCCCACAGCATCATCCCTCCAACAAAGGCATCTTCGATTCACTCTTCCAGAGCCATCTCTAGCAACATGTTTGTCTCCTTGCGGGTTGCATGGAAATGCAGTTTCCCTCTGTGGTTTTTCAGGCCTTTTTCTGCCTTGGGTTTGTACCCTGAAAAGGCAAGTTCGTGAGGTGTTATTCAAGAAGTTCTGGGCGACCAAGGGCAGGACTGTCCCCTACACCTGCATCTGGGAGAGACGAAGGGCTGGTAGGCACTGACGCAGAGACTCCAAAAAGTGGAGCAGCACAAGGGGTGGGGTGGGGGGACCTGGGTAAATACCCCTCTTCGGGAGTGCAAGCCAGGCTCTGAGAAGCAGATCTACCCCAGCTGTCAAAGTAGAAAGCAGCAAACTCTACTCACCTGCCTTTACCCCCAGCTGCGTCCCAGCAGAGACCCGACACGCAGTGTGGGCGAGAGGGACGGTTTGTTCTGGGGCAGGACAGCTCTGCCCTGCTGGCCCCACGCCTCAGTCTTTCGGCAGTAAGGATTGGTCTTGACTTTGCCGTAGCAACCTGTATTTATTCTAGCTCTAGGACTGACTCGGTGTCAGGGTCTGTGTCATGCTTTGTTACAAGTGCAGAAAATGGCTGAAGTGACCTGAGCTGAGTTCTGCTCCCTGCTGATGGCAAAAGAGTGCAAGCTAAACGCTGCCGGCCGCCGCCTAGGCTCACGTGCTGATCCCTTCAATTCCTTCTCCCAAATTCCCACGTAGCAGTGCGCCCACACAGCTTTGTTTGGAGTAGGGAAAGGTTATCCCCTTCTCCCAGATCATTCCTGGTGTGCTCCAGGGGTCAGCAAGAAGCCTCGCCCCGAGTGCCTCTGTCCCAAGCTCTGGCCCTGTGAGGCATGCAAGGGTCATAGCAGTGGGTCTTGTGCCAGCAATGATGCAGTTTCCAGCAGGAACTGGGCTGACATCAGTGTGATAGACACAGATTCCAGCGTGTGACAGAAGGGGAAGGTGCTACAACCCATTTCCATGATTCACCCAGCCTTTGGTCTCAACTGCCTCTAAATTAGCCCACCAACTCCACAGACATCTGTGAATCTGCCCGATTTGAAGCCAAGATACCATTTCCCAGGCTTCTACATTTTCAGTAGCCAACTGTTCTTTAGAATTCATTGCATTCCCCTCCTCCTTCTCTGCAATTTTCCTAAACTGTTATCCCTTTCTGGTTTGGCATTACCTACCCCAGGATCTCCCTCTTGTCACGTCTCCCGTACCCGACTCACGCCTGTAGCCAGGAGGAAACCGCCGGCGCTCCCCCGGCTTGTCACTGTGCCCTGGAAAACGCTCCTCTGCTTCACTTCACAAACAGCCTCTGCTGATGCTGCGTCTTCTGCAGCGCATCTGGGTTATTAACCGGCCACCTGGCCGTTCCCTAATTGGCAATATCAGTAAAAGCACATTTTTCTCTTTTCTTAAGTCTCCAGATGAAGTGGCTAAATTTGATCTAAAATCCTCAGACCTCATTGCCTCATATAATTTATAATGGCCTTGCTTATGCCATAAAAATTACAGCTACTCTCTTGCACTCACACACTTTCTATTTTGTCTTTAACATACATTTCTGGCAGGGAACTGAATGACGCAGCATAATCTACTAAAGCTATTTCTATAGTAAACAGAGATAAAAACCACAGCCAAAGGGCACGTGGCCTCCGAGGAAGCAGGCACCACATATTATTGTATCAGGCACTCGAATCCAAGTCACTGCTCAAAGGAAACCTGTCCCCGGCGGGAGCCGTCACTGCCCGGTGAAGTCATGCTCCATTCCAACACGCTGACCACGGCTCAGCACTAGTCCCATCGTAGCAGAGCCCTCGGTGGCTTCACGCCGTGTCACTACGTGCGAGCCGAGTGTCATCAGCTGACAGTGTTGAAGGCAAATGGTGACTGCTAGGTCACATGTGTAAATATGAATTTGAGGTCATGTTCTTTTGACAACCTAATTTTGCAACAAAGACAGGACCTGCTCGCAGGGTCCCCCCGACTCAGTGCGATTTCAGCAGTGGGAGAGTCCCCCGGAGAAGGCACCGCGCTGCCAGGACTCTTCTGCTTTGGAGCTCACCCCTTGCATTGAGGCCAAAAAAGCTTGGACACGGTACGCTTTGGGTCATGCTAAAAAGCCCAGAGTATTTTCAGAGTTCTGAGGAGAGAACATTGTATTTATAGGGAAATTCAGTTTTTCAGTTGCTTTTGTAATTCATTTCATTTACGACTGGTTTATTCAAGCTGTAGGGCTGAGGAGTTAGCTGCTAGATTTCTTTTCCAGGCTCACATTTCTAACTGTTTGCAGACATAGGACAGAGCTATTTTTGTACTATAAATCATTACAGAGAGAATATCTCACAGTCCCCACTGAAACAAATTCCTAAGGAAGTGAGCTCTATTTTTAAAGAAAAGTTCTACTTAGTATTTGTTTTAATCTAATGACTGAGAAACGAGCAACATCAGCCTTTCTGAAGCCGAGAAGTAGTATCCCCATTTCTCAGGAAGACAAATTCAGCAGAACGAGAGTCATTCCTACCAAGAGGAGCTGGATGGGAGCTGCAGACGCGGCTTCCCAAGCCCCGGGGGATGCAGTGGGACCCCAGCGAGGGGCTGAGCAAAGGGGGAACAGAGCCCAGGTCTCCAAAGTGACACAACTTTAGAGGTAAAGATACTCAAGATACTTCCAGTGCCCACCTTAAAAAGTAAGAGGGTATCTTCTAAAAAGGTCAGAGTGTGGGATTTTATACAATAAGGCAAACTCAGTCTCACACTCACTCAAGGTCATCTCTCTGAGACTCAAGGATAAAATCGTAAGATAAATGCTGAGAGCTTTGGTTGTGTTACAAACTCGGGGATGACTTATTTTAGAAGAACAGTCTCATCCCCTGGAAGTTGCTTGAATAACTGTGCTACAACTCTTCCCATTTGATTCACACTAATATAATAGGTCACAATTTAAAATATTCCTTTCCTATGAACATTAAAAACTATATCAAACTTAGAAAGAGAACGGAGAGGAAATGGCATTTACAGTTTTCTCCTTTCCAGCAGTGGCCTAAAGACGTAAGTTAACACAGAAACAGATGTGGTCAAGCACACTTTCTTCAGCTAAATCAGCAGGGCTTTACAGCTGAGCCCTGGGGCTGTGCAGCTGTAAAATGTAGCAAAAGTTATCTAAAAACATTTAAATATGGCTGGTAAGAGAAAAGCTTTTAAATTATGAAACAAATGACCAAAACAGAAAAATAGAGATTGCTTAAAGCTTTTGGAAAAAAACAGTATCAACAGCAATAAAACCCACTTCTGAGCTGCGAAGGAACAGCTACGGGAAAGAGTTTAGGATCATTCAGCTGCAAATACCAAACCATCATTTGGAAAAACATGCCCACGTCAACTTCAGAATTCAACAGGTTCAAAAGGGCAGGACTATTTTTATTACAAAAGGCTCCATTTCCAATCATCCCCTCACAGCAGCAGAGACCGTTACATCTGGTTTTCCCATCTCATTAAGCAGATGTGCAAAATACTGTATCACACAGTAGAGCTAAACTTGGTGGGTTAAAGGGGTAATTTGCATTCTAAAGAACTGGAATGCTGTAGCTGAGAAATAAATGGAATTACAGAATATTTCTGCCCTGTAGGGACCTCAGTTTCACCCGTCTGTTTCTGTTGTTCGATTCTTTTTCCCTCCTCCCCATTCCTATGCGTTTACCCTGCGGTGTTTTCACTAGGATGCAGCTCTGCTGAAGAGGGAGGCTGCAAATCCAGCTAAGTGCAACCAATATAAATGAACCGCGTCCTTTCCGAATTAAAATTTCCTTCTCACGAGGAATCTCTTCTCTGGATATTAATGGAAACCAAAATCACTACACACAGCAACACACACTGTGCTCTCCGCCGTTCAGATTCAAAGCTGTACTTGGAAGGCAAACCTATCTTCATCACAGACCGAACCAACCTCGTACGCAAAAGTCTGCTCAAATCCAGGTGATAAAATTCCTCATTGCCGCTGGGCGTTCCCCTGGGCGTCTGCCTGAAGAAACCTGTTCTTACAGATTAGATGGTAACATGTTTGATCTCGGGTTTGCTCCCTATGTTACATGCGTAGCAGCACGCTATGTTCCTCCCCCCATACTGTACCCAGTAACTTGCAGTTGATCAAGCACACAGCAGTGTGCCCGGGTGGCCAAGGCGGCCAACGCCATCCTGGCCTGTATCAGAAGTAGCGTGGCCGGCAGGAGCAGGGAGGTGATCGTCCCCCTCGTGTACTCGGCACCGGTGAGGCCGCACCTCGAGTCCTGTGTTCAGTTTTGGGCCCCTCGCTGCAGGACAGACATGGAGGTGCTGGAGCGTGTCCAGAGAAGGGAACCGAGCTGGTGAGGGGCCTGGAGCACAAGTGTTGTGAGGAGCGGCTGAGGGAGCTGGGGCTGTTTAGTCTGGAGAAGAGGAGGCTGAGGGGAGACCTGATCGCTCTCTACACCTACCTGAAGGGGGGTTGTAGTGAGGGGGGTGCTGGTCTCTTCTGTCTGGTGGCTGGAGATAAGACGAGAGAAAATGGCCTCAAGTTGCAGCAAGGGAGATTTAGGTTAGATATTAGGAAAAATTTCTTTACTGAGAGGGTTGTCAGACATTGGAATAGGCTGCCCAGGAAAGTGGTTGAGTCACCTTCCCTGGAGGTATTCAAAAAGCGCGTAGACGGGATACTCCATAACATGGTTTAGTGGGCATGGATGATGGTTGGACTCGATGATCTTGAAGGTCTTTTCCAACCTAAATGATTCTATGATTCTATGGTTCTAAGCGATGCCATCAGGGAAGACGTCTCTGTTCCTGAGCAGTGTCCTGGTGTGGGTCCAGCCCTACCTGCCACCTCACCCCACTGTGCCAATGGCTCAACCCGTATCACCTGCCATCACGCGTGACAAACTGCATGCCCGCTGACCTCAGAAAAGCAGTTTAAATGAGTAAAGGACTGCATTAGCCCCTTCCCAAGGGAGGAAGCTTACTTGTCCTCCTCCCTGCAGCATCCCTTTTACAGTGTTGAACCTGGGACCTCATTAGCAACACAAATAAGTTTCCAAGCAGAAAAGGGAAAAAAGTAAATCTGATCTCATCCTGGTTTCCTCTGCCACTGGAAGAAACGGAGCGGCTGTGGCCAGCATGTGATCGCCATCTTGTCCCCATTCTGCCGGATGCCATTAAAAGGTTATGAAAATACCGTGCGGGAGGGAGAAGGGAGTTATCCGTCTGCTTCCTTCGCTGCAAGGGCCTGCCTCCTCTGCAAGCCCAGACCCATCACAGAGGGGGCAAATCTGCTGAAAACAAACCCTAGCTGCTCTTGAGGGGCAAAGGTGTGCCAGAGCAGCCAGGACAGTGTACCTGGTATGTGCAGGCTCCTGTGTTCAATCAGAGTAGCACATTATCCACACAAAATTAACCTTCTGCTCTGCAACTCACAAGTTTCCGGGGCAGCTGTGTTTGCTAACCAGTGAGAGCAAGAACTTTTATTCAGATAAAATACCTATGCACTTCACATGCAGCTACTCCAATGGCAGTCAGGCAAATAGATACTCAAACTCTTGTGCTGCCAGAGCCCTTTGATATGAAAGGCTCATTGTAAAGGTCTTTATCAACCGAAAAGATGAATTTCACGACCAAAACAGCCCTTTTTCAGGTAGCAGACATTGTACCCCTCCAGCTGCCAGAGATGGGTGTACAGCACTTTCACCAGCTGACATTTCAGAAAGCACAAAGCAGTGCTCAAACCACATCTTCTTCCACAAAATCTACAAGCCCTGAAAGCTTTGCCTGAAGAAGTTCATGCAAATCCCAGAGGTAGCCCTCAGAAAAGCTGTCACGTTTTCCATTGAGGGCTGACTCTTCTGATGACCATCCAGTTAGTTGCCATCTTCTCCAAGGGGATGCACCTGCCCCTCCTTGAAGCGTAGCTGCTGTGTTCCCTACTTTCCCCTTTCTCCCACCATCTCCCCTTCAGCTTATCGATGTGGAAGTTTCTTTTGTCACTCTAAGTTGGATACTAATTTCATACCACAGCATCTCATTATAATTAGCTCTTAATTGCCACTTAACACAGGAATCGTTTTGGAAGACCATAACGATTCTTCCTTGAGGAATTATTGGAGAGTTGAAAGCTCGTTATGTGCCCCTATAAACGTTTTGGGTAATGAGAACAATTTCAAGAGGCAAATTTAAAACACCGCTGCTCACACAAGCTCTGCACACAAGATTTGTATGGTTTCTTGGAGCACTAGTAGCATTTCCAAGGAGCAAACCACAGAAGTCAGCATGTTTTGCTACCAGCCTCCCTCCCTCTGGCACCCACCACGTCTTTATACTAAAAGTGGGAACATTTCAAGGAGCACCTGTAAAACGTGAGGGGTAAATGTCATGGTAAAGTTGCATTGCTGCTGCTCTGCTGGAATTGGTGCACTCAGCCAGGTGCTGGACATCACAAAGACTCTGCACTTCAAGCTAGACAGCCACTCAAGGAGCCAAGAGATAAGCAGACTGTTAGAAGAAACTCATCCTTAGGCACATACAAAGCTTCAGCCAAGACTTGCTTTGCTCCTGAACAAGTTAGACTCCTGCGAGATTTGAAAATGGACAATTTGCCGAATTCTTACCAAGATCTCCTGTGTTCTCGCAGCAGAAGTTACAACAGAGTGCCAATCCACTTTATTTAGTCATCTACCTGCCAGGGCAGCAGCGAGGAGATGCGGAGAGAGGACTGATGCTCTCTTACCAGGTAATGCCTCATACGCACTGTGCCTCTTAAACCAGCCATCCTGCCAACAAGCGGTTTAACATCTGTCTGCAGCGCTCTGGAAAGCAACACACTGAAATAAAAGGGGAGGGATAGGTTTATTGGTTTGTCAGAGCCTACTGCTGCTGTTCTCCTCCCCAACCCTCCCTTTTTTTTTTAATATTCAGGGGATGTCATTAGTTTTGGTAGGGTCTGAATGGCTGCTGAGCTCAAGTAGCTTCTGGGAAAACACTTACAGGCACTGTACAGAAATACTTTTTTGGAGAAGTGCCCATAACTCACAATCCTTATGACTAGCAAGTTTCTCCTTTTTGAAACACACTTAAACAAGCCGCCAAGGGTGCATGACAAAATGAGATGCTCAGAAGACACACTGATACCCTCATACAACCGCCTCTTCGGCAGCAGCCCCTCCACCAGCGGACAGGCTCGGATCGGAGCTGAGAACTGCATGAAACACCAGCTCGAGGAAGCCCCTGAACAACACCTCCCCACAGAAGCCAAGCCTGCACAACCTATTTAAAATGAAGTAAAAGTCTGTAACATGCCTGTTGATTCACTGATGTTTGTATGCCTAAACGTGGTCCTAGGAGGAGAACTTCCAAGGAGCAGTAAGAATGTATTCCTAAATGCATTGCACAGCGCAGAGAAGTCTTTTGCAACAGAAATAGAGGAATGACTCATTTCCTCTGTAGCTGCTGCTCCAGCGCTTCACTTGCACAGGCAGTGGAGCAGCTCCCTGTGCCATGCCAGCGGGAATTGGGAAACTCAGAAGCAGTTTCCAGCATGCGTAAACCTAGCTGAATTTCGACCAGGACTTGTCTTTAAAACCAGTGATCCCAGATTGTCATCTGGGACAGCATCTGGGATTGGGGACAGATTGGCAAACTGCTCCCGAACACTCCCACCCTTGATGGGAGTATTGTATTTCAGCATTTTAATTTTGCACAGAATAAAACATTGGAAGAGTGAGGGAAGAGTTGCCCTCTCCCTTGCCCTCTCCCTTGCCCTCCCCTGAAGCGTGGCTAGTAAGCACACTGATTTGCCAGTGAATTCAGCTCCAAGTTCCTCTTCTCCCCTACTTGAAACAGCAGACTGAAATAGCAGTGGAGAAGTGGGCTATCTTGTTGGATTCTGCTACTGTCCTTCCTCTGTTTCTACAGCTAGTGGGTTTCTATCAGTACAGCGAGACTCTTCAAAGCAACTCTTCCACTTTCTCCGCTAGGAGTGCATCATAAGGATAACTCTTCTTCTTTAATTTGATAGCTACTAACCTTCACAGCATAATCCCTGTGAGTCCGGTCTTCTTGATTCCTTAGCTCCCCTTTTTTTTTCCCTGCCCAGATTATTGTATGGACTCTGTGGCAGGGATAGAAGCCCATAGAGGATCACGAGTATCATGAAAACACTAGCAAACCCCTGTTACATCCAGTGCAGCCCAGAGAACTGAGTATTCTCTATGCAGCTTTGGTACTGGTTTTGGGGGGCGGGGGAAATTCCCAGGGGTCTCAAGAAATGCAGCCTGTAACTTGAGCACACAGAAATTTTCTGACTCTCTGAATCAGCATTGCTATCCTTTAAGAAGAAAAAAATAAGGCTTCCTTAACACAGAACACTGGTACACGATGACATTTGATGCATACGTGTTTGTAACAACCTTTAAGGGTTTTGCGTGTAAATCGTTATTTGAAACCTAACAGACTGTCGCACAGATAGAGAACATACGTTATCTGTAACTCTGTTGCTGATAGAGTATTACAGTGCTTTGAATCTCTTATAAAGCAGTTGCAAATATGCCAATTCTTGGTTACATATTTAAAACAGGACACTGCAGGCACACACAGGAGAGCACAGGTAGTCTCTCAATTAGGCATACCATATGTTTGAGAAACTCACAACGGTAATATTATGTACAGGCAGATCAACCTACGGTCAGCCCTCCATATCCTGCTTATTTCAGACTTGTGAGCTACTCGGACCCCTCGAGTAAGCAGAGCGCTGTGCTCTGAAGCATCAGCAAGCACTGAAGGGGAATCCACATGCTTAAAGGTGTGCAGGTCCTTGCCCCTTTGTCGACTGCCAGCTTCTCAGCACTATCGGCCCAACGAGAGTGGGGCTGGCTGCTTTTCTGCCAGCTACTCAAACTGATTATCATCAGTCAGAATGTCGCTTACCTCAGGGAAGACTCACCAGGCAGACATTTAAAGAGGTGACACAGGAAATAAACCAGCCTAGAAAAGCAAATTTCTTGTGTCTGAACTCTTTTGGAGCCTTATAAAAATGGGATGCACAAATAAGAGTCCCTTCCCCTCCGGGCAGCTTTAACTTGCATTAGCAGTACTTAATCAGCAATTCACTACTGACCTTGGCTGCATTACAAGGAAGGTATCTGCACAGGGATGGAAAGGTTTTAAACAATTATCCAATGAGTTGGATGCAAACAGGATTTTCTTTAAACACAAAGCGTGCAAGTCCTTAGGCCAGTTAATTTTTTGTTAACAGATTTATCACAAAAGGAAACTCCTATGTTTCTTTAATGATTTTCTGCTGAATAGAAACTCAGGCTTCAAACAGAGAAATATTTCAGAGCAAGGAACGAACAGAGACCAGAGGATGGTTATCGCTTTTAAAGGAAGCCATTAATAAGAGACAATGTTATTAAAGAGGTAAAGATCTAAATACACTTCCTCCGCATTGACTTTTGTGACTGGGTGTCGACACTAAAGGAATGACATGCTTCCAGTCTTTGCCAGCGAGAAGTCCATTAGCCAGCTGGGCTGCCTCAGCACTGTACCAATGACTGCTGCCCCTCTTACAGAAGCTACTCCCTGCAAGGTAAGAGGCAGGCACAAAAAGATCTGAAGACAGTTATTTTCAGCCTAGCTGTGATTTAATGATTAAAAAGCTAGGGGTCTTGCTGTTATTTCATTCTTTAATAGGGAACATCAGCACAAGCCACGAGTGTATAGTTCTGGCATCTTACCAAAGACTAATAAAGGACAGGTAACTTGCGGGCCCATCCACAAAACTCCTGCTGGCTTCAGCAGGACTTTTTCCATATTTAATAAAGTGCGACCTACACAGTTTGGAACGGAGACGTGTCTGTACATGCCACGCTGAAAAGCTCACAACAGATACTGTGAAATGAAGATGAAGTCCTAGCTCTTCATTAAGCACCAGAAAAAGCAGATTTTATGCAGTGACCTGAAACTGGAGCCAGGGAAACAAGAACTGAATCCTTCTTAACCTCTGAGCAAGACAGCCACAAACCCCAACGTGCTCCATTTCAAAAGTCAGCAACTCCACAGATGGTGCCAGCCGTGCTCTCATCTCTCTCCTGGCCCTCCTCCCGTATCCCTCTGCACAACTCCCAAGGCGGGGACTTCCTGCTTTCCCATGGCTTTGCCACTTTAGTAGTCTCCTCCTAAAGAGCACATAAACCTGCTGATCACAGTTTTGTGGCTGCAGGTAGCTTTTACTGAAAAAAGATAATAAGGAATTTGAATCTTGAGGCATAGATGCTTTAAAACAGCTGTTTATTACTACAGTGAAACATTAAAACAAAACCACCAACTTTTTATGGAAACAATAAAAGTGCAAATGTATTTTGATATTAAATAGGAAATGAATTTATAAACGTTTCATTAAAATGGGCTGACACTTTGAGCCTACAAACATTTTTTTTTTTTTTTTTTTTAAACAATAGCAGCTGAACACCTTAGTTTCATCTTTGGTCTGATTATTAACCAGCAAAAAATAGTTGTACCAAGAATGTCCATTGCAAACAGACAGTTAAAATTTACATTACTCTGCAGAAATTCAAAATTGAAAGAGGAATGTTTTTGAGCTATTTAGTCAGATATGAAATAATGATGTCTTTGAGAAATACACAGCATTTTTCAATACAAAATGAAGCCATATATATACATTTTGGTACTGTAAATAAACTTATTCTCTTGCAGGTGTGATTCTTCTTCCCAATCGATGTTCAATAAAAACAACTTCATTTGCAGAGAGTCTTTGCAAAATTAGGTTGCAGATAACGAGAACCAAGAACCCACATTAGTACTAAATAACACGCCCTTTCTTCTGTGTTTGTGTTTCCGTTTACCACACAGAGGCAACCACACTGAATCTACGATACATTGTAACAGTTATGACCTTAACAAATACTGTTCATAACCTTGTTCTGTGTACAGTATCGATGGGTTGGGAGCAGAGGGAGAAGGCAAAAGGCCCACAGGATTATTCACGTAGGTCAAGTTCTCTGTACACCTCCTTGCAGGTAAGGCCCTATAATAGCTCCAGCACGCTGCAGGTACCAGTGCTGTCATGTTTGTTGTGGAGTAAGATGAATGCCATAACAGAACCCAACTTTTATCAGCTGCTTTCTTCTCAGTTGTATTCATGAATGCATGCTTTATAGCAGGTAAAGAAAATACACTTGATATCTCAGTTGTACAACAGAACCACAAGTTAGTCTAAGAGATTTTCTCAGACCTCCCACCAACTGCATGCACATTGCCTTACTGGCAGGAAGCCCGCTCTCCTCAAGAAAGCTTGCCCAAGCCTCAGGTTAAAGCAAATGCATACATTTTCTTCCATGACCAGCCATCACAAACTCATAAATGCCTTGCTGAGCAAAAACTCGCACTGAAGGTCTGCCTACACGGCTAATAAACTGAAGGTTTGCCTCACTGTTCAGCCCTGATGGATTCAGCCACTTTGGAAATACTGTCAAAGCAAAACCCACTTAAACCTTTTCCCTACACTGCAAATCTGCCTTGCTTTCAATAGCTCTCCTCCAATTTTATCCCTGTGTCCTTTGGCTTGATTGCAGTGTGTCTTCACTGAGAGCTTACCATCATTCTCACTCACCCCTCAGCTCAACTTTCATTTTCTAAACTATTTGTATTCTCCACCATCTCTCCTTGTCACGCATTTCCTGATGCAACTGTCTTTTCCCAGCATTACTACGTTTTAGTGAGAAAGTCCTTACCTAGTCTATTACAGATTTGCACGTATTGCAGCAATACTAAACACACACCAAATGTGCATCCCTTTTCAGAAAAAAGATCACTTTTCAGAGACAGAGATGCAGTGATGTAAACAAGCCAACAGCTGACTGAAGTGGTTATGATGCTAGAATTAACAGCTAAAGGGTTTTTATGTCACGAGTTCAGGCAGCCACAATACCCTGGGCCAGTCATCTAGTTCTTCTTTGGGCAAAAGATTCAATGGCAATGGCGTCGACTGCAGAACCGCATCTTATTTCAAATACCAAGTAGCACAAGTGTGCAAAAATAGTATGTATCATGGTCTACTACCAAAAAAAAAAAAAAAAAATATCAAAACACCAAGGTAGCTCACTTAGCCTTAAATACCATGTGCAAAGAACATTTGATCAATACTACCTATAAATACACTATTTGTATTTGTAGAAAGAAGCACAGTGCTTCATATATAAAAATAACCCAACTTGCGGGTGTGACCTAGGCTATAATTACCTGAAAATAAGACTGCAAGAGCAGTTAAAAAAATAGACAGAAGTAGGCAAACATCTGCCTAGGGAGTGTTTCCGTTTAGAAAAATAGATTTTTATAAAGCTTCATAGATTTTGAAAATGTTTGTTTTGTGTTCTGATGCGTAGAACTGTGAATAAAGCTCACCGGTACCTCTATGTACATCAGGGAGAGAAGGACTATATTAGTAACTTCAAGTTATCCTAAAGCTTCTGAGAAGTTACACTTGGTCATTTATAATTCATTTCAGACTGCTCACCTAGGACACAGTACAGTGAGTAATAAGGCACACGCTCAGCTTCCGGAGCGCCAGCAATTCAGCAACACATTTTGGGTCTTAATACATCAAATACTTGAGCAGGTGACCAATAAAGCAAGGATTTGAAATTCTGAATTTGCTGACACCCTGGGACACATCAGGTTCCCGTACACCAGGTCCCTGCACCAAGAGCTACGGACACTTGCAGAGCTGGCTGCGTTACAACTCGCCAGGTTAGTCCAGTAACTGGGACATAACCAGGCAAGAAATGGGAATTATCTGGCTAACGTTTATGTTTAGAGTACACCAGAATCCATAGCCTAAGACTGCCATTGTACCATGAATCAGTGCTAAATAATTTTGAAGTACCCTGAAATATTTCACTTCCTCCTCCCCGCAATAAGATAACGATTTGCTATAGCACAGTACTAGAAATTCCCATCAGGTTATTTGGTCAAAACACTGCCACGATCAGACAACTGGTCAGGCAGTCATCCAAAAATCCCACCAAACTCCTACCGGAGAGCAGGAGGGCACAGCAGTCTGCTTACAGCACTGAGATTTGGACTCGTTCAAGGTTTGTTCCAAAAAACATTACAGAATTTCTTTGTTTTGTTGTTGGCCCTTGAGGTAAAGCAAATTCTAAGAAAAGAATACTTGAAGATGCAAAAAAATAAAACAACTCAACAAGAACCCACAAACAAACGAACCTCAGAGTATTTCCTTAAAAAAAGGTTTTCCTTGGGATGATCCAAACATCATTCCTTTAACAAAATACTAATGCCTTCTCTGTAGCAATATTTAGTGCAGCCAATTATCCTAAAAAAAGGCCTTTGTGAAAATAAAGTGCTATTTGTTTCCTTTTATCTATACGTCAATCCTTCAATATAACCTTCACTTGAACACAGAAACGTGTAACTAGATTCTTCATATTGTTATCGGAGAGGTTTCGCTTCTTCCCTCAATTTTACATTAACATACACATTATATTTCTATCCAGCACAACGTATTCGATTACACAGGAAATTTAAAGCATGTCATTGAGCATTTCAAACTGTGATCCAACACCCACGCTCTAGCGCTCATCACCTTTTAAGAGCATCTTGGTGCATTGAGGGGGAAGTGGGGGGGGGGGGCAGAGTGTTGTTTGCACTTACAGGATTTTTAAATCCCAAATGGATTTTGCATCATAAAAAGCAAATCTCAGAAAAAGGTCAATTTTGCCACTAAGACAACAAGTTAACGTGGATTTCCAGAAACGTCATTTTGAGGCTGTTAAAGTTAGGTTTGCAAACAGTCGACTGAACGTAACGCTTCTCGACTAAGGCATTGCCCCAGCAACTTCAGAATTTTCCCACGAGCAACCAATGAGATTATAAAAAAACAAGAATCACAATTTCATTAAGTCCTGGCCTCTGGTTTCCTAGTTTTCTCAGGTCAGGGACAAAGCCACAGAACCACATTTAAACGGGTCCCACCTTCCTCAGCAGACGCGGGCTCTCGACGGACCAGCGGGCTGGGAGCCCGCGCTGCCCCGGCGGGGTCCGCGGGCGACGCCGGCTCCCCCGGCCGCTGGCTCACTCTCCCGGCGGCTCCTGCCCGGCCTCGGCGACGTGCCGGCACGGGGCGGGCGCCGGTCGCAAGTACCGGGGGCTGCTGTACATCCTGATGAGGTGCGGGGCCTGGATCCAGGTGTTGATCAGCTGGAAGGCGGCCAGGTCCAGCGTGGGCCCGTCAAAGGCGGCCAGCAAGTTCACGGGGGCGGCTTCTTTGAGGAAGCGGGGCAGCGCCACGGCCTCCGGCAGGCTGGCGTTGCCCAGGAAGAAATGCATCAGCACCTGCTTGCGCAGGCAGTCCCTGAGGTACAGCACCAGGTCCTCCAGCCGCTCCACCAGGAATCGCTCGTCCCAGGCCTCCAAGGGCCCCCGCAGCAGCAGAGAGAAGAGGGCCGTCTTGAGCACGTAGGAGGAGAGCACCCGGCCCCACTGGGAGCAGAAGGGCTCCTCCAGGCCCTGCCCGCGGAGGTCCCGCAGGCCCTTGAGGATCTGCAGGCACTTGAGGTGGCAGGAGGAGGCCGGGGCCTGCTCCTTCAGCCAGCTCAGCAGCCGCTGCTCCTGCCGCGAGGCGTTGAGGCCCCAGAGGGCCTCGGGGGCCGACGGGCCCCGCGGGCCCTCGGGCGGCAGGGCCGTGAGGTAGAGCGCGTCGCCGAGGGGAATGGCGGGGATGAGGCGCACGGCCATGGAGATGTGGCAGCAGACGTAGTCGGAGCAGGGCACGATGTGCAGCGTGGGCGGGCGCCCGGGGCAGGCCGAGAGGCTGACGCGGCAGCGCTCCTGCAGCCGGTACTGCACGGCGCCCAGGCACCGCTGCAGGTGGCCCTGGAACCAGCGCAGCACCAGCCCCGAGGAGAGGTGGCTGCGGCCCCGCAGCTCCACGCAGAAGCCCTCGGCGAAGGGCCGGCAGCGGCGCGGCCGGCCGGCCCTCGCCCGCAGGCCGCAGAGGAAGGCGCCGCGCGGCCCCAGCCCGTCGGCGGAGCGCGGCTGGGGCTCCAGGTGGGCCGGCAGCCGCAGGGGCACCAGGATGTCGAAGCAGTCGGGGCTGCGCACCTTGTGCTGCTCGTAGGCGCTGCCGACGCGCACGAAGTCCCCGCGCAGGCTGAGGGCCAGCGGGCCGGGCTGCAGCCCCTGCGCCTTGGCGGCGCGCACCAGCTCGGCCACGACGCGCCCGACGTGCGCCTTGCTGTGGCCCAGCACGTGGGGCGAGAGCCGCAGCTGCCGCGCGTAGAAGCTCTCCAGGGCGCCGCGCCGCGACCCCGCCGCCCCCGCCGCCGCCCCCGCCCCCGCCGGCCGGACCCCGCCGGGCCTGGGGCCGCCGCCCGCCGCGCCGCAGCAGCGGGCCAGCAGGCAGCCCAGCAGCAGCAGCGCCGAGCCCTTCAGGAGCGGGACGGAGCCCGCCTCCGCCGCGCCCTCCCCGGCCGCGCCGGCCCGCAGGGCCTGGTAGAGGCAGAGCAGCGCGGTGCAGACGGCGGTCGCCAGCGGCCACAAGACCCGCAAGTTCACGGCGTAGACGGGCACGGCGCGGCGGGGGTTCGGGCCGCGGGGGCGGCCGCCGACCGGCCCCGCGGGCGGGGAGCGCCCGCCGCCGCCGCCGCCCCCCCCCGCCGCCTCCTCCGCCCCGGCCGCCCCCAGCGCGGGCCGCGCCGCCGCCCCCCCCGCCCCGCCGCCGCCGCCGCCGCCGGCACGGCGCCCGCCGCGCGCCCCCCCTGCCTGCCGCCGCCGCTCCGCTGCGAGGCTTCCTCTTCCGAGGGAAGCGGCGCCGCGTCAGCCGCCGAGTGAGCTCAGAGGAAATGCCACGGGCGGCGGGCCCGGCCGCGGCGTGAGGGCCGGGGGCGTCGTCCGCCCGGGGGCCGGCCGGGCCGGGCCGGGGCCGCCCGCGGGGCGGGGAGCGGCGCCGCCCGCTCCTTCCTGCCCGCCGCCGCCGCCGCGCTGAGGGAGCGCGGCCGAGCCTCGGGGCGCCTCAGGGCCGAGCCGCGCCCGCCGAGCCCCGGGCGCCGCCACGGGGGAGGCCGGGTCCCCCCCGCCACAGCCCGGGCGGCTCCTTCCCCGAGGGCAGAGCGCCGCCGGGCCGGGTACTCCTGCCTGTACCGGCCCCGAAAGCGGGGCGGGAGCCGCGCTGTGCGCACCGAACACGCGTTTCCGCGTCCCGTCCCCTCACCGCAACGGGACGCTGCACGGGGTTTTTGGGGGTAAAACTGGGTGTTTCTGCATCCCCGCATCAGGGGGACGGCAAGTTCGGGAGCGCTGCTTCCCCGGGCAGCGGTGCCATGGCACAAGCTCCACGGTGCACGTTTTTCCTCAGATAAAAATGGTAACGGTCCGTCCCGCTGCAGGGGAGTCCCTCCCGTTCACAGCTCTGCCCAAGGGTCGCGGGGCCAAAGGGACAACAACGTCTCCACCGTTAGTTCACCAGGGTGGGTAGTGTCTGCTGCCGTACTAACAGCTGCTTGCAGTGGAATCGTTCAAAAGCCCGTTTTTTTTCCCTTGTCCCCAAATTATTCAGATGCCGACAACCTGAAAGCGAAGAACGAACCCTGGGGGAAGTTACTCATTTGTTGCACAGGGACTTTTGGCCTCATCTGTTGTACGACAGCCAGTATGATATCGGGCCCGCTGTTGTTAACTGTTACTGTCACGACACTTCTGCCCACAGCATCACCCTCAGCACGAACCACACGGACAAATCGAGGGTCCGTCGGAAATACGCACACAGGGCGCCCTCGGGCATCATCCCAAGCCCATGAACAGCAGAGCCAAACATTCAGGTCAGAAGACAGGCACAAAAACATCACTGCACATACAAAGCCTCCAGGCACTCACTGCTGGAGAGTTGAGCAGTCACATTAAACCCAATAGAAATCACTGGGACTTGTCTGTCACTAAGACTTCTTCACCCAAACTACTTATTCAGGGCACTGCAGGTCTGAAGAGATCTTTTCAACCTGCATCTCCTCATACCTTGTATGATGTCTCCCTCATGGGTTGTACCATCCTCACTGTAACCGAGCTGGATTTCTGGATGTGTCTTTGTGTCCCAGCTAGCTTTAGTTTGAAGAGTCCTCTACGAAGGTGATGATGATTAAACCTAAAAAACAAGCATATCGAGCTCCTGCTGCTGCAAGTCTTTGGAGATTCCAATTACCTGAAGATGCGAAGGCAGCATTTCAAGTTTAGAGAAAAGGAAAATTGTGCCACATGGTACCACATAGATCCAGTCATCAAGGTGCTCTGGCATTTTTCCTGTTTGGGACAAGACTTCCTTATACAGCGTTTGTCCGTCACGGTATTTCTTGACCATAGGGCAGGATTGTGTATTGCTCTTGTTTTCTTTCTAGAATTCGTTCCCCCTGCTTTCTGCACAGATACTCGAGATCTAGCTAAAAATGCTGTAACAAGGAATGAACGGGTCAGGGAACCAATTGCAAGAGAAAGGCTGTACAAATGTTTGCTTATGTAATTCGTCTTTCTATGAAACAAAGCATGACTTCAAGTACATAAAGATCATACTTCACAGAAAGAAGCTCATGTTTTATAGCCAAGATGCTGCACTCAAACTAGGTAACCAAGGTCAAGCAGCCTGAATTAACTCACAGGCAACCAAACCAGGGTGAGAGTCAAGAGTACTCATGAGAGCTACAGAGAGATTTCCTAACCACTCCAATGCTGACCCTTGGAGTTACAATCAGGAGTTTAGGGGGGTTTTTTAATTAAAAATAAAGCAGATGTAAAGGTAAGAAACTGTAGGCAATTTTATAGTATCTCAACCAGCACAATATTCCATGCCCCATGACCAAGAGCATGTTTCCTGACAGTTGTGGCACAGCTGAAGCCACAACCGTGCTACTCAGAAATGTCATTCCACCACAGCCATATCTTTGAAAACAACCAGGAAGCGAAAACGTCTTTCTTCCCCACTCCTTGTTTCATGTTTTCCTGTATTTTTTCACAAAGCCGGATAAGAAGACAAAAACATTCATCATGCTGCTTATTGCCTGTGAGCCATCACTTCAAGCACTTTGTTCTGCACCCCCAAAACCCAAAAATGTGTAAAAAGCACAACTGTGGTAGCATGAAACCCATCCTCCAAGATGTTTTATTGAAAAATACCATTGAACTCTATGAACACATTGGCCCATACGTTCGATTTTTACTAGCCTGTGCTTTTTTACATCCTCAAGCCCACCATGTTTCACATGCCTTCAGGTCTTGCTACAGGCATACCAATTTTTCTAGACAACCTGCACTCTCTTTTCATGCAAGGTTGATTTGATTAGCTGCATGACCATGCTCAGGAGACAGACACCTACACCTGCAGGAGCTGGCACGATCCTTCGTGCTTGTCAGGCAGCTGCTGCCCACAGAGTGACCTAGAGCTCAGCAGCACGGCACTTGTTACTGTGGGACCTGCGTACAGGGGAACGGCTGCAGCCTCCCAGCCAGCCGCGGGCCCCATAGGCTGGAGAAAATGCAGGTGTCACCCCGGCCAGTGGGACAAGCCCAGGGGACAGCTGGCAGAAAGTGTGCGACCAGCCACACCAGACCCGCCAGTGCAAACACCGGCTCAGCACGTGCTTGTACACGCACCAGATGGTGCTGGTGCAGGCTCACTCAAGCTGCGGAATAAAAGGTTCTACGCTAATAACCGTGACCTCAAAATCAGGACCAGAGTGAATCCACAACATTGGTTTTTACTACCACTGTTCAAATTACCAGCTAGTCCTTTCTTACCTCCTCAGCAAGACGAGAGCTGTAGAGCCTGGGGCTGATAAAAGATGGCCAATGGCCTATTTACCGGGACCTTGGCTGCTTCATGACTCCCTGAGCACAGGCTGGATCTCTGGGCAAAACGCTGAATATGTCAGAGGTGGGAGACTTCACACGGGTGCTCGGCTTTACTATCTGGACCTTACTTGAAAAGAGCCAATTTAAGAGGCACTCCATCTATCAGCTCGCACAAGCTAAGGGCATTTGGTGGCTGCTGTACCAGAATTGAAGTGGTCATAAACACAAAACTGCTTGCAGTTACCAAATAGCGACAAGCATCATTCCTCATTACCCATCATGCCAGTCCTACTGAAATTATGCCTCGGGGGCTGTATTTACTTTGCAACGGATACAGTTCATCCACATTATCACAGCTTATCCATAGTTTGCATTTTACAACCCATCACAGAGGAAAAGAAACAAACCATTTTATCTTGTCTGGAGTACTTTGCTCCTCTTGTCACTTCTAGTAACAAGAATATGTTGAATTTGAGAACAAGTTGCAGTGATGCGACTCACCTCTCCTGCATGGTCTTCCACCACTTCCCAAGAGCTTGACCACATGCAGTACATTTACTTCTGTGGTGGCTATCAGATTCGTTTTCCTCTTTCTGTGTCTCCCAAAGAAGTAGCAGCTCATTTGTTTGGATTAAAATATCTATAAACTCCACTGCTGGCAACTTCTAATGCTGATGCTCCTTGTTTTTCACTTTAGTAGTGGTCTTCCTTGTTCCTGTATAAAACTGGGGAGAAAAAAAAAAAGTTTATGAGGTTTTCAATAGCAATTGCATCCTCCAGAAAAATAATAGATGGTACACTTAATAACCATGACCTCAAAATCAGGACCAGAGAGAATTCACAACATCAATTTTTACTACCATTGTTTAAATCACCCATTGTTTAAATAGATGTTATCTAAACACTTGCTTCAGAACGTCCCATATCCAGGATATCCTGTTCACTAAATAAGGATTAATGTTATACTTATTCACATACAACTCTGAGCTAAAAATAGGTATCCCAGTATATATGATCTGCATATCTCTGGAGGAGATTTGCAGAGGCAAAAGGAAGTGTTGGGTATATAGCAGCCATTAAAGTTTCTCCACAATTAGCAGTATTTCATACATCTGTGTAACTGATCTGTTAATGCTACAGTATGCCAGACACTGTCTGAGACGTAGGAAGAGCGATCTGCACCAGCAAGCTCACCATCTGAGTAGGCAGGAGAAACTGGCAGAAAGACAGAAGGCACAGACAGGTGACATTTGTCTGGTGCTTTCATGATGTACCTGAGACACAAGCCTTAGACCTCCTACCAGCTCTCCAAGGTCGGTATCTGCCCCGGTGAACCAAAGCTGCACGTAGTCTATTGCAGGTGCAGGAGGAACTATATGGGGATCCCTTCCCGCACCAGTGACAAACAGCTGCTCTTCTACAGTGAGTGGATTATACTTCCAACTTACTATAATGCACTATTAAACAGCCTATAGCAGAAAAGTACAATAACTGATTGCAAAAACAAATACAACTCTGAAAGATCGGTCACTTAATTTCATGCCCCAATCATTACTCTTCCAAGTATTTCCTCTGAAACAAAGCTGCTAGCACATCTCCCCCAGCTCACTGGGTGGTCCTGCAAGGGAGATGCCATGATCAAAATAAACATCCTTCACCTGCCATTCCTCTGACTCTCAGGTTTTACAGGATACTATTCGTTACAACACAAACCAACATGATCAGGCAGATATGAATCCATTTTGTATTGTGGACTAATGAATCTCTGCCAGTCACAGCAAGAGGGTGACCACGTCCCCATTTAGGGATGGGAAAACTGGAGAGGGTGTCTTGCTACCATAGACAGTTGAGGAGATTCAGCAACCCAGGCCGGAGGAGAGCCAGACCTCCAGAGCACATGCATGGACACGGACGAGTTTGAGGGTAGGGGTGTTACTGCACATTCTCTCTTAAAATATTTTCTATTTAATAAGTGGGATGTTCTTGCCACCTCTGCCAGTCCATGTGCTCACTAGCTATCAGCAGGATGTAGCATTTCTGAATCAGAAAGCCTGCAAGCAGACCTGGCTGCTATAAACCACGTATAGCCCAATACAGGCTTTCCTTGCTGCAGAAGGATGGCTTCCTGAGTAATTCATACAACAACCTCTTGCCCAAGCCTGTCCTTACCACAGACAGAAATACCCTGGCTCTACGCTGGTGAACAGTACCAGCATCGGCTGGCTCATCTCCAGCTTGTCCCATATTGTTTGAAAACCCTCAAGAACTTTTTTTGCATAGAAACTTGTGTGAGCAGGGCATTTATACTTACCCATTACACTGGCATTTAGGAAGCCATGCCTATATGTTTCCAGCTAAGCAACAAAAGAGGAACAAAAACCCCAGCCTACCTACATAAGTGTCAGTTGGCATGCTGAGTTCTGTCTGACAAGCTGTGAGCATGGGAGACTGCCATCACATGTCCTCCAGAGAGCTGGAGTTGCTGGTATTGTGAAGAAAGCCAACTACAGCATCACGGAAACATCTTTCAGCAATGGGAGTGCAAGCACGCAACCATCATATGGAAAGGGAGTCCAGCAAAGGGAGTGCAAGTATACAACCATCATACAGAAGGGGAATCGGCAGTAATTGTGAATGGAAATACCCTTAGGCATTTCCATCAGAGATGTTTCATACATTGAAAACGGAAACATGAAAACTCTCCGGGTCAAAATCATAAGTCTTGCACTTGCTCCTTAAGTTCAGTATTTGATGTGATCCACATATGAATGACAACAGTCATGCTGATATATAGCTTCCAGTGCTGTATCTAAAGGCTCCAGCCAACAAGCCCTGCTAACTCTCCTAGGGCAGCTGGTCCTCCCAGCACCCTGCTGGAGTGTGCTGCCAAAAACCAACCCTGTGGCTGTGGCCTTACCTACTGCAGTTCAGGCTCTTATCTAAGAGCACAGGTGGCAGGATGAGGCCCTGGCGTGCAGGAGCCTGCTCAGCCTTTCCCTTTGCCCACCACCCCCAGGGCTCAGCAGAGTTTGTCGGTCTGAGGACCCCCAGACGGAGCCAGGTAACCCCCAGGTTTAAAAGGCATCAGGTAGAGCCAAACCTTGCACGTGCTTGTGTTAAACTAGTTTAAAAAAAAGTTTAATACCAATCTAATTAAACATCTTCGCATGTGTGTTCAAATGTAAATTTAATCACTGACTGAAATGGTTTAGCTTAATTAATGGTAAGTCACTTAAACGTGTGTTTGCACCATAACTTGCTAAACTGATAAAAACTGATCGCATAGCTGAGCCCTAACTTGCTGATTAAAGCAGAGTAATTTAAACAAGGATTGTAACAGTTTTGTTATACCAGTTTGGGGTTATTGTGCCATTTGATTGATTTTAAAATCAGTTTAGCAAGACTGGACCATTTTAAATAGGTCTGGATCTTTAATGCCTGTTTGCTACCAAAGAGAGGGCTGAGGAAAGAGAATTTAACATAGGTTTCAACTTGCTATTTATTGCTTACATTATTGGAACACACTTTTCCCTTTGCTTTCCAAGGAAACTATGCTGTTTGTCCAGCACTCCCCCTCCAAACAACTTTGCAATCAATTTGGTTGGAATTGGCCTTTGGGAAGAAGAGCAGAGGCCCAAAGCATTAACGTATGCAATCTCGTACAAGAAAGATCCTGTTAAGGTCCTCAGGCTGCAGCAGGACGTCGGCGCTGCCGGGCCATCTCATTCCACTCGAGAGCAATAAAGACAAAACCACATCAGCTGCTCAGAGAATCACCTGGGGTTTTGTAACTTTAAAAATACCAGTTTTCACAAAGCAGGTTAAAACTTCCCTCACCTTCACCACTACACGTATAAATCCTGTCTACCAGTATTTGTGAATTTATCCTGGCAGAGTCTTGAGTCACACAGTGAAAACAGCTGCTCAGTGATACGTATCACCTTAACCACAACAACAAAAATAAAAAAGCTTCTGTTTTTCATAAACCAGTGCAAGGGAGTTACAGAAGAGACCTTGGGCTCATCCCACAGCTTTCCGCTGGTTTCAGCAGCACTGTGTCTGTGTCACTGATGGCTTTTAAAGAGCAGCAAAGCAGCAGCAGCTGCCTCCCCTCCAGTGACTCTTGTTACCGGGTCCCCGCTGTGAGCCTGCCTGGCCTCCATGACTTTCAGCTTTGGGCTTGTCTACCCCTAAGCTTGCCATGAAATTAGAGAAGGGGCTTTGTGCCTGACAAATAACCTGCAGCAGCGAGCTGCAGCGACGAAGCTTCGGCACAAAGCAATGGGATAGAGCACGCAGAGTCAAAGACGAGCGCGCAACAGGGAACAAGCTCTGTTACCGGCTTGCAGCTTCAAATAATGAGATGATCCTGGCTCAGATGACACTCCTCCTGATCAGCCTGGGCTGGACCACCCACCCAGGGAAAAGGAGGGAAAAACCCGCATGGCAGGAAACCTGAGGGAGGGAGGATCATTCCTGGGAAACCGGCTTATCAGAACTCAGCAATTAGGGTGGGAAAAGCTGATGGTCTGGCTCACAGCACCCATTCTGCGGGGCGGGAGGGTGCTGGTAGCTGTAGGAAGCCTTGTCCTAGACCCGTACCTCATCCCATCAAGCACAGAGAGGGGAAAAGCTCATAGCTTAAAAGGGAAGTGGCCTGTAGAGAAGGAAAAGCAACCCAAAACTGATAAAAAGGCCTGAAACAGCATTGTTTCTCACCCCTGTGTTCCCAGAGGGACTGTAACAGAGGTCCTCGGCCTCAGGGAAGCTCCACTCAACACCTATGCAGGGAGCCTGGCAGCAAGCCCCCGCTGGCAGCATCTCCATCGGGAAGTGCCACCCCATCGACACCATCCCACGCAGGGCAGTGTCCTCTGCACTGCTCTGGCCCACCCCATTTGGGTGGAAAGATGCTGGGGGGGATGCTGCGGGCACTGCTCGTCATCGGTTGAAATTAAAACCTTGCAGCACGGTGCCTGGTATAGGAGATGTCTGCACATGCAGTTGTTTAAATCATGCCTAAAAATCAGCCTCACTCATATAATCTTCCTGCTTCAAGGGAAATTCTTTACCTGCTTGGCTGCCCTGTGAGGGGACCAGCATTACAGCACTGGAGTCTGAAATCCCACCAGAAAGGCTAAACCTGATCTCTTCCCAGCATCCCTCCACGCTGATTCCTCAGGCTGCACCCCTTTAACTAAGATTAAACATTCCACAGATCGATGCAAAGCAACACAATTACTTCATTAGCAAGACAGCAAGTGCAGCATATATCTCTTTTTGTTTAAGGCCAGTCAGACAAGCTCATTAAATGACAGCTATTTTTACATCCGGTGTCAAAGGGTGCCAACCCCTCAAACAGAGGTGGGATCATCTTTCGTGTCCTACCTAATTCAATTTAAATCTATTTTTTTACTTTATGATTCAGAAGGCATCATATTTACTCCCTGGAACTGTAAAATACGAGTCGTCCTTCCCATCTCACATAGATATAAATGCAAAGCAAGCTCACCAAAACAACAGGAACCACACAGGCTCACCTAAAGGAGTCTGAGGTCAAGCCCAAATTGCCTTTACAACAAGCTGGTTCATGGCTGCATTTTATTTCTTACTTTACCTCCAGGAACATGTTCCGTCTCCTGTTCCCTTTGCCATCTCTGAAGTGGTACCTGCCAACGGGGGAGGAGAACGGTGAATGCAAAAGGTTGTTTTTCTCCTGTCTTGGCAGCAGCGGGAAGGGACAGGTCCATGACCTGGCTGAGGTCCTACTATTGCAAGTGAGTGGATGCCTCACTGGGGGCTTTTACAGCGCTTGGAGAAACTACCCGGAGGTTTTGCAGGTGGGACACAAGAGCACCTTCCAGAGGAGCAGGGAAGATGCTGAGACGTCCTCCTCAGCAGCTGTTGGTACCTGGTCTCCACTGACACGAGGTCCCTTTGGCTCCCTGCAGATGGCTTCTCATCAGCATCGGGCTCACGTGGCAGTGCCCAACACCACCACCTCCCCTAGCAGCGGGGTCACTAGTGCCTCTGGGATCTTTATGTCTGGGTCATCTCTGAACGGAAAAGAACATGCTCATAATTAAAGGAGGATGTAAATGTGGAGGAAGCATGTAGCAGTAAAAGACCACATAAAAAGTGTTAAACAGACTCAGACACCTTTGCAGCATCACACGTTAGGGACTGTGGATGCGGCACTGCAGAGCAGAGACGTCACCAGTCACCCTCGTGATAATTTGCTGATCCTTAGGGCAGCAGAAAAAAGGGATATCCATGGTGGCCAAAGAATGAAAAGCTTGAATTGAAAAATAAAGAGGAACAGTTACCAACCTGAAGACAAGACCGCTGCTCAGATTGCAGCTCCTTAAATGACATGACGTTGTCCACGTATGAATGTGTTACTCCCCTCCCACCTCTCTGCTCTGTCTGCTGCCATGGCATGACAGATGACAGAGGCTCGCGGAGAGATGCCTCAGGCTGAACAAATTTCAAGCTCTCTCTGAGAGCACTTTGATATTGAAAGTTACACACTTTAAATTTCCATACCTTTTGCTCCACTGTGGTTACAGCTTTTCTGGGATCTGATCTGATGGGAGCTTTAACAACTCATCTCTGCAGGAAGATTTTTAGTCATTTAAGCAGCATGAAATACCAAGGGTTGCCTCTGAACTCACTAAGAGATTTCAGTTCACGCAATTTCAGCACCAGCCTTTGGGTCTGGAATAAATAATATACCCTCTTTCTAGATCAGGTTTTTTGTCAGGTTTATGAATTACAAGCCTAGGAAACATATTTTAAATACCACTCCTAAAAATATTGGAGTACAATGAATTATTCATGATGATTGAATGCTTCATTAGATTTATTTCCCTTGTTTTAATGAATCATTCATGGACTTTTGCACATTTATCTTACTTGAAGCTGTTCACCAAATACTTTGAATGAGCAATATTGAACCAGCAGATTTCTTGGATACCTTTTGCCTCCAGTATCCTCTGTCATTTGTAGTTTGTGCTGCACGTACAGCTGCACATGTGCTACAGCACTGATTTAACTTCCTGAGTAGATGACTAAATAAATCATAACATAAGATCAATTGAAGGCAGGTATTTGTACAAATAATAGTTATCTCCCAAACAGCCAGCCAACAAGTCCATTTACACCCCGTCCATTGATCAAAGAAGCGGCAGGGGCAGGGGGGAAGGGTAGAAACAAACATAACTTAGTTTTAGTGCCCATCTTCATCCCTCAGCAAATGGCAAGCCATCCAGGTCAAAATGTACCTGAATGGGGCGTGGTGGCCCAGTATGTGGGAGCTCAACGGCAGCCAGGTTGTCTTCTCCTGGCCTCCAGCCACGTTGCAAGTCGCCACAACAGCACGAAACCACCTCTCCTCTGCTTCAGGGAAACCCAGCTCCTGCTCGCTCAGCAGCGTGAACGCACCGTTTGTCACCAGCTCACCAAGAAGGGCCGGGAGGCTTCGAGTCCAGGAAAGGCATAAATACGCCTGTGCGCTCTCTCCATCCCAGGAGAGCACCCAGCGGACTTGAAGACGTGGCTAGTAAAATGGTCTTGCCAGCCCTCCTAAATGTAAATGGCTCCAACTACAGCCACGTTCCAGCCACCAGCTGTCCGCTTGTCACCTACCCAGGCGCAGTCGACTCCACACCCGAACGTGGCTCATTGCTGGTGATCACAAGCGGGCCACAGCAGCTCTTACCTCTGTGAACACTCTCTCTCTGAATAAAAGGCACATTGCCCATTCCTCGGCTCAACAGAGATATATAGTATTAAGAGGCACGCACCGATGCGCATTTGCATAGCTACTTTCACCCGTCCATCAATAATCAAAATCAATTGTCATGATAATACTTGCACTTGTAATTTGTTACCTTCAGCCCAAGAGTTTGATCCTTTCTGTAACCCCCACAAGCAGAGCGCTGCTGGATAAGGGGCGCAGCTGGACTCGCCCAATGACCTAATGATTCAAATCAGCAACACCTTATAAAATTATTTTAGAAGCCAAGGAAAGCAAAGCCCACAGAAAAATCAGACGCAACTTATGCCCAGCAAAGCAAAGAAAAATGAAACACCTAAAATCCATTTAAGAAGTTGCTTGATTTAAGGCAAATACAGATGGGTGGTGGCTATGCCTTCTGAAACTTCATAGCATGCAAGTCTAAACAAAGGGGCGAGAAATGGGGGCATGGGTCCAGCTCGAGAGACTGAATGGACTTTGATCCGCTTTGGATTCTTTATCCTTAACAACAAACAAAAGAAAGCAAACAAAAACAGCTACTGAATCAAGTCCATGATGGTGTGTTGTAGCAATTTCAGACTGTTGCCTGTTTGCATGAGAAGCAGATTAATATCTCGGTATGTGGGAGAACTCCGGAATGAGTAAGTGTTGCCCAAGATGAACAGGGTGAACACTGAGTAAGAGCAGAGTGTGGTATAATAATTGCCAGATGCAGCAAAATTTATCATTGGTTTTACAACGTGGACGAATATTCTCTAGGAAATCTCCTCTGTAAACTTCTCCTCTTGGCTTTATGCTATGTTTTCATACCTAACACATGCAGCTCATGTACGTAATTTTTCTATTTTTTTCTCTCGGCTGCAAAAATAAGACTTTGTAACTGAAATGTTTGGGGTTTTGGTTTTTTGTTGGTTGGTTTTGGGTTTTTTTGCTGTTGGGTTTTTTTTTTTTCAGTAAATCAGAAAGACAAGTGTATTACAGTTCCGCTGATTATTTTTAACTCCCTACAGCTCAGCCTGGAATAAGTATTCAGTACAAGATGACACACAGAGGGTGTATTATAACACATCTTCTAAAAGCAAAGGCTATATCAGTATCACATGTATTTTGGTAAGCGCAGGGAAGATAAAGAGGGAAAAATATAACCATGGATTTTCTTGGTAATAGGAAAGTCACTGAAAACAAGACACAGGGCTTTCACCACTGTGAATGGGGAGTTATTTCTGTTTGAATGCAAATCCACGCAGAATGATGAGTAATTGGAAAGAAATATTGAACTATCAGGTCACTCTACAGGTCACTTCAAGGCAACAGCTTCAAGTAAGCATTTTTATCCCAACACTTTTGCAACATCATATCCAAGCAACGTATCAGGCAGGTCCAGATGATGGCTGCTTCAGCAGTTACAAATTGCCAGTGATGCAAGCTGAAAACCAGGCTATATTTTGTCTGCTCCATTTGGGTTTTTTTAATGGATTAGGCAACAATCCATGGGAAGGCTCAAGGTTGCTCATACCAGCTTACCAGGATAAATCCTCTTGCTGGTCACCAACCTGAAACATCCAGTGAGCATTAGGATTCGTGCCACATCTGTTGGAGAGGAGCATATGTTCCAGCTTATGCCGTACTAGTACTTTGTGCTGCAAGTCTCTGCATTTATGACAAATGATAAGCAAATACAGCCAGATCTAGAGTCTGTCTATAAACACATGTATCTGTCATCTTCCTTCGCAAGGCTTAGCTCCCTGAGAAGAGAGAACTGATTTCTCATGCATTATCCCTCTAAACATATGCCTGATGTCTTACTAGATTCTCACATTTTGTGTAAACAATAGCACTTGTGTCACTTAAAACTGAGATATAATTATTTCTCATTAGGAAGTATTGCTGCGATACTTGGCTTGGAGGAATTGAAAAGCGGACAGTTGTTATATTTTTTAACAAAATCACAACACTTCAGCCACCTTCAAAGTCCTCAAGTAAACTGCATTTTTCCTGCCAAAGTCAGAACAACGAGGGCTGACAAGATGTGGAAGACAGCTCCTCATCTGTCACTAGCAGTTAGCTTTCCAGGTCAGGGCTGGAACTGAGCCATTAAGCTATACTTGCAGAACAATCTCACCAGTGATTTTAAGTCCTGCTGCTGTTCTTTTGCTGGATAAAAACACTCAAAAGCAGCAAAATCTGCACGTTTTCAACAGATACGAGGAGTGCTCTACACTTAGTACAGACACCCAGGAGGTTCAACTCCTCTCAAATTGTATTTCCAGTGTATTTCTGCCACAGACTTGCTAGGTGGCCACAGGCAAGTCACTAATGCCTCAGAACACGTTTACCCTGGAGCATCCAATTATCCGCATTGCTCTTGGGTTTAGAGCCAAGCATAAACTTACATCTCTAGCAGACTTGCACCCGGTAGCCTTCTCTTAATCCAGCCCTAAAGCAAAGCCCCTTTCTCATGGGAATGCTGCAGGCTACTAGAGGAGAGACGTTTGTTAAACATGGTAGCATCACTCCCGAGAGGAGAGTGGGAGTCTGCTGTGCCTGCCGAATGATCCACAGCCGTTGGCGTGGGCAGACTTTGGACAACACATCCGGAGAGCAAAGGCTCTACTGTGTTTCAGCATCCGGGCACTAGTCCTGAGAAAGCAAGTTGTGTGTGTTCTCCTTCCTCAGGAGCTGGGTGCCGTCTCTGGAGCGTGTCTCTGCCCCCACAGGAGGGAGGAAACTCTATCAGCGAGATGAGAGACAGCTTTAAATTAGACATAGGCTAGTGTTTAAAGAAGAAATTTACTTTAATCCAGAGATAGCAACAAAGATCAACTGGACCAAGTCATCTGCCTTGGCACTGCACGTCTGTCTGCTCCTACAAGCAAATGCTTTTCACTCCACTAAATGTTTTATCCATTTGCATACACAGTTAGCAGCCTCTGACTATACAGCTGCCCTCAAACCACAAACTTGGGAGAAATTCATGACAGCTTGCTAAAATGCAGCTGGCAGAGCTTGACTTCAAAATGCATCACAAAAAAATTCAAATCCCCTCACCCGCTGCTGCCTGTGCTCTGACCCAAGCAGTCCCTGGCAGGTGGCTGGCCAGTGGCCACAAAGAAAACAGAAAAGCACTTCTAGTGCCAGAAATAATCTAGTGCCAGAAAAGATATTTTAAATAGCAAAAACACCCACTGTGTGTGTGTGACTTGCTTTTGTTAATACCTTGGTCTGCACATGTCTATCTGTACCATCAAATCAATAAATCCATCTGTCCTAGGCACAGGTAACATTAAAAAACAAATCACTGACATGCAAACAGTTGGGTAGAAAATACCTGCAGGGAAAGAACACAGCTTCAGGCATTCCTATGAAGCCTGGAGTCTAAAACAAATAGTGAGACTGTCAAGGTGATCACTAGATGCATCTCTTACTTTCCTCTGTGCCAGGTCAGGAACCAGGGGTTGCAAGAAGAGCTACAGCTTTGCACCCTCCTTCCTGGGGACACAGTCCTGCCAGGAGGTACCTTTTGCTGTGAAAGCCATGACTGCACTGGAAACGCAGCAGGAACGATGCCGCCGTAAGAGCAGGAGAGGTACGCACCCCAATCCATGCCCTGTTTCCCAGCACCTTGCTCACCACCTCCGAGGCTGCTCCTTAGCACAGGGCTTGGTAGAGGACACATACACGGGGAAGGTAAGAACTGAGTGATCTAATAGTCACCTAAAACCACTCAAAGAGTATTTACCAAGACAGTGGAGCCAAAACCTTCTCCGTGGTGCCACATGACATAACAAGCAGCAGCAGCCCATCTTGGAAGGTTCAGGATGGATGGGGGTCGGTGGGGGGAAGCATCACTGGCAGGGTAATACAGCACCGAACGGGCTGCTCATAGAGGCTGTGGAATTTCTGTCCTTGGAGGTTTTCATCACCTGGATAGACAAAAATCACAGCTGACCTGCTTTAGTGCTGGCTGCAGTCCTGCCTCCAGCAGGAAGCTGGACGAGATGGCCTCCGGAGCTCCCTTCCAAGCAACACTGCGTGATCCCTGGGCTTCCATCAGAACATCATTTATTTCCAGTTAAGAACAAGCACAAGTAAAGGCAGTGCCATGGCCTTAATTTGTGAAACAAAGATATTTAGCACAAAAAAAAAAAAAAAAAAAAATTAATATCAGCATAGGTGTATTCATCTGCATCTTAACATGATGAAATAACAATGCTGCCATAAGCTGTATTACTGGACACAGAGGTGCCATCCCCTGGTCTGCTTAGGTTTGGGTTCTGCTCTGTAAAACTGTAGTATAAGGTGGTACTTCTCAAAAACATCTGAAGTGAACTGGAGGCTGCATTTATTGAAAGCACCTAATGACAACAAATGGAATTTTCCTTCTAACACAGTCATTTTAGAGTGCTGTTACCCACTGAACCTGTTCCAATTAACTCTTAATTCACTTAGTCAACATCAGATCAGCCCCCCAACTCTAAACAGGAGTGTCAGCAAGCTTTCTTCAATGCAATGTCACTCTGGGAGTACAACTGCAAAGCTGCTGTCATTCTCCTAAACCTATTCAGATTTTTCATCTCAGCCACGCTGGGGAAACTGAATTATCAAATAGAAAAATGGTACCTTTACACAATCTCATCCCTTATCACACACATTCCTCCTTTAAACTGGCCAATATTTCCGATTTAACCCTTTAAGCTCCCCAAGCTGAAAATATGTGCAGAATTCAATGCAAGTGTCATGCCACAACTTTGAAGCTAGTGACAAAAAACAACTGGCACACAATTTGAAATTATATCTTTCCTGAAGTCAAGAACCAAGGCAGACACAAGGGACTGTATAGATTAAATAACCCCTAAAATGCTAAGAAAAAATAGAGACATACAATCTACATCTTCCCCAGCATAGAAATTGTATGGCATATCCTCAGTCTGTATCAAGCCTAACTCTATTATGCTCAAGTGAGCCACACAGATTTATTCCAGACAATAATCAAGCCCATTGGATCTGATATTTCTTCTATCTGTAATATTTATCATCTCAGACAAAGATATAGCTCTCTGCCAAACAATCTTATGAGTCCCATTTTACATAACTCATGGCATAAGTCCATTCAGCTTATGTCAGCATCACCACATTAATCACAGCCATAGGGGATTTGATTTTTGCCTAGCCTAGCTGCGGCAGCAAGAGGCTGAAACATGTAGTGGCACAGCCAGACCTACACCGCTGTGGCATCCTGTGCGCCTTGCCACCCTGGTAGCTTTCTAGAGCTGTTACTAATGGGTGACAGATCTTCAGAGCTGCTTTGAATTTTCATAACCATCCTTCTTACTTTGTGAGACAGAGCTGCCATTGCCGGTTTGCTTTCCTTTGCTGGGTTCTCTTCCTCCCAAGCCAGGGCAGTGCCTACAGACGGTGCAGAGATCCTGCTTCAGAGCTGTCAGAGCATCAGAAAAAGCCCCAATGCTCAGCACAAGGACCGCACCATCTGGCTGTGTCACTCGGCTCCAAGCACCTTCATTACCTTAATCTCTGACTCAGAGCAGCTTTGGAGAATAGGGGCCAGATCATCCCCAGCACTGATTGCAGCAGAAAACAGCAAGAGGGGAGATGCTGATCAAGGAGCAGATAACAGCCCTATAGCCCTACGCACACACAGATGGATACTCCCTGCTCCTCCTCACTGAAAAATAAAACTCTCTCTCCTTCTGAAGGAGAAAATCAGGATCAAGCCCTTGGTTATCACAGGAGCGAGAAGCCCTCATTACTTTGAAGGGAAGGATTTAATCCCACTGCATATTACAAGACCCAAATGACATGCTTATCTTATGGCTCGGAAGGGAACCCCAAAACCCAAAGGCATGGTGAAGACCCTGTCATCTTCCCCACTCCCTGTTTTGAAAATGCAGCCTTTCACAGCCTCCCTGTCTGATCCAAGTTCCTTTTCCTCTGTCAACATGACCAGAGTTCATCGAGAATGACTATGACAACAGACTTGTATAAGCTATATGCTTTGGCCTCTGCCTGCCGTTAACCCCTGCCAGGATGGCTGACATCAGTCAGCTTTAGTTCTGCCTCAAAATAACATAAAAAAGAAACTACAGCCTTGTAGCAGCTGTACAATAGTTCTGTACAGCACTTGAGCATCTCTAGTCCTTTTGTGACCTCTACCACCTTTTGTAGTCTTTCAAAAGCTGAAACAGGTTTTTAAACAAAACAAAATCCCTTTTGCATGAGGAAAATGAAAAGCAACTCCATTTTCTATGTTAAACAACAAAAAAAGAGTAACTGCCAGTGAGCAGGGAAATGCACAGCCAATGGAAGTGGCAGAACAGCTCACCCACGCTTTAATGGATGGGCACAAATATGCCGCTCCAGTAAAAAGAAGGAACAAATCCTGCTTGGGACCATAAAGCAGAGCTGTTCTCCCAATTCATATTTTATGCTCACAGCTAGAGACAGTATTACTGTCTGACGGCCTACTCAAATGTGCAGGATGTTTTCAGCTGCTGAGGACAAAGAACTTGCTGTGAGCACTTTCACAGTTACTGCAGATACGGCCAAACACACTGACCTCACATGGTGATTTCCTGGTATTTGATGTTCCCAGCTTTTGGCCAAACTAAACGCATTAAAAATGAGATTTGTCTCGTAAATGTTGTTGCCCCAAGTGAGCAGTGTGTGATGGTCTCGGAGGCCACCTGTATCTTGGACAAAGGATCACATGAACGCTTCTCTATGTCAGCAGCAAATCCCACAACTGTTGGACACCACCGCAGACATCTTCAGAGGATGTCTGTAACCACTTTCTTGGAGAATATCAGGCTTCAGCTGAGTACCATCTGTCTAGGAAAGCCCCACAGATGCCTTGTCCAGTATTCAATCCTGATGTAACGGCTAAGAGACCAGGAAACTGTCTGGCTTGGTTTCCAGTTTGTATCACAAGACCATTGTATGCATTGGTGTGCAACTTCCAGCTTTGAGTCAAAACATACTGTTGCCCTCCCTCCCCAGCTCTAATAATGGACTTATAAAAGATGCTGTCCCATGCTGCCTCTGTTATTAAAGACTTTACAATGGATTATTCATCAAGCAATCTTTTTTCCCTCTTTTTACTCAATTATTAAAGTCCATGACTTACATGACTCCACTGCATGTTCTTTCAACACCACTTGTTACCCCTTTAGCCACTTCAATTAACCATCCTTTTGTGCTGATTCCTCTTCTCCAAATTACCTAGGAATTTTCTGCATGCCAGCATATTGAATGCTTTAGAGAAATTAAGGCAAGAAATCTGCTAGATGTAACTTTTGTTCAGAGAATCAGTCAAGTTAGGGAAGATACTGTGTTAGTCTAATACGACATACTTTTAGTAAACTCAAGTTTACAGGCAAGCTGCTCGCAACTGTCTGGGGCTGAGGCAAGTAAAACGAGAATCCCTTAGAGCCATCTTCTTATTAGGCAGTCCCTGAGAAATCTGGGATTTAGCTTTGAGTTCCTCAAGTCAAGTTATTCCAGTAGGTGTACAAACCAGTCACAGATGGGAGAGCCAAACACTACTTCGTTTGGACAACGTAAATAACATCAGTAGTTTGAGTGTAACCAGGCCATACTTGCAATGGTGTGATAGAAATTATTTTTAAAGAATGTATAAAGTGTCAGTAATAATAAATCATACAGGAGTTTCTACATTAAGATTTAACCTTCAGTCTAAGCTCCTTCACAAAAAAAAAAAAGTGTAAATAATCCTCTTTAAGAAGTCTTTCATGTCAAATTACACACCAATCAGTACAAACACAAACAGAGCTACTCAAAAAGGTAGACTCAGATGTACCTGGATTAAAGGCTGTCTGAACCCTCTGCAAGCTCCCAGGTGCTTGGATTTGAGATGCTCCGAGATGCTCCCACAGGTCTCGGATTCCTGGCAGCAACTCCACACTTCTTATCCTCCTCTGGTCTCAAAGCAGCAACAAAGTCAGTTCATAGCATCTGGCCAGCACAACAGAACTGGAACCAGCACACAGCAAAGCTTCAACAAATTACTTAACTGGCCTTAATAAAACTGTGTAGTTTTGCCATATAAGGTAAAAGTCAAGATTGGCAAGTAATGGGCAACACTTGCTACTGTTTTATTTCTTGATTTCCAATTCTTTCCTTTTCAACTAGGTTTATACCCATTACATCCTGCATCCATAGCTGACCTGTTCAATTAGTTATACCCCACTGCCTGGGCTACGAAATACTGACTTCTAATACATCATAGCTTTTAACCAGAAAACAAGATGCAAGAAATTCTGCTCCCTGATCTGTCAAGCTAACTATTCTTACTAAGAAAAAAAGCCAAACAAACAAAACAAAACCCACAAACCTGTAGAAAGTGGAAAACCTGTAAAATTGGGAAAAAAAGTTAGCTTATGGCACATAAACAAGCTGCGTCTCCCCAAAGGTTTAGAAGCATGGATATAAGGGGAAAAGCATGGATATGGGCTTTCTATGTGACCCACAATTTTATTCATAGGGTTTCCCTCCCTTACCATATATAGTCAAAAGATGATACTTCTCAGCTATTAAAATGGAAGTCTCTCACAGGGACTTTAAATGTTTCTCTCAAAATATCAGCATCTTCTATATTATCCATATGTATTTGGAAAGTTATCCTATTTCCATCATGTTACAATAGGAAAAGAATGGTCAGGATGTTCTTAAGACATAAAGAACAAGAGACACAATCTTGCATGAAGTCCCTTTCAACCCTACAAGTCTAAGACATTCTAATTCCAGTGCTGTACTTTTACCATCTTCAATTAGTATTTAACAGAATGGACATGCACAACTTTGTCTTTTTTATTTCTACTGCTCCATGCCAGGATGCCAGCAGAAAGCGTGGAGAAATTGTTCTAACATGGAGAAAGCAAGAGTGTCTCTATTCAAGAGTCAATGAAGACTAGAAGCAAAGTAAGATAAACTTGAAAGCTCTAACAGAATATTAAGTGCAATTCCACAGGTGCTCCAAGTTGCTCTCTCCACCAGCTTTGTATCAGGGATCAATTCCTTACACACACACACACAACAACCCCCCCCCCACCCCCCCAAAACCCACAAAGACAAAAAACCAAACCACACAACAAAAAAACCCAAAGAAAGAAAAATTCTACTTAAATAAAGAATTCAGAATTGAGCCTGAAAAAAACCAAAAAACCACAAACAAGTCTTCAAATAAAAGTCTTATAATACCAATCTTTATTCAAGACAGACTGAAAAGAAATACTTACTAGTACTTCATTTACTTACCCTGAAAATAGAACTCAAAAATATCCTACTTAGTATTAACCACTTTAAAATGAGCTGACGAGCTCCAGCTTATTTCAAGTACATATAAATTTGAAGGCAACAGAAAATGTATTTATCATTTTTATGTGTGTGTGTATCTATACACAGACATATATTATATATATAAATCATGTATATACATACATATTTTGCTGCCACCTTGTGAACAGTCTCTGAATAAGGAGGTTTAGTTCATACAGACCCAATTCTGCCATCTTCATTCACATTTACCTCAAGTGACTTTAATATAGACACTTTTTGAACAGGTACTCAATGTGACAAAGAACGGCTGAATCAGATGCTTAGTGAAGAAAACTTTAAAAGGCTGAATAAAATAACTATTAGTCTTCTGCAATTTCGATACACTTTTGTGTCACAGTTTATTGCCACAAACATTATGGAAAATATCACTAAATTCTTTCTGATAAAAATATTGCAGCTTTGCATCCAAGTTGTATAGCTGTCTTCAAAACTGAATAAGCTGGTGCCTGTAAAACAAAGAATAAAAGATTAAATACATCTAATGAAGTGTTTTGTCTGAACCAGATTGTGGTAAGGAGTAGTAAGCATTTTCTAATAAAATAAAAACAAACAAAAAAAAAACCAAAGCAAACCACAGAAACAAGAAAACCCAAACCACCAAAACACACCTGTATTCATAGTCTAATCTATCTTAGAGAAAACTAAATTAAAAACTATCAACACTGCGGAACGTTCCCACAAATGTAAGTCAAGTGAAAAAAGAGGAGAGAAGTCACACTTTCCTCATATGGTATTCAAGGGAGCACAGAATTTAGTTCAGTATTTCACACTTCCTAACATGGTTGTGTTTGCCTACCAAGATGATGCCTCAAGTTCTCAGCTGTATGGATAGCACTTATTAGCCTTATCTTCAAAAATGTTTAATCTAAACTTAAAATAAAATTAAAAACTGCTCAGAGGACACCTCTCAGGAAGACACAATCAGTTTAACACTTGAAATGAGCTCCAACAGATTCAATTCTGCTCTAGAAAAAGGAAAGCTATAATATGCAGTGTTTTCTTATATTTATCTTTGGGAAAGAATATCAAGCACCTTATTTTCTATTTCTCAAATAAAGAACTACATCACAGTCACTGGATAAGGAAAATAAGAATATCACATCTACATCCTCGCTAACGGTGCCAAATTAGTTAACATTGTACTTACTGCTTCTGCATCATGCTCAAGCCCAATGTCATGGTGCTCCCGTTCATCATCTCGAAATTGCTTTATTATCTTTAAAAACAGCAGTTAATTAGCAAGTCTACCTGGCAAAGAAATCAAGGCAGCTAGTATACAAAACTATATGCTGTTGACCATTGCATGCACCAGGACAGGCATCTGATGCCCAGGTCTCGCAAAACCTTCTCAAAGACCTGAATCTGCAATTCAGCAAGAAGGGAATTATTTACAGCATTCCCCAAACATAAAGTTGTTCTAAATATTCTCAAAAAAAAGAGTCTTTAAAAACTAAGCTGCTGTTTAACATATCACTGTGTTTTTCACTGTTTCAAGAAAATCTAAAGTCATAGTAACTCGTAGCACTAATTAGTTTCACACATACAAATTATTCTGACAATTTAAATAATGAGATTAAGGTCCCTGCCTTACCAGATAATCAGTAAGGGTGTTTCCCTGTAAGCCAACAGGGCTTTTGTCCATTCTAGCGTACTCTAAAGAACACTATTTTTCTCTTCTCATTTCTCAACTGGGACAAAAAGGTTTAAAGATTTTTCTCTTGAGATACTTGCAGATAACTAGGATTGCTTAATAGAGTGCTCAGAGTTTACAGACAGCCAAGCATCGTCCCTACGCAACAGGTTCACATTGCTTTTGGTTTCATCGCTAGTCCTCCTCATATTGACACTGTAAATAACCTTGCTGCTTAGCTTTTTCTCTTCATTTTGTGCCCTCTCAGTTTATAGTCTTTATTTGCGGGGGTAGTATTTCCCTTGTGCACATGTCAGCACAACCTGGGTTACTTCAGATACAATTTCTGCAACAAGAAGACACATTTGGAGTAACCAGACTTGGCTACACGTTAAACTAAGCACAACTGAACATAGTCAGCAAAGATAGAAATGAACACGCGGACCCTAAAGCAAGCTCCCACCAAACAGAGCACAAACGAGCTCAATGTGCTGCATGCGGAAAGAGGTCAGTCTCTGACAAGCACCCTACAGGAATGTGTCCCAGTTTGATGCCTAAAATACCTGGGAAATAATTTTCTTGCAGAGCTAACAAACATTAGCTCCTTACACGCTCTGAACAGTATTCAAGACTAGAACTATATAATCATATCCCGTATAAGCAAAATGTTACTACACATATTTTCTCCTTTTGTTTCCCCTCTAAAGCCTTCCTTTGAATTAAAAGTAATCAAAATTAAAGCACAGTTCTCTCCATCAAAAGGGAAATGCTGAATTACTGAAAGCATGCTGAAGCTAATCCAACATACATTTTAAATTTTTGTGCTTGATCATTTCAGTGCTGCTGAAGGAAAAAACATCCTTTTAACTTAAAGTTTCTGTTGACTTCAACATTCTAAGTGATAGAACAAAAAAGAACTACTGTAAGTTCTATGAGCATATTATTTTAAAAGACTAAAGTCACATTAGATAATTCAATGAATTGGTTAAACTACTTTTAAAGTCATACTTAAATACCTGCAGTAGTTCTTTATACTTTTCCGGATCTTCTTCCATAAGAGTTCGGATCTGGCTATTGTAGTGATCCGATATACTCTCTTCCACTGCCACTGTGCAAGCCATTGCACCTTTCTTTCCAAGTAAAGCACTTCCAGCCCCTGTGATTGTGGTACCAAACATATGCAAATAATGAAATCTGAAGCAATACAAGTAATTTACACATTTGAAGGCTTCATAAAACAACAATAACAGTAATAACACAAACTCACCTAAAACAAAACCTGCTACGTTCCAAAAAGGCAATAAAACAGTAGGACGAACTCTGTATGCAACCATTAGTTCATTGAACTTTTTCAGGTGGTCTTTTTCTTGATTCCACATTTGCTGCAAAAGAGCCAGGTCACAGTAAAGTACAAAACCAGAAAAATTAAAGATTTCCAGTAAAACTAATAAACCAAAAAACCCCAAAATAGCTTAGGCCCCTCACACTTTAACCGCAGAGGTAACGCTATTCACATCACAAAAAGGAAAAGGTGACGAAGGGCAGATGAGGATAGTTATAAATAGGCAACATAAAAACATTCGCAAAATAGGAGTCTCTGTGACAATACCGCAGCAACTGTAGTATTGGTAACTCCCTCATCAAGTAATCCCGCCACTCTTTACAAACCCACGCGTTTAAGCGTGTTTAGAAAAAGATGTACAGCTATCATCTTACAACTTCATTCGACCATTGTTAATCAAACGCACGCTAACCAGAAACACAGCGATGGCTTTTAGGTCCACTAACCTGGATAATCGGTCCCACACTCGATCTACCCAGGACGGCCATCTGCCCCGCATAAATGCGGTTTGCCCCGTACTCCCCCGCATGGTCCACCCGGATGATGCGGTCTACGACGGGCTTGTTGATGCCCTCCAGACTCACCCGCGTGCTGCAGAGCCTGAGGGAAACCCCTCCGGCGGGCAAAGGCCATCTCCCCCGGAGACCTGCCGGAGAGACAAAGGTGACGCGAGCTCTGCCGCCGCCCAGCCCCCGGCCGAGGCGGCCTGAGGCGGCCCCGGGGCGGCGGTGCGAGGCCCGCGGCCGTCGTTCAGGGCGGCGCCCCGACAGGCTGGGGGGTGGGCCGGCGCGGGAGCCGCCCCGAGCCCCTACCCGCGCCGCAGCGGAGGGGCCGGCACGGCCCCAGCGAGCGCCGCACGGCCGGAGCCACGGCGGCGGCCACCTCCATCCCGCTGACCCCGACGCCTCCGCCGGCGCGGCGCGTCGCGCCGCCCCGACGTCATCGCCGCGGGCGGCCTCCCGCCGCCATCCCTCCCCATCGCGGTTCCCATTGGCTCCCCCGCGCCGCCGCACTGGAGAGCGGAGCTGTCAGTCAGGGCCGGCGTCCCCCGGCTGCCGTGGGAACGGGGGCGGGGCGACCTCCGGAGCGGGAGGGGGCGCTGCGGGGGAAGGCGCGGCGCCGGCGGGCGCTCCCCCGAGCGGCAGCGCCAAACCCCCCCTGGCGGCCCGGAGGTGCCAGCGGCCGCTGGCGCGAGCGGAGGGCCCTGAGGGCCCGGGCCCGGCGAGGCGCCTTGCAGGCCCGACGGCCG